>NC_081570.1:72790977-72969954 GCF_022355385.1 Mustela nigripes | reverse complement strand
TTTTTTTTTTTTTTTTTTTTTTTTGCATTATTGCATTTGAATGGCCACACTGTTGGTGGATATATGTTCTCCAATCTAGGAAAATATGGATATGACCAGTGACTCCTCTAACTTTTGGGTGGTAAGCAGACTACTGTGCCATGTGCTCAGCAAACCCTAACGTGTTTTGCACGTGTATTGCAAAGCAATACACAAAGCTGATATAACCCATTTAAGAATTCACATACTAGTTGTTTTGCTATATTATAGTGAAGCAGATACAGTAAGGTACTTATAAAATGACCATCTTCTGTTAAAACCAAAGCCAGAGAATAAAATGAAAAACAGCCTTGAAAATTCCCTGAGAAGACAAAACCAGCTCAGTTCTATAAGCAAAGCTTAATTTAGTTTACTTGCAAGACAAACTTGACCTGGGTTCTTTCTTGGTTATGCCTCTGAAAATCATAAACAAACCTTAAATTGTGTCCAAGCTTAGTAAGAGAGGAGACCACTGGCCAATTCCCTATCATTTAAGAAAATTCTGATAGTATAACTGGTCACTGTTAAGAAAGAGGTCCCTTCATTCTCACTGTACATGCTGCTTTATAATCATCTGTGTCCCAGCCTCATCCCACGTTTTGGTTTGTATGCTCCTGGTTTGCAAACTGCCTTTTTGTTGTGTGGGCACGATAAACTTTTGCTCGTTATTTACTTCAGTGATTTGTTGGTTTTACCCCTGATATTTCTGAACTTTTGACATTTTCCACGATTTCCATATTGACCAATCATATTTTTAGTTGTTCCCTTTGCTAGTTGCTTAGTGTCTTTCTCTTCGGGATCCCTGTTGACAGTTTCCCATAATCTATTCCGTCATGCCTCCTCCTCCTCCTCCTCTCCCCTCCCAGGAGGCATTCCTCTCCCCTGAGCTCCTTAGAACTCCCGAGTCTCAGCAGCCCTCCCAGGCCAGCTGTTTGGGAGCTGGAGGGCTAGGGTTTGCAGAAATGGGCCACAACAGGCCTCATGCTGGGAGGGAGGAGTAAAGTAGAAATGGGCTGAGAAGGAAGACCTGGAGCACTGGCTCCGGTGCCTGACAGTCTGGGGAGGAAAGGAATGGGAGGGGTGAGGGTCAGAGAGGGAGAGAGAGGAAGGAGACACAGCTTAGGGAATGTATGGTCTCTGTGGACTCAGGACGTTGAAATCCGTGGAGCAAGGACGCGCTTACCTTCTCTGTCGAAGCTTCGGTTCTCTCATCTGCCCCGTGAGGGCAACAATCTCTATCTCACAGTGTTTCGGGAGTGAAATTAGAGGATGTGTGTAAAGCACACCATACCGTGACCGGCGTCTTATAAATGTTCATGAATGATACCTATTTTGTTTGTTTGTTTCTTTGTTTTTTAAATGGTGCTCTTGTCCTGCCCAATAGGGCATCTAACCCCTCAGTGGAAACTAAGACTCTGGCTAGAAAGGATAATAAGGATGATATTGACTTGCTACCACACACCCTATCTTGACAGATTTGTCACTATGCACGTACATGCAGTGGGGGGAGGGGCAGAGGGCGAGAGAGGATCTCAAGCAGGCTCCACATCCAGCGCAGAGCCCCACATGGGGCTTGTTCTCAAGACCCTGAGATCATAACCTGAGCCCATATCAGGAGTCAGATGCTTAACCAACTGAGCTCCGACCCAGGCACCACCTGGAATAAACTCATAACCTGTGGACTCTTTCCTCTATTCCTGGCAAGATAATACTCTGAGCATTTTCACTTCCTCATCAAATTACTTATTAGTAATGGCCTATTTAATTGGTAGAATAAGTAAAATGGTATTACGTTTCAGCTTAGTTTAATTGCTTGGAATAATATTTTGGGGACTGTCATTACTCCTTTTTACTGTTTCTACAGGTCTTTAAAGTGAAAGACAGGGATGCCTGGGTGGCTCAGTGGGTTAAAGCCTCTGCCTTCGGCTCAGGTCATAATCCCAGGGTCCTGGGATCGAGCCCCACATCAGGCTCTATGCTCAGCAGGGAGCCTGCTCCCCCTGCACCCCCCTGCCTGCCTCTCTGCCTACTTGTGATCTCTGTCTGTCAAATAAATAAATAAAATCTTTAAAAAAAAATAAGTGAAAGACAGAAAAAAGGTTTAGTCCTTTTGGTTTATTTAAATAAGTAGTTCTTAAACATGTGCATCAGAAACACCTGGAGAGCTTGTTGAAACAAACACAAGAAGGCTAGATTTCACCCCCCATAGATTCCAAGGACTGCACTTTGAGAACCCCTGATTTGAGCCAAGGCTGATTTCTTTGCACTTTCAGGTGTGGTGTTTAATGAACAATCCCCACTTGGCTCGATGAACTTTGTAGATATTTCTTGAGTTGTTTAAGCAGTAATTTATAGATACTTCATGTCAAGAACATTTTTTTTTTTTCTGCCCCAAGAAGTTACCAACCTAGGGGTAATGCAGGAAATAATAAGGTATTGACCATTTTTGAGACACATTTAAAGAACAGAACAAAACTGGTGTCTGTGTTACACACTGATTAAGAACATGGGCTTTCGGGTGGCAGACAAGGAATGAGGTCAGCTCTGCCACTATCTGACTCTGTGTCTCTCTGAACTTTGTTTCCTTGTCTAAAATGGAGTCAAGAATATTTTCTTGCCAGATTTAAAGAAGTCAATGTGTATACATTGCTCAGTAAATATTAGCAATATTTTTCAAAGCAATGTAAAAACTCAATAATACCCAACAAAGACTGTTAGTACCACTGTTCATATTTGCTCATTAAAACCCTTTATAGGGGTGCCTGGGTGGCTTATTCATTAAGCATCTGCCTTCAGCTCAGGTCATGATCCCAGGGTCATGGGAAGGAGTCCTGTATTGGGCTCCCTGCTCAGCAGAGAGCCTGCTTCTCCCTCTGCCTCTGCTGCTCCCACTGCTTGTGCTTTCTCTCTGTCTGGATTTCTCTCTGTGTCAAATAAATAGATAAATAAAATCTTAAAAAAGAAAAGAAAAGAACACTTTAATAAACCTGAGGACAAAGTGAGTTCTTTCCCTCTGAGGTGAAGGTTAGGCTCTGTCAATCCAAGTAGAGAAGGATTTCCAAAGGAATCTCTCACAAATTGTCATTCGATCTTTTCTAGAAAATTCACACTGAAGAGTTTTGTTCTCTAAAACTAAAGATAGAGGAGTTTCTGGATGGCTCAGTCATTGGGCGTCTACCTTTAGCTCAGGTCATGATTCCAGCGCAGTATCGTGGGATAGAGCCCCCAGTCAGGCTCCCTACTCAGCAAGGAGACTGCTTCCCCCTGTCCCAGTCCCCTGGCTTTTGTTTCCTCTCTCCCTGTCTCTCTCTGTCAAATAAATAAACAAAATCTTTTAAAAAATTTAAATATAAATAAACCATTCCTGATGATTACCTACCAATAGAACAATCTATTTAAGTTAGTTTCTGTTTAAATTAATTAATAATTTTGGAGTTTAGCATCAGTTACTACTAAAACATGAATAAGTTTGCGTCTTAGGACGCAAGAGCTAGAAGGATGATAGAGATCACCAGGCTCAATCCTTTCCTTTTACAGATAAGAAACCTGCCAGGTTAAATGAATAATTTGCCTGAAGTGTACATAACCACGAATTTAATTTTTACTGGACTTGCTCTCTAAATGCTCTCAGAAGGAATGGCTTAGGATGAACTCTTCTAAAACCACAAGTATTTTAGTCTCCTGCGATACGTAATTGGTTTATGTCCACACGCTCTAAGTGGAAGGTAAATTAATTTAGTTTCTCAGGGCTGCATTATGAAACATGTATCTTGAGACATTCATCAGGATGTTACATGGAATAAAGTTAGCCATTTTATGATCGCATCATTGAAATTATTTCATTTCCACAACATGCAATTGACAACATATGCTTTCAAAAATTTCAGGTCAAAATGATTACGGGTGTATTCTATGATACAGAACATTGGAGCTTCAGTGCCTCTGTTTTCTATTCATATAAGTACACGTTGGACTGTTTTCCAAGAAAAATCTTGACCCTTTCTCCAATTGATCCTTTTTTGCAGAGATAGACTGACTTTCTATACTTATAGTTGGTTAATTTTGGGTAGAAAAAATTCAACTCATTTTTCTTTCTTTCTTTTCTTTTTCTTTTTCTTCTTCTTTTTTTTTTTTAAAAGATTTTATTTATTTGTTTGACAGAGAGAGACAGCGAGAGGGAGGGAACACAAATAGGGGGAGTGGGGGAGAAAGAAACTGAAGAAGCTGAGCCTCCCGATGTGGGGCTCGATCCCAGGACCCTGAGATTATGACCTGAGTTGAAGGCAGATGCTTAATGACTGAGCCACCCAGACACCCCTCAAGTCATTTTTACACAATTGGTTAACGTATAGGGATATGTACTCTGTATTTTCATCTAAGAACTTAGCTTCAAACGTTTAGCAGCTGAACTCATATGAAAAACTTGGTAATGAAAAAATATATATGGAACTTGGCTTGAAGCGAGTGTAGTTCATTCATTATTTTAGAAATTCTGTTAGTGATAACAATAATAACCGTGATAAAAAGAATAGAAATTGTTATTTACCATGTGCCAATTACTGAGTCAAGTCTTCTCATGCACTGTTTTTTTTTTAATCCTCATAATTAGTGGTTCTCCAACTCCAGCATGCACTAAATCACCTGAGGGCTTGTTAAAACACAAATTGTTTCTGATTCAGTTGGAGTCTGAGAACTTGCATTTCTAATACATTCCTAAGTGATGCAGATGCCCCTGGTCTGGGGACCATGTTTTGAGAACTGCTGCTTGCTACACACCTACGACATAGGTATTTCAAACTTTACAGCTGGAGAAACAGGAATTGAGGTTACCTAACCTGCTCTATTCACAACTAATAATTGGCAGGGATGGGATATGAAAATTTATTTCTTTAATCCCAAAGTCTACATGTAGTCTTAATTTCTGTGCTAGGTGGTTTTGCAAGAAGACATACTGTCTGGGAAGAATAGTAATAGTGACATTTTATAGCTTAGCAATAGGATAGAGAGAGGACTCTATTGCTCCCAATACTGAGGTTCAAATATAGGCACACTTTGGACATACTGGAGGTTTGGTTTCAGACCACTGTAATAAAGCGAGTATTGCAATAAAGCAAGTTAAATGATTTTTTTTTTTAGTTTCCCAGTGCATGTAAAAGTTATGTTTCCAGTATACTGTAGCTTATTAAATGCGCCATAGCTTATGTCTTAAAAATGTACTTACCTTAATTAATTACCTTTATTGCTAAAAAAAAGCTAATCGTGGGGCACCTGGGTGGCTCAGTGGGTTAAAGCCTCTGCTTTTCGCTTGGGTCATGATCCCAGGGTTCTGGGATCGAGCCCCGCATTGGGCTCTCTGCTCAGCAGGGAGCCTGCTTTCCTTCCTCTCTCTCTGCCTGCCTCTCTGTCTACCTGTGATCTCTGTCTGTCAAATAAATTAAAAAAAAAAATGTACTTACCTTAATTAATTACCTTTATTGCTAAAAAAAAAAAGCTAATCGTGGGGCGCCTGGGTGGCTCAGTGCGTTAAGCCGCTGCCTTCGGCTCAGGTCATGATCTCAGGGTCCTGGGATTGAGTCCTGCATCGGGCTCTCTGCTCAGCAGGGAGCCTGCTTCCTCCTCTCTCTGCCTGCCTCTCTACCTACTTGTGATCTCTCTCTGTCAAATAAATAAATAAAATCTTAAAAAAAAAAGAAAGTTAATCGTCACTTGATCTTTCAATAAGTCATAATCTTGTTGCTGGTCTTGCCTTGTTGTTGACGGCTGCTGACTGATCCGGGTGGCAGTTGCTGAAGGTTGGGGTGATTGGGTAATTTCTTAAAATTAGGTAACAATGAGTGTGCCACGTTGATTGACCCCTCTTTTCAAGAACAACTTTTCTGTGGCACGTGGTGCAGCTTGATAGCATTTTAACCCAGTAGAACTTATTTCAAAATTGGAGTCAGTCCTCTTAAGTGCTGTTGCTGCTTAATCAACGAGTGTAACATTCAAAATCCTTTGCTGTCAACAATCTTCACAGCATCTACACCAGGAGTAGATTCCATCTTGGGAAACCACTGAGATGGTGCAATGCTCATCCCTATGAAGCAATTCCTCATCCATGAAAGGTTTTTTTTTTTTTTTTTTAAAGATTTTATTTATTTTAGAGAGAACAAAGAACAGGCAGGGGGAGCAGCAGGCAGGGAGAGAACCAGACTCTCTACTGAGCAGGGAGCCCGATGTGGGGTTCGATCCCAGGACTCTGGGATCATGACCTCAGCTTAACCATCTGAGCCACCCGGCCACCCCCTCATTCATGAAAGTTTGATGAGAAGACTGTAGCCATCCAGTCACATGTTCAGGCTCCTCTGCTGCTTCTAGTCCTCTGGCTATTTCCACCACATCTGATCTTCTGGTCTCCGTTGGATTCCTGAGCCCTCCAAGTCATCCATGGAGGGCTGAGATCAACTTCTTCCAGACTCCTGTTCATGTTGATATTGTGACCTCTCCCCATGAATCACGAATGTTATTAGTGGTATCTAGAGTAGTGGATCTTTCCCAGAAGTTTTCCCTGATCCATCAGAGGAATCAGTATCTGTGCCAGGGATGGCCTTATAAAATATATTTCTTAAATGATAAGACTTGAAAGCTGAAATGACCCCCTGACCCATGGGTTACAGAACGGATGTTGTGTTAGCAAGCATAAAAACATTACTCTCATTCTATATCGGCATCAGAGCTCTTGAATGACCAGGTACATTGTCAATGAGCAGAACTATCTTGAAAGGAATCTTTTTTTTTTTCCCCCCTTTCTGAGCAGTAGTTCTCAACAGCGGGAGCAAAACATTCAATAGACTGTGTGGTAGACAGATGTACTGTCATCCAGGCTTTGTTGTTCCATTTCTAGAACACAAGCAGAGTAGATTTAGCATAATTATGAAGGACCCTAGGATTTTCAGAATGATAAATGAGCCTTGGCTTCAACTTAAAGTCACCAGCTGCATTAGCCCCTAACAACAGAGTCGGCCAGTTCTTTGAACTCCAAACCCGGGCATTGATTTCTCCTCTCTAGCTAAGGACGTCCTAGACGACATCTTCTTCCCATAGAAGTCAGTTTCGTCTACATTGAAAATCTGTTGTTGAGTGTAGCCACCTTCATGAATTCTTGCAGCTGGATCTTCTGGAGAACTTGTAGCAGCTTCTACATCAGCATTTGCCCTTCACCTAGTGCTCTGTGTTATGGAGAAAGCTTTTTTTCAACTTCATGAACCAACCTCTGTGAGCTTCTAACTTTTCTTACCTTTCTTTCTTTTTATTTATTTGAGAGAGAGTGTGTGTGAGCGCAAGCAGAAGGAGGGGCAGAGAGAAAGGGAGAAGCAGACACCCATTGAGTATGGAGCCCCGGCATGGGGCTCGACGTAGGGCTCCACCCAGGACCCTGAACTGTGACCTGAGCCAAAGGCAGACGTTTAACCAGCTGAGCCACGCAGGTGCCCCAGCTTCCAACTTTTCTCCTGCAGCTTCCTCACTTCTCTCAGCCTTCACAGAATTGAAGAGGCTTAGGGTTTTTCTCTGGATTAGGTTTTGGCGTAAGGGGATGTTGTGGCTGGTTTGACCTTCCTTCTAGATCACTACAACTTTCTCCATATTAGCAAGAAGGCTGTTTTATTTTTTAACATTTATGTGTCCTCTGGAGGAGCACTTTTAATTTCCTTCAAGAACTTATCCTTTGCATTTACAACTTGGCTAGCTGCTTGGCACAAGAGGCCTAGCTTTAAGCTACTTTGGGTTTCAACATGCCTTCCCCATTAAGCTTGATCATTTCTGGCTTTTGATTTAAAGTGAGACTCTGCCTTTCACTTGAACACTTAGAGGCCTCTGTAGGGTTATTAACCGGTCTAATTTCAGTACTGGTTGTGTCTCAAGGAAACAGGGAGGCCTGAGGAGAGGGAAAAAGACAAGAAAATATCTTGTTGGTAGAGAAGTCAGAACAAACACAACCTTTACTAATTAAGTTCCTCATTTTATAATCGTGCACTTCGTGTGCCCCAAAACAGTTATAATAGTAACCTCAGAGGTCACTGATCACAACTTGATAGTTACCAAAGAGGGTGATGGTGGGACAAGCAAAATGGGTGAAGGGGAGTGGGAGGTACAGGCTTCCAGTTATGGAACGAGGAAGCCACGGGAATAAAAGGTACAGCCTTGGGAATGGAGTCAGTGTTACCAGAATAGTGTTGTCTGGGGAGAGAGGGCAGCTACATTGCGGTGAGCCCATTATAACGTATAAACTTGTCGCATCACTATGTCGTGCACCTGAAACTAATACAACATTGTGTGTCAACTACACTCAAATAAAAACATTTTATCCAAAGTAAAAAAAAAAAAAAAAAGTCACTGATTGCAGATCACCATAACAAATATAATAACAATGAAAAAGTTTGAACTCTTGCAAGACTTAGCAGACTATGATGCGGAGACAAGATGGGAGTAAATGCTGTTGGCACCGACAGACTTGTTCGATGTAGGATTTCCACAAAGCTGCAATTTGTAAAAAATGCAATACCTGTGAAGAACAATAAAACAAAGTACAACCCAAGAAGGTATGCCTGTAGACTGGGGAGCAGCCCCTCCCTGCCCCCACAACCATCAAAATGCTATGGGGTGAAGAGGACCCTTGATTCCAGGTGGACACCACAAAGTGTAGAGTAGTCGAATTTGTCTTCCTCCACCATCCTCGTCTGGGCTTGCTCCTGAAAGAATTGTGTGTATCAACGGAAATAATGCTTGAACTCAGGGAGGTTGCTTTGAGAGGTCCTCAGCTGAGCATAAGGAGGAAGAGATGGCTTATCAGGCCATTGTGCTCTGATTTCTACCTCTGTCTGAGGGAACAGGAGACCTGGCATGGGGACTGTAGATAGCACTGAAAAAGGGAGTGGATTAGGGGTTAGCGAGAAGCACAGGTGTCTGGGTAAGATCCCTGTCACCGTGTGTTGCTGAGGTAACAGGCCCCTATGAGCTGCAGAGGTGAGGGGAAAAGCTCTATCATGTAACAGCAAGACTTGGCATCATGACGAACAACTTCATTGCCTCCAGTGAAATTAAATTAATTAAAACATCATTCCCTACTCGATTCTGTAGAATGTTACACCAGAAGCCAATGGTGACCTTCCAGCTTTACCAATTTATGGCCCGCTAGACCACTGCCACCCTGGCTGCGGCCATAGTTTTCGAGGCAACTGGAATGGGGTGTGAGGTGCATAGAGTGCCTGAGCTACCCTGGAATGAGGCAGGAGGGGGGGGGGGTCCCTGAATCCCTTCTGCACTAGCAGCTAGACAGAAGATCAGTCTGTGGACATTCAGTGTCCCTAGAGAGGGCTAGAAATATGTAGGGACGGGGAATCCTTGACAGGGGAGGGCTCAGAGTTGTTGCATTTCAAGGAGTTAAATGAATCACTTTGTGCTCATTAATAATTACTCCCAGGTTGATGAAAACTGCAATATAGCAGTCCCATAACATGTAATTCCTGAATCAGGGCAAGAGTTCTGGCCTCTTTATTTAACTCTGTTGTCTTTGGTGTCACGTCGTTGGCTTTCTGAGCACAGTGTATTTCTATCGGTGAATGGTCGATTTGAAGTTTGATCTTGCTTCCTTCTTTTCCTTGGCTGCTAAAATCTGAGTCAGATTTGCCACTCAGGAATAGTGATTCAGCATAATCTATCATACTTTTTAAAAAAATTAATCATTTTTCTTTCCTTTTTTAAAAGATTATTTATTGTAGATAGCGAGAAAAAAAGAGAGAGAGTGCATGAGTAGGGTTGCAGAGGGAGAAGGAGAGACTCTCAAGCAGACTCTGTGCTGAGCAGGAGCCATTCACAGAGCTTGATTCCCAGAACCCTGAGATCATGACCTGAGCTGAAATCAAGAGTCAGATGCTCGACTGACTGACCGAGCCACCCAGGTGCCCCTATTCAGTCATTTTTCTTTTGTCTGTTACCTTTTCTCTGTTACGTGGTATACATTTTCCTAACCATCTAATCTTTTTGAAAGAAGGAAGGAGGAGTATGCACAGAAATAGAAAGAAAGGTAGGATTAAAAAGAGGTAGAGGAGAAGAGACAGGAAGGAAAGTTAACCCATTTTACAGAGAACATTTACATGGAAAAGTTAATGACATAAATAGCTCAATCTTGACTTGAGATGACTAACCCTAAATTTAACTTCAAGTATAGATCTAACCAGCCATACCTCCATTCCCTAATAAATTATGGTTTTGCAAAATACAAGTTAGTGATGAGCGTTGTTTAAGGTGAACTAGAGGGGCACCTGGGTGGTTCAGTCAGTTAAGTGTCTGCCTTCAGCTCCAGTCATGATCCTGGGGTCATAGGTAGGAGCCCTGCAACAGGCTCCCTGCTCAGCGGGGAGTCTGTTTCTCCCTCTGCCTTTGGCCTTACCCCTGCTTATGCTCTCTCTCTTTCTCAAATAAATAAAATAAAATAAAAATAAAAATAAAATACCAGGGGCGCCTGGGTGGCTCAGTGGGTTAAGCCTCTGTCTTGGGCTCAGGTCATGATCTCAGGGTCCTGGGATAGAGCCACACATCGGACTCTTTGCTCAGCGGGAGCCCGCTTCCCCCTCTCTCTCTGCCTGCCTCTCTGCCTATTTGTGGTCTCTCTCTGTCAAATAAATAAATCAAATCTTTACAAAAAATAACGCAAAATAAAGTGAATTAGGGTCAACCGGAAATAATAAAGATGATCAGTTCTGCAATTTATTCTCAAAGAAAAGTAGACATGCAATTTCTATGATATTGATGTGCAAAAGGAGCAATGCTTCTTAGGGCAAAGACACACATAATAGTGCTAAGTCTGAACCATTAGTACGTCTTTTGTAGAAATTAGAATACTGGAAGCAGGTATGGGGATTGCTGAAACTCAGCTTCAGGTGTCTAGGTGTTAGGGGACACAGAATCCCTGTCCTTGAGCTCAGCCAGTTTAGCAAGTAATTGTAATTCAAAGCAACAAATGCCATAGTTGAGTCACACGTATACACGTGGGTAATTAATTCTGCCTGAAGGAGTCCAGAATATCTTTGTAGAGTAGGGAGCCTCTGGACTTGCTCTTAACAAATGAGGGTCTTCAGACAGGTTGAATGCAGGAAACCACACAGAAGGCAAGCAGCCATCAGGGTATGTGGTTGCTGGGGACTACTTACCACGGCTTGAGTTTCAGACAACATCACTACATGGGACTAGGCAGAAACATTTGCACTGTACCCTGGTGCATCAGGCTTCCAAAAAGTTGCTTGCAATAATAGCTCATTGTCTTTGGCCTCATAATTATTTAATATCTGCTTTGTTCTCACAAACAAACCTGGAGCCTCCCCTAGGCTTCCTTCTTTACATCCCTCTTCAGTTCTCTTACTACTCACTTTTTATTGGCTGAGTGGCTCCCAGTTATAATCAACAAGCCAGAGGCTAATTTAAACTTCCTGGGGGTTCGTCCAAATGTGACGAGTTGGTTTCTGGGGCTTTGCTATTACTAGTTGTTAACCCTGAGATACCTATCTTTTGGAAATACTGTTGAGCAACTTTCAGAGTTCAGATACATGTCTAGATAAAGTTCTTTCATTAGCGATCAATTCTGGTCTCTAGTTCTGGGGATGCTATTGGGACTTTGCTAATTGCCTTTACTTTTCTTGAGCTGAGCCTTCTGTGCCAGCTTCTAACTAACCCACACTTGTCTCACAGACTTGTCTCACAGACAAGTGTGGGTTAGTTTCAGGTAGAAGGAGAGGTTTGGCATGGTTGGCATGTCCAGCTCAGTACTTTAGAATAATATGATTACCACTTTGATAGATGGCCATAAAAGCACAGCAGTTGAAATCTGTTATACACCATTATACACCTTGTCTGGGAGTTTTATCTGGTTAGATACTTGAATACCTGAGGGTGGAAAAATTAGGCAGCTTTTTTATGAACCAGATTTTGAAGGTATAGTAGGATATACCAGGCCAAATCCATTTATTATGACAGATTCCAGGAAGATTTGGTAATGGCCGTGATATTTACTCTATAGAGGTTAATAACTGCTCTAACACACTCGACCAGAAATCCTAATAAATTGTCTATTAGGTGCCAGCCACTTTGTCCATAACATGGTAATCCTTTCAGTCCTACAAAGGAGGTTTGTATTATTCTCATCCTAGAGTTGAGCGAACAGGCTCAAAGAGGTTAATGGACACAGAACCAGGAAACCAAGAGGGAGATCAGTGTTCTGCTCACCTTCCCAAGTTTCTACTTCCTCTATGATGGCTATACTCTCTAAAACCAGTAAGAACCATGTATCAGAGTTATCACAAGATTCCGGTCTACTTAATTGTTCTCCTACCATTTCAGCAAAAGTCAGAAAGATGATTGTGCTTCCAGGAGACTGAATTAAAGCAAGGAGCAAGCTGGTAAGACAAACATTCCCAAAGGATCACAAAACACCCAATATAAGGTAGAACAGTAAAGGTCATGCTGGAATAACTTAAGACTTATCTTGTTTTAATTTTGTAGGGTCTCTTTATCTTCCTCTTGCACTTTATTTTTAAACTGAAGGCCCTAAGAATGTTGGGTTGGAAGCCCTTCAAAAAAGAAACAGTATTTTTATTTTTATTTTTTTAACATACTACTGATAGAAGTGTAAACTGGTAAGTCTTCCAGGGGGCAAACTGGCAATAACAAAAGCTTTTAAAAAAAAACTGGCATATCCTCTCCACTAGCAATTCCATTTCCAAGCATTCATCTTAAGGAAATATTAAGAACACACAAAAGATTTAGCAACATGTTCTTTAAAGCAGTTTATTAGTGAAAAACTGGAAACCTAAAAATCAACAATAGTTTAATAAAATGTGGCACATATGATGGCATACCATGCAGCCATTAAAAAAGATGTAGAAATATATTTGACACAGCAGGATAGTTGTGGTATTGTCAAGTGAAAAAAAGTTACAAAACAGTATGTACAACTTGATTCCATTTAAAAAAATGTATAAATGCACAGAAGACTCTGGAAGGCTATACACCTCAATCACAGTTCTCCCAGATGGTGGGATTATAGGTGATTTTTCTTTAAACTAAATTTTCATTTTTGTTTCCTTTTTACCAATACATCTACGACTTGTATTATTTAAAAAAAAAAAAAAAAGCCTTAACAATTCTTAAAAAGTCTCCTGTGAAGTAGAAATGAAAGAGCTTAGCACCTGAGGCATAAGGATGTAAACGTTAATCTGAAACCTCATTCATGGTTTGCCAGGATGCTTTAATGTCAAATTGTCACTGTGTTAAAGTGGAGACATGCATGGTCGTAGTGCTTACCCCTTCTTCAGACTACAGGATCCATTCCCAAGAAACCCTCCACAGCAACCAAGTCCTGGCATTCCAAGAACTATTTCCCTTGCATACCCTAATCATACCCTTATTCCATCACGAGCACTCATAATACAGCCCAGCAAGGTGCCTCTACACTTGAGAGAGCAGTGTTGGGTGATGGTGCGGAAGCCAGGGAGGATTTCTCCAGTGATGTCAGGTAGTACCTGAAGGTGGAAGACAAGTTTTTGTTTTCTACTGAAGTGGTTCTCAAACTTGTAAAAACAGATTCAGTAGATCTTGGATAAGGCTTAGGAATTGCATTCCTCCCCTTTCATTTGACAAATATTTACTGAGTACATACAATGTGCTAAGTCTTGTACTAAGAGTTGGAAATTTAATTGTGATAAAAAAAATTATAACCTCTACCTCAGGGAGCCTGCATTCTAGACTGACAGATACATACTAATCAAATAAATTATAGAACTATATAATTATGACAGTGTTAGAATACAGTAAAGATCAGAAGACAGTTTTTGTCTTTAACTATTTTTACAATGTTACATGGAAGAACTAAGACTAGTTCTATAGCCTCAAGACAAAAAATTCAGTACAAATAAAGGTAGAAAGTACTTGGAAATATGAATTAGCATTTGAAACAAGTCCCTAGGTGATGTTGATGCTGCCTTTCCTGGGGTCTCAACACAGAGAACCACTGCCCTACTGAACAGACTTTCTAATTAGGATAATGTGGGAGAAAGGGCACAACTCCCTTCTCCCCTTTAGAGTCTCACCACTAAGTAGGGGCCACTTAGTCATCTGGAGGAGAGGTTGAGGCAAAGCTAGCTAGCTATTATAGCTCCTTATTCAGGCCTTAAGTGCTACATGCTAGAAAAGATATTTCAAAATTTCAAGCACTCGGGAGGTAGGGAAGAGATCTTTTGAGGAATCCAGTCAACGCATGGAGGTAAGCTGGGCCTCTCTGGGTAAACAAAGCTGTTGATTCCTGTCCTGCACTCTGTCATCTTTCCCACAGTATATCTCAGAAATGCCCTCGCACACCAGCTCCTCCATTCACATTCTGTTCCTTTGTTCTGGTGGAGAATGGCAGACTATGAGGATGCCTCTCAGCCACTGGCGACCCCAGCCTCAGGTCTCTTAGCTCTCCTGTTATTCAGAATGAGGCACATTCCCATTTCTGGGACCTAATGTCCTACAATATGAATTTTTCTGACTAGCACCATAAAAAACAATTTAACACCATGACCTCTGATGTTAGATTATTTTGACAACAAATGTAGAAACAACCCAATCATTTTTGTCTGTCTAAAAAAGTGCCTATAATTATTTCCAATTTTATTATTTCATTCATATGTACATCCTTCACATGTTATTAAACTTTTAGGTTAAGCTCAGGGGCACAGAGCTTATTTAAGTCATTTAAAATTGCACCATGTTACTAGCCTTCCCAAGCTTTTCTTCCATGCCTAAAAACCTTTATGGGCTTTTACCTGAGTAAAAATTAAATCCATGACTTCAGAAGTCAAAACCAAAATAAAAAAAACCCACAAAAAAACCAAGCTACCCCCCCCACCCCCACAAACAAAACTCCTTTAAAGTAAAAAGCAACAAACGTAAGAACAAGTCCACGTATTATGGTGGATTTGTGGTAGACAAAGGCACAAGAAGCATTCGAATCTTAGTATTATTGAAGGCTACTGCACATAGGGTTATAATCAACATTCATTTGATGGAAAACAGAAGGTTCTGATAAAAAACTTATGCTGGCTGCAGTGAGGTTAAACCTAGATCTAGTTCTCCTTTTTAAGTGGGGTGGAGGACAGGGTCGATGAGTAGAATAGAGCGTGGGTATAAAAGGTATCTGTGGTACACAGTCATAAATAAGGCCAGGAAGCTATAGGGGTTAATGAAGGGAAACTGGTATTTACAGAATGTTTCTACTATGTGTTAAACTTTTCCCTAAAAATGACTTACCAAGCAAGTTAACATTTGCTACAGAATCCTCATAGTAACCTTAGGTGGCATTAATTATTATCCCTATTTTACTAATGAGGAAACAACAGTTGATACAGTGTTGGGAGTCCAAGCTCAAAGAGAACAGGATGTGAGGAAGATTGGATTTGAACCTGTGGCCATTTTACTCCAGTTCCCATACTTTCCCCTACTTTACTACTCTACTTCCCATAAGCCTAATTTATAGTTGCTGTTTGAGTTGACCTGGATTTTTTGTATGATCTTTTAAAACCTAAACCTGAACTCATGTCTCATGAAAGACAGTACTCCAGGCTGGCTCTGGAACTTCCTTTCTAGGAAAATAAACAGCTCACTCACTCACCTGGAGCTACAGCTAATTAAACAGCTTGAACAGCTTTTAGGGTTGAGTATGGTGATTCACAGTGTGAATCAAAGTCTTTGTACAATTAAAAAATTGCAGAGGAATGTGTCTCAGCACAGAAATAAGAGGGTAACAACTACTTATTGAAGTTTGGACTGTGAACTAAATTATTATCAACATGTTTACAAAGCTCTTACTAGGAGCTCTTAAACACATTTAAAAATACCTTTTTTTGTGTTAAAGGTTCATCATTTTTTAAAGTACCAAAAAATATTTCAATACATTAACATTCTCTGAGGAAATCAACTACACTTTTGCACTTCGTGTGTAAGCCAGACTGAAATACTACTTGTAATTGTCAGAATATGCTACATTCTCTTTCCTCCAGGCCCTGCACATCTTTTTCCCTCTGCCTGGAACACTTCCTCTCCAAACCATCTCCTACTCCCCAAATCTGATTTAGGTGACTCCCAAAGTTCCCAAACACAGTACCCTGTATTTCTTCTATCATGACATGGATTCTGTTATATGGCAACTGTTTATTTTTCTGTATTCTCCATTGGTCTTTAAGGTATGCCGGGGAAGGACTGTGCAGCTCAGTAGATCAGTATAGTTCCTGGCCCTCAACAATGAATGAATGAAAATGAATGCAGAAGTCCTAACATGGAAACAATCTGATTAACAGCTATGGTCCAAATAGCAATTTTTTGACTGCAAGGGTGGCACCAATGATTTCATTAGTGTGTTTCATAACCAAAGATCCTGATCAAGATAACCTAAGTTCATTAATAAACATTCAAAATTAGTAGGCTTAGAGTAACCAAAAATGTATTCTGTTTGTATACAATTTTTCTATGATGGGTGTAGTTGCACTAATCTATATTTTGATAAGGACTGTTGTTCCATAAGAACAAATTTTCTTTACTGAAGTATGTTCTAAACATATCTCATTCTGATTATGCATTACATTGTTCCAACTGAACAATCTTAAAAAAACATTGTTTAGTGAATTGATCTTGATCCAGATGTTTTAGAACCTTAGCTGAAAATATACCAGAGTAATAATGTTTTTCAAGGACTAGTTTTTAACTTTAGAAGAAATCATTTAGTAGTGTTTAATAAAACCCCAAAAACCCACTAACCACTGAGATACAGTATTGAAATAATTCAATTTCTGTTAGAAAACAAGGTAAACATGGTATAATTGCATTTCTGTTTATGGAAACATTCAGAAATAATCTATTTTCCACAAAAGAGGATTATATCCTAGAGCTCTTTTTAAAACAACAGCTTAAAACAAATTTTAGTGTTATTCTTTGGTTATTAATTATACCTAATAAATGAGTCACTGATATCAATTCACAATAAATTTATTTTACATAAAAGAAAAAGCTTGCCATTAATGAAAAATTCAGTAGAAAACAGTTCTGCTTTAAGTTGGAGCTCAAAAGTAGAAGCTGCTTATTAGTGAAACCTCAGTAGAAAGAGAATTTTGTAAGAAAACATTCTTGGCATGAAAGCACTAACATAAATTCTGTAATGAAATATGTACCATGCAATTTTATTGGCAGAAAGGCTGGCTTCTGGTGGCTGGTATTTTCTTTTCAGTCTCCTAAGAACATTAACATGGAAGATACTTAAACCTGCTTTATTTAGAGTTAATTGTATATAAATACTGGTTTCATGATGGGTAATCTTTCCATAGTCCACCTATTTAATTGAGCAGTTCTAAGTAGGTAATTGGCACCCGGCCCTTCTGATTTCCCCTTTCCCCCATTAGCCAGTCTGAATCCATTCCAACGACACTGAACACAGTGATCACCTACAAAATAAAATGTTTCCAGTTATTAACTATGTTACAAAATAAGCAAATAGAAGAGTAATAAGATTTGTAATCTGTTTATTCATTACTAAAGTTCTTTAAACATTTTTCTCAATTTTGGTAAAAGATAAAGGATTTTATTAGAGGTAGTTTTAGAAATCTTCTAGTTACTTAGCAGTTAATAGCTTTAAATAGTTCTGTGATATTCTATTTTGTTAAAGAATAGTAAATTTTTTTAATAAAATGCTAATATAACCATCTTAAATCTATGAAAGTATTCACGATAAACTATTTCCAAAAAATTAATGAGGAATTTACACTTTACTATAATACTAGAAAATACGTCAATCTATGATAAAGGTTTTCCTATACCCATATATTACTTACCTCATCTGCCAGAAGTGATAATTCACTACTGTTTGCAGCATCATAATCATATAGAACCCTGGCCTTCCTGCTGCCACTGCACTCCTTAAGGTCAATGAGGTTGGTAGGAGAGGCAATTACTAGGCCACTTGTTGAAGACAAGGCAGAAGAACCAATCACGTTTGATGAAGCAGATGGCACGGGTGCCACAGAAGTTTGATTGTTGTTACAGTAACTGGATGGAAAACTGTTGAAAAGAAAATGTCCAATAGACCAGTTACTAGAGCTTCTGAATACCACCACTTGGTGGCAGTGTTTATTTTCTACCAACTTCCACTGGATAAAGACAGAAGTCAGTAATATTTTAATGACAAAGGTTGCTATCTAACTTAAGCCTTTCGGGCCAGTTATACAATAGAAAATTCAGGTGTTTTCCAAATATAAGTCCTTCAAAGTTTGTTTTTTTTTTTCAAAGCTCTCTTCACAATTATAAAGTTAAAAAAATGCCATTTTTTTCCTGAAAAAATTGTTTATCCTTAAAACACTTCCAAAAAACTTTCACTAGTATGTTTTATTAATCTTTTCCTGACTTTAAGAGTTGTTAAACACAAGAAAAACTACTTCTATATTAGATACTATCAAAAGAGTGAAATTTTTCTCAAGTTAATTCTTTGAGAAATATTTCAAGAGCCATACTTTTTTATAAAACTGATCCAATCACATTCTTCTACTTATTTAAATGACAAATATTAAGGAGCATTCACATGTCCAGAACCACTACCACAAGCTGAAGATACTAAGAAGAAAAAATATCATTCCTTAATGGGCATACAGACAGGTGACGACATGGGCATTCAAATATTATGCTACGACTAGTAATTATCATATTGAAGACTCAAATTGAGAATAGGGCAAATTTCACAAATTCATTCTGTCTTTTATTTTTTAGGGGGTAAAAATAAAAGTTTTATTAGAAATGAGTAAAATCTCTGTGATTCATGTGCTATAAATATATCTTAAAATTTAAAGATAATTAAAATTTCATTCAATGTTTCTCCAATACTAAATGGAAAACAGCATACAATGGCTGGCCTATATTCATTCTCACCCAACCATTTCTAAGGTTGAAAATTCATACTTAAATCTTAATAAGTATAAAAAGACCTCATCTGGTAAGGTGGGTGAAATTTATCTCTCCATAAAATCCAATTTCCTTCTCTTTATGACCATTGTGCCATCTGGAAATCACAGTCAGCCAACAGCATAAAGAAAGCAGTTAAATTCTAGCAATAATCTCCTAACCTTTATAATCAGTCAATGAGTTGTTTCCTTTTGAACTGAGTAGAAAAAGAACAATCACGAAACATCTAGGCTTTTGTGATCATCTGTCCTCTTACTACAGATGAGCTGTCTACACTTCTATGGTTAATTTCTTCACCTCTGCACAAAAATCTCACTTTCTTTTTCCTCTCAAGGACATCACACTAGCAATCTTCCTTTTCTTTCCCATGCTATCTTATTTCTCCATGTACTGTATCATTCTCATCAGCTTACAAATATGCTAATTTCTATCTTAAAAAATAAGAATCTGCTAGACACACTTTCTCCTAGAGCTACTGCTTCATTTTTCTGTTCCTCTTTACACTAGAACGCCTCTGAAAGACTTATCTAAATTCAACATCACAGTCCCTCTCCTGTTCTTTTACATTATAGACAAGCTTTTGCCTCCACTGTTCCACTAGAACTACTCTTGTTGAGGACAGCAATGACTTTGTTGTTCTAAATCCAGCAGTCTATTAATACTCACTTCACCTGGCCTATCTAGTGATCAGAGTGGATCCCTTCCCTCCACTTTCCTCTATCTTCTTCCAGGTCACACTCTTGGTTTACATCTTACCTGTCACTCCATTCCACTGCTTCCTTAAGCTGTGTTGGGAGTGCTTCAGGGCTCAACCCTGAGCCCTCTTCTTTTCTCTACCTATACTTAGAGCTAGGCTTTCATTTGGTCTCAGATTTAAATACCCTTGATAAGCTGACCACTCTCTACTTTCTACCTCTAATTTATCCCCCAAACTCAAAAGCTGTATGTCCTACAGCTGCGTATCTCCATATCTCCACTTAGATGTCTGATAGGCATTTCAAATTTCAGATGTCTAAAACTGGGCTTCTGGTATAAACCTGGGGTAATACACTACCCCAACTTGCTCCTCTTGTGGCATTCCCTATTTTAACGAACTACAGCTCCATTCTTTTCGTTGTTTAGGCCAAGCACCTACAGTAATCTGGACTCCTCTAAGCCCCATATAAATGAAGTCTTTCAGCAAATCCTGCTGGTTCTACCTTTAAAATACACCCAGGGTTTGACTGCTTCTACCACATCTACCACAATCACCCTGATCCAAGCCACCATCATCTCCTGACTGGATGGTAAATTCTAACAGGTCTGTTAGCTTCCACACATGCCCCCTAACATTTACCTTTAACAGAGGAGCAAGAACGATCCTATCAAAGGTCAGAGTAAAACTCTCCAAGGGCTCCTCATGTCTGAGTAAAGGCCAAAGCCCTCTCTCTCCCAGCTTCCTGTTTCCTCAATTCATCTCCAGCCAAGCCCTCCTTACTGCTGCCTGAACATCACAGCTATTTTCCTGCTGCAGGGCTTTTCTACTTACTATACACTCTCCTGGAGCACTTTCTCTCAGATGCCTGCCTGCCTGCTTTGCTTCCTCTTTCAAGTCTGTCTTCCCTAACTAGTGTAAGCCTCTACTCCTAATCAAGAAGTATTTCCCTGCTTATTTTTCTCCACAGTATTTATCACCTTCTAATACACTATGCAAATCACATACCTATTGATTTTCTATTTCCCTCTGCCCCCAAACAGAATGTAGGTTCAGTGAAGAGAGAGATTTAGTCTGTTTTGTTTACATTGTATCCTTCCTGACTGGAATAGTGCATTTTTAAAAAATTAAAGCAAATATTTCTCTGACAAATTAACAGGGTTCTAATGATAAGAAATCCTAATTTCTAATTCAGATTTTACTCTAAAGTTAGGAACACCTTTCCTAGCATCTCTTCCTCAGTGAACTGAGGAACTCAGCTGTGACTAAATATATATATTTCTGAAGATTAAAAATAAAAATAAGCTCTCATTCCCCACATATGTGGGGTTTTGAAAGTCTCTAACCATGGAATTTTACTTTCAAATTTACTAGTATAATTAGCCTTCATTTACCACTGAGGTTTACCTATGTCAATTTTGAGAAATTAATGGTAAAAACAAAAACAAAAAAGCCCAACCAAACAACAAAACCCTGAAAGACCATTTTTACTTTCTAAGAACTTTTACTGAAATATTTTAAAAACTACAGACTTTTTGCCACTGTAGCTTGATATATTAAAACCTTCTGATTATTTAAAAATAAAATACATTTACAAATTTTGTGACTTGTTTCCTCATCTGTAAAATGCAGATACCAATACCTACCCTTACTGGTGTGAGGACTATCACATTACATATGAGGTGTCCAGAGGAGTGCCTGAGGACAACTGGAGCCCTTCCGAAGTGACTGCCAGTTACGACTACTACTACTACCAACACTACTATAACAATTAACATGACAACCTGGCTCTACTCTGCAGAAATAGCTTCTGAATTAGAGTGTAACTGGATGATTTGGCCAATACTGCATTTGAGTATTTCTATATACTCTCTTAAAAAGCCTAACTTGCAACATTAAAGACTTAAAAAGTCCCCCCACACTCTATCATTGGTCCTTACCAGTAATCTAATTCTTTGCAGGTAGCGAGATAAGCCAGACTTCTTCCCTAGAACAATAGTACCCATTTCAGTCTGTAATGTTTGAGCTTATCCAGAAGTGCAATACTAGCATTTTGTTTGAATGGCAGAGTTCCAAGCATTTGTGTGGCTTTAAATGGAGTACAGGTATGAATGGTAACAACAGCAATCCCTTTGCTGCACTCCCAGAGTAACAGGAAAGTGAAAAGAAAGTACTAAGCCTTCCTGAGCTTAAAATAGTTGTAATGAAGTGGAGATAAAGTAGTATTCTGCTTTCAGATACTAAATACCATTAACAAACTTCAAATATACAGAAGTATGAATCTTCTGTAAACCTTATTGGAATAACCAGTGGTATCTGGCTACAATTAATCTTTAGGTCTAAAATTGGTTTTGTGGATGTGCCTAATTTTGTTCTAGGTCTAGTTTTAAAGGATTAATATGCAGAAAGGAACACCAAAGTGATTTTTAAAAGAACTTATTCCTTGAAAATAATTTCTCTTTATATTTCTCCTTAAATATTATATCACTCCCTTGCCTTAATGGCTCCTCACTATATAAGTCTCAAACTCCTTATCACTACTTACTTTACAAGGCATTGGTGATATGACCCTGCTTCACTCTTGTAGCCTTATCAACCATTCCATTCTTAACTCAAACACTATGTATGCTCCAACCAGAACAAACTACTGTCAGTTCCCTCAACTTGCCACTATCTCTTTTTTCTCTGGCCATTCCACATATGTTGTTCTTCCTTTGTCTGGAAAATGTGTCCTGGCTACTTTTATCTACATTATTTCCACTAGAATAATTTCATCTGTGAAATTTTGTCAGACCCACCTGAGTCACAGCTAGAGGTCCTTCACAGAAACCTGCACTTCTACTTTCCACTTACTGCCTATCTGCCAATGGCCCTTTACTTCTAGCTAGACTTTAAATACTGAGGTATTTCTATCTAGACCTAGCAGAGACCATGTTTGTCCTATACATTGTTTTATTTCTAGTGTCTCCTTACAATGTGAGCTCCATAATGGAAAGCAATTTTGCCTGTTGTTTGCTGATGTAATCCTAGAGAAGAGTGCCTGGTATATGACAGGTATTCAATAAACATCTGGTGAATGACTGACCAAGCCATGCATGTTTTGTGCTATCATTTTGCTTTAAAGTATATTAAAATATAATTTTTAGTAATTACATCATGGGCTTGAGGTCTTATAGACTATTCTAAAACTTTTTTTTTTTTTTTTTAAATAGTGGACAGGTAAATAATGAGTAAGAATAAATTAGTTTATCTCTAAGGGCAAATGTAATCTCCCTCAACTAACTGGAAGGTATTTTAAGAGAGAAGTATACTTCAAACACTTAAGTTTTCTCTACATAGCACTAAAAAAGTATTCACCTAAACCATGTTCTCATCCCTGTTAAGTTTTTGGGTGCCAGAAGAGCACACCATGGTTTTGTTACCTCACGAGTCTGACAATTACTTTCCTTAAAACAAAACAAAACTGATTTTAAGTAAGCTAATAAAAGCCTTTAATTCTTCTATTCTTCACCTCCATTATTAGTTCATATACAAAAATCTGAATTTCTTCTCTTATCAGGAGTTTCATGTGTGAAAAGGAAATTACAACCTTCCCAGTTGTTTCTGGAGGTCTAACATGTACTGGTAACATTGTGCATAGTAAGTCATCTGGGCTTCCACAAAGTCATTCAGACAGCGGAGATGATGGGCCTGTAAAGGAAAGTTACAGTTACCTCTTAGATCTATAATCTACTTAAACGTGTTAAATTCCAAGGGGTAAGGAGAGCACATATACTCAGGGAAAATCACCAGTATCTAGCATTTTACTACCATGCTTATCAAGGCTGACCTCAGTTAATAGTGTAAGAACAAATTATGGCGCTAACAAAACTCAACAAATGGATTTGATGATGGTGGGAGAACTAGGTATTGAGGTGTAAACAAAAATTTAAAATATTTCTTTAAATATGTTGGAAAGCACTGCAATTTAAATTTCCTTGATAAATAACTGAAAAAGTTTTGAACTTCAGTTTCCCCCCTCACATTGCCTTAGGACCATCAAAGTCTTCTGTTTCAAATGAATTCCCAGTGAATAAACACTCACATGCGTACTGCTGATTCCCTCTAGCAGAAGTCTTGTAATCTCTGCTTGACGATCAAATTCACTTTGAGTTATTCTCAATTCCTGTTCAGACTTAAATTGGAACACAGTTTTAGAATTTTATTTGAGGACTTAGTCCATTTTATGTACACTTGTTTAGACAGTTTAAAAATCCCCCAAGTAAACCCTAAATGAGAAGCTGGCAATTCCCCGACTCTGCTGTGTTTAAATGTCCCTGTTTTCGATACCTTAGCTTTTCTACATTATCCAATTCCCTACCAGTACTTCACTCAAAAGAATCGATTAATGTCAAAGCTTAATGGTATATACAAAAAAGCCTAGAAACACTACCATGAGACAGTCAATATGCTGTCATGACATTTTAAGAATATTGGTTTATATGTATAAAATAATATTTAAAAAATTCTCCTGGGTGGCACAGATAGTAAGTGTCTGCCTTTAACTCAGGTCATGATAGTCCACGTCTGGCTCCTGGCTCAGCAGGGAGTCTGCTACTTCCTCCGCCTTTCCCCCTGCTCATGCTTTCTCTGTATCTGTCTCAAATAAATAAAATCCTTAAAAAAAATTGTTAAAAAAAATTCTCAATTATCACTAGAGCTACTTTACTTTGAAGTTAAAGATAGTCTTTATTTATTTATTTATTTATTTATTTATTGGCTTCTTTGTAAGACAAATTCAACATATATTACTTTTTTAAAATTTAATTTTATTTTTTTTTAAAAAGTCTTTAATCTCAAATGAAAAAACTTCAAAGTGAAGACATAGGATTTTAACCTCTTCTGTTTAGTTACCAAACATATTGTTTCTAGGCACACAGTTCTAAGCTTCTTTCAAAGTACTCTTTCTTGAATAAATGACTTTTTCAGTTTTCTTTTCAAACTTTATATAAAATGTGCCTTAAGTATCATTATTATATACAAGATATGCTAGGGTTTTTCTGAAAGTTATGGGGCACACCTTTAATCAGTGGTGTGCTGGGAGTGGGATGAGTAAGTTCTACTGTGCTGATTTTCATGGTACGAATACTCCAACCACAGCTCGTTTCAAGCTACCAAGGTGAAGTCATTGACCTCAGGTTTGGAAAAAGGTATATATAATAGCACACCACTACCACTAGCTTTGGCCCTCTGATATAGGTTCAGTGCTGGGGAAAAATAGTTCACTAAAAAAATCAACGGGACCTAAAAATAATAGATACTGGCAAAAAAAATCTTAAACCTTTAGCTTGGTTGGTGGTAAGTGAGGAAGAGAAAAATAAAATCTCACACTTGCGCAAAATAGCTTATCCCACACAGGGAATCATCACTGATGATAATGTCATTAATAATGCTATTCTGCCTCTCCAGAATAAATAGGTCCCCCCACATCCAAGTAATTAAAATATTTCTAAGACGTAGTAAGTATAAAAATCAGGTCTAAGCATTTTCCTTGCACACCGCATCTCCCTCTCCTTCACCTTTTGGTGCCAACAGTTAATCTAGTGAACCAGTCAAAAAGGAAGTAGCAGCAAAACAAAATGACTACAGTTGCTGTAGTCATTCTCATCCCACTGGCAACAGATCTGGGAGAGGTGATTAGAAGTGACCACTAGATTGGATTTATGAATATAAATTTGAATTACTCAACAATTCAAGATTAAATTTTACTTGACTGAAACCAGAATGCAAGGCTGAAGTATGCGTCATCTAGAAGATAGGATGAAGTAGAAAATCAAGTCCCAGGAGAAGCAAAGAATCAATGATCTTCCTAAGTAAAGTGTTAAGGAAAACCAATCACTTCAGGGTTAGATATGCTTTATTTACTCTTCTGCTTGGTTGAGTAGGAAAAAGTTTTGATTAGTAGAAGTAACCATAGTAAACCAAAAATAAATGAACTTTAAAAGTAAACAAGACTAGTTCCATTTGGGTCTCTATGAAAGTACAATTTGATTTAATGACCATTAGGAGAAATGGCAGAAAAGCCTTCGAAATGGCTTTATTTCTGTTTAAGGTATAAGGAAGTGAACTAGATAACATAGTAAGTGACTGGGAAGTTTGAGCACGAGGTGGAAAAAGTTATAAAATGATCTCAGAAAGTATAAGGCATCAGTCTTCTGTGTTTGAGCAAAATATAAATAATTTAATTATGAAGAAAGGCACTGTATTACAAAGCCTAGGAAGTCAACCTTTGCACAACATATTTTGTATTAGAAAAGGCAAATGACAGGAAGGAAATGAATCTCACTTCCTGAACAAGTTTCAGTGTATGCCTGGGGTGGCTGTAGTCTAATCTCTCAAACCATCTCTACTTTTGACACACATAATGATCATAACTAATCTGAGAGGCAGAGGTAACTGAAATAGGTTTGGCATAGTCAATTTACTTAGGAAGAGAATGATCCATATTAGAAAGACAGATAAAAAGGGTTTAAAGAAAGAATCAATTTTTATTTTTATTTTATTTTTATTCTGTCCTCCAGAAGATCTCATTTCCTGACTTAATTTTATAGTTAAGACATAGAGTTCTAGGAAAGATACCTTCTCCTGCCAGAGTATATGACAGAAGTTGGGTTAGGGAAGCAAGAATTCTTTGAAGCTGTAACGTGGGAAAAGGGCAAGAATTTGTTTTATCTGTGATATCAGGTCTGAGTCACTGTAAGTTAGAAATTTTGGTCATGCTTTTGAGGCATTTGCTGTGACAATCTTGTTCTGTCACCTATTTTTTTTTCTATAGGCCTAAATCTTAAAATATTCAAGGAATATGAAGTTTTAAAATTATAAAAATGGCAGAAGTGAGAAGTACAGAAGAAAAAAATCTTCCCAAATCTATTTTGATATATTCTTAAGTTTTACATTCAAAATGTAAATATTTGTTTCATGAGCTTCTTCCCATAATATCACAAATTTCCTGAACTTAGAGAGACTGAAGAATCAGAAATGTTTTGGTGTATCTACATGCTAATCAGAGAGGAAGAGACCCTGGTTTTATTGTTCAACCTATATTCTTTTCCACGCTACTCTGTCCTCTTTTCAAGCTAGAGGTTCAGGAAAAAAATCAAAGGCCAAGGGAAAACTATAACTAAGTTGATAAATGGATTCTACAAAGGGGGATGAGAGTGGGAGTCAACAACTTCACACTGGATTTCCAATTCATAGAATCAAACTCCCCACAACCTATGCACAGAATAGACCATATAGGTGGTAATCCTACAAAATCAGAAAATAAAGTGTTAACACTGGGTTGGGGAAAAGGAAAGAAAAAGTCAGGGTCCACAATTATCAATCTTAAGTACTGTCCTCAATCTTAAGCCCTCAATCTTAAGTACTGTCCTCATCTGGAGGTCAAATTTTGGTAGGCACAAACATGAGGAGTAAATAAAAAAATGCTTCTTAAGACTTCAAATAGCATTTGAAACAAATCTACATTAATGTCATAATTTATTCCTTAAATTCTTGCTTAACTACTTTACATCTCATCCTAGGAAAGATTAGAAATGGTAACACAGAAAGAGGGACTACTAGTAGCAGTCACATGGACAGCTTCTAAGTGACAGTCTGAACACTGAGGGAGGAGACAACATACTTCAAAAACAAACAACAGATCTAATTGTTACATGGTACAATAATGTACATTCATACCCTAACTATAAGTAAAATTAAATATATGCTATCTTGTATTTAATGGAGCAGTAAAATATTATTTTACAAATCTTTTCAACTAAAGTGACCGTAGACTTAGCTCTGGTACTGAAGAGAACAAGCTTTAGTTATCTAAGAAATTCATTTGTGTGACATACAATACACATATTCAATCACTGAATAACATGGTATAAACTGTATTTTACATAATTGTCATGTAAGTAAACCAAGTATTTAAACTGTCTCCTGGCAAGATTACTACTTAATGTAACACTGTATCAGAGCATGTGCAAAGCACATCTCTGTAACATTGTTCCATTGCTTTGTGGAGCTACTATTAGCCAAACAGTTCTGACTCTTCTATGATAATTTCCAGATTTTATAAGATATAGTAGCAAAGACTATGACTGGCCTCATGGCTGCTGTCCAATAAATATTTACTGAATGAATAACAACTGTTTCATAATTCTGTAGTTTAATAATTTACTTACTTTTGTCACTTCCTCTGCCCAAATCTAGCCAGCATTAAAAATTAGAGAAAAATAGAGCATGAAAGAAAGTTGAATTTAACATTTTCTACAACTTAGTATAGAAAAATGTAATTTTTTTAATTCAAGGGTATACTCTCCTTCAGAATCACATTAACATAGTAGTAACTAAATCAGTACAGCTTAATGTACTGTGAAAGTATGCCTTCATATGTATCAATACTATTAGTTTTTGAATCTTATACTAATTTTATAAGTTACTAAGTAATAGTTTTCTAAAACTGGGAATATATTAGTTGTAGTTCTCTCTGTAAAATGAAAGGTTTGGACTAAACAATTTTTAATTTCTCATTTAGGTCTAAAATTCTAGAATTTTAGGAAACTAAAATAAAGCAGGGATAAACAGACATTGATATAGCCACCAGAGGGGCACAATAAACTTGAGATATAATGAATTTAAAATGACCAGAATTAAACACATCTTATTATAAGTAGATGACATCAGTAGCAAAACAGATGCCTAATAAGTGAACCAAAGTCTTGTTAATTTGTTTAGGATATTCTTACCTAAAATGAAACCTATGATTTATATTTGAAGTTACCAATGACTGAAATAGCTCACACATTTTCATTCACCTACAGCTAGGACAATGGAAATGAATGAATGCATTCTCTTGCTATCTAAGGAAAGCCTTAAATTAGCCAACGCTTCAATAATTAGAGTAGTTTAGAACAACAAAAATGCATTTTAAGTATTATGTATATAAACTTTCCTATTACATGAATTTCCTCCCTTTTAGCTCAGTGCTAATGGAATAAAATCAATTAACTGTGAATTTATTATAACTGTACTGCAGATTCCATACCACTTCTATGAATGTAATGTATCTAGGAGTATAATGCCAAACACTACATGTATAAATCTTTATTGGCTAATGTTTATGAGCTTTTGGGCTATATTCAGATTTTACATATTTCTATTTTGTTAAAAATTAAAAATTGCTAACATCTCAAAAACTTCCTCAAATCAAGCTCAATATATATATTGGGTACTACAGAACAATTCTCATTTCTGATTCTTGCCCAAAACTATCACTGTTCTGCAGCTTTCTTAAGTAAATTAGTACCAAATAGGGAATTGGCCTTGCTACTACAGAAATATAGGGGGTGAGTATGTCTTGGCATGAAACTGCAGAAGTAATTAATTCTATGTAGAGTTTGGGTGAATATTAAGGTAAACATCAAAGATAATGAAAAAACAAAGTCAAACTATAAACTTTACACTTTTCTCTAAGTAAATTTTGTTTTCTTTGCCAAAAGTGAAAATACAAAGTGCCAGTTAAATTAATGTCTTTCACTAGAATAAAAGGCACTATCTATTTATATATAAATTTATTTTCTAAAATCTGAATTTGGCATAGCTAACATAGTTGGCAATTAGAACACAAAATTTCTTTTCCTCAAGTTCCAATATTACTTCAGCTAATATTGTAATTTTTGTTGGACTAAGGAATTCATGGCTTTGACTACTTTAGACTTTTACATGCAGATAATAGCAAGAGAAGGCACTTTACTCAAGATGTAGAAAACACAGTAGGCCAACAAACCTTCAGCCATTTTACATGCAGGAAGTTGAGCATGTAAGAGAAATTTACCATATTGTTATCTCCTTCAAGGCGAGCTGAGTTAAGTTGCTTAAGTGCATAGGTAAGAGACAAAGAACACATTATACCAATGAACACAGTGAAACAAGTCACTTCTTCACAATAAAGAATACACGAACAAGTATTAAGAAAGCTGATAAAATGGTTTTCTACTTAAAAAGAAAACTATGTTGTTCTATGGGATTTCACATTGTGGTGCCTATTCAACTTTTCCAAAAGACTCAGATTTTTAAAGACAAAAACATGATGCTTGATTGATGCTTATTTTAAATTAGAATCATTTAGGAAAAATGCATCACTTTAAAAACTGCCAGTTACCTACAATTTTTATTAAATTTTCACCTATGAAAGCCCTTCTGCCTATCCACAACTTCCCTAATCAAAAATCATTTCTATTTTATGAATGTATGATGCCTTCAACCATGTTCTCTCTCAGTCAACCTCAGCCAGGTCTTGGCATAACCTGAAGAAATAAGAAAGGTATGTCAATCCTTGTATTTTTAATAAGTTTTAAATTCTTATATGTGTACATTAAGGTTAAGTTATATGATGGTGCTCAATTTACAGATTAAATATTTAGACATCTGTGGAAATGCTCAAGTGGGCAGAGGGACACTCACAAGACTGTGTATTGTGAAGATGTACTTTCCACATTTGTATACCCAAAACTGAGGTCTAAACCTCTAAATATGAGAGAGAACTTTGAAACCAGATGATTTTTTTCTTCTCTCTTTTAACAAAAGTCTAAAATATTTTTTAAAAAAATTTATATAAGACTAAAGAAGGGTTAATGAATGTCAGTTCCTCATAATTTAAATGCAGAAATTTTGTCTTTGCTTCTTTGACAAATTTTATATTATTTTCAAAATTGTGTTTTTGTTCATTGTGAAACTTTCAAGTAGGTTTTCTTTCTGTTCAATTGGTATATTTTTGAGAAATGCCTTTGATGTTGCCTTACCATTCTACAACATGCTAACTAATAAAATACAAGCTAATAAAATCGTAATACTGGATACAGGCATAAATATTTTACTGACAGGGTTAAATCATCAAAAAGTTCAATCTAGTATACTAGATTGTGAACTGAGGGCAGTAGAGATTTTGCATTTATCTCTGAATTTCTCAGCAAAGTGCCTTGTACAAAATAAGCATTTGATAAATATAGACTTTAAAGAAGTCACCAGAAACTAGTAAACCAGTTAAAGAAAAAAAAAGTGCCAATACACACAGGTCCCAAACTTTACTTGCAGAGAAATAACTATTCACTAAACAATCCAAGACAATTTATGGAGTGAATTCAAAGAAATTCTGAGATTAGAGTAAGCTCTTCAAGCTGCCAACTAGGAAGGAGGAAATGTGTCAAAGAAGAAAAAAAGCAAACACAACTCCTAGTGGTTTCTATTTTTCTGTATTCTTCAAATAAACAGAAAAGAAATACAGAAAACCCCTCCACCAAAGGTCACAAAATAATAGGCATGTCTCAAGGCTTTATGTAATAATAAAATAAGAGAACTATTCCTTTCTAAAGTATTTCAGACCTACTGCTATAAAGTTTGAAGAAAAATGGGTTGGTTATTTAGGGGAAAAGAACACAATTATAATCAGGAAATGTGAATTTCTGCCTAAACGAATATTTTAAATATTTGACTATAGTTAAATTTGTTTTATGCAATATATAAATTCTAGAAAAGCTATGTATAAATGAAATTGTTCAATAAAGTCACTTGTATAATCTTTCATTTTTATTTTAAATGTAAATTCTCATGGAAAAAATTTGTCCTCAACAATACTTAGCACAAAAAAACTGTCAAGAAAAAATCTGGATATATCAAAAGAATCTTTTAAAATTTGTCTACTACTGATTCTTACATATTTTTATATGGTAAATGGTAAATGGTAATGGTAAAATAATTTAGAATAACCAAAGGTCCTTATAAGGTGTTAAATCCATAAATTTTCTGGAACTTTTCTAGGTAAAAAAGATTACATTATTCCGTAATAATGCTTGTTAAAGAAAATTTTGTACTGATACCTGATGACAGTATTCTCATTCCACAGTCATTATTGGGCACATACAGGCATTTTGAATGAAGAGATTTTGACTTTTTTCCAAATGATTCTTATTTATCTTAACATTTTTCCTGATTATGAAATTAGTATCTTAAAAATCAATTTCTATTTTACACATAAATCTACTATTAGCAACTAAAACTAATTCTAATTTAGAGTACTTTGCCACCCATAGTGTTCATTTTTAAAGTTCTGATTCTGTGGAAAGTGTGTTTTGGGAAGTTGGGGTGTTCTTGATGATGACATCATGATAAATCCTGAGGTGAAATAGCCAGAGAATTTGGATTTAATGTCTTGTCAAAGCAAGCTCTCCTCCAGCAGTGACTAGTACAGAATCTCCAAAAGGCTGTTTAGAAGAAAATATTTCTATAAGCAATTTATTCTGCTCATATAAAGTGTTAGGGTACTTTCACAAGACATCACTGTCCAATGCCAATTTTACCAGTTTAAAATTTCACTGTGAAACAAATCTGAACCTCTTCTTTTCCCAAACAAGGGAGCCAAAGTTGTCTTCCACCAGCACTGTGGCGTATGTTCGTTAAGGCAAAGGTTCTTGATGACAGTGGTAGTGAGTTGGGAACAGAAGGCAGGGCGAATGTCAAGCTTCTTGACAAAATATATCCCTTAGTATAAATTAAGAATTAACTTGTTAGCCTCCTCTAATAAATTCAGACTTGTTTATATTGTACTATTTGATCAATGTCTTCAATCTTTGGAATGAAAATATAAACTGTATAAATAACAGGTCAAATAAGTTTATAAATAAAACCTTAATGTAAATCATTATATTATTATATTTAATATTTAACCAACTCCATTTAAAAAGATTATTCTGAGGTTGATTTTATGAAAAATATACCAGAAGTTATGTATTCAAATGGGTTTACTCCTCTTCAAAATAGTCACCTATGTGTCCATGCTGCAACTATTTGAATTGTTTTGGAACCATTCTTGGTGACAATGCCTTTAGTCAGTTTGACTCACATATGGAAAGGAAGTAAAGTTTAATTTTTAGGTCACACATGAGCAATCTCAAACTTGGTTCATTCTCATCTTAATTACTGTTTTTCTATTTCAAATATAATAAACCTATCTCCAAAAGAGTATTTGCCTTCATCACTGAGGATATATAAAGAACATGACAGAGCTTTAGGAGCTCTTATAACTTTTATTTTTTAGCAACAGGTGTATCACTGAAACAGTACTGCCTGTGGATATGACTGCTTTGCACTGATTCGGATGTATTAAGTTCTGATAAGTTTGTTTAAACACAAAACAATACCCTAAAGTCATATTATAGTCTTAGTAACAGACTGTAGTTTGCATGGTATAGGAGTAAAATATTTTACACATTTTAAATTTATCAACCCAAGACGTTTTTCTATGAAAAAACACCACTTACTGAAGCTCTAGTTTCTGCAGCTTTTGCCTTTTTTAGTCTGGTTTTTGCAGCATCCAAATCGAGTCTTTTATTTTGTAATAGTTTCCTCTCTTTCTATAAATATAGGGAAGAAAAAAATAAAGGCTAGTGATGTTAAAATCCAGTACGAGTATGTACATTTAAAGTATCATTCTCCATTAAATACATGAATAATCTGATAAACAAAGATCAATGATTACAAAATTGGCTCTGAAGTGACGCTGGACTCTTTTTTCTTATGGTTTTCAATTTTAAAATAATGGAGACACTCTAGATGCCCAGGAAATCTGGGAAAGATGGCAGGTGATGGCACAAAGGAATGCCAATTTTAATATTTTGCAGTTTTGCCATTTAGGGAATGTTTTGCTCTATCTTCTTGGTTGTCACAACTAGGGGGTGGGAGATGTTACTAGGCAGAAGCTAGGATGCTTCTAAATATCCTATAGTGCAGTACAGCTCCTACAACAAAGAACTATTTTACCCAAAATATCAGTAATGCCCAGATTGATGAACTGTTTCAAAGAGATTATCTAGGAAGTACCTATGGTAAAGGAGGTACGGGCCTAGGTTAAAGTTCCTTGACACCCCAAGTAATCTACATCAAGGACTGGGCAGGCTCCCTTAATGTGCCATAGCACTGAAAGGAACTCTGCTACTCCAAAGGAAATTTCAAATTTATAGACTGAATACTGAATAAACAGTAGTAAGGTATCTTGGAATTCCTCATGGTAACTTCAATAGGCAAGTTTATAAAAATTCACTGCTTGCTTTATTAATTCTCAGATTTCATATATCACATTTCATCCTACTGACAATCTAAGATCCTTTAAATCATATTTCAACTTGGTGGTTTTTCCTGTTCTCGGCAAAATACTTTATACACAGAGATAAATTCATTGTAAACATACTGAGTTTCTAGAATATTTTATAATAAGGAATCTGCAAATTAAAGTTTAAAGTAGTATTCACAATAAAGAACAATCTTGCAAAAATCTTAGGAAAAAAAAAATCCACCTAGATCTTAACTCTCCATTGCTGGAAAAACAAACTAAAAAGTAGTATTAGGCTTGGGAAGGCTATTATTTATTTCTTCAGCAATAACACACAGCTGTGTGAAGAGAAGATAACAGACTTCTAGGGATGCAAACAACAGAAAGCTCAACAGCCAGAAGTATAGTAACTAGGTTTTTGGCTCCCAGTTTAAATGAAAAACCAACATGGCTATACTATGGAGATATTTTGTGCCATATTTTTATCATTATTCCAGGAACTTCTCTACAAATTTTAGTGCTGGTAATGAACAACTGCTGATAAAATCTCAATAACACTGCAGGGACACAAAGATGACATATATATTTTCAATAGTTCATTTTGGTTAGCTTTGCGTCCCACTGAATATGTACCTAGCTAGATTACTTAAATTTCTAATCTGCTACATCTACACAGTCAGTAGGAGGGCAAATTATTCATTAAAATGGTAGTAATATATATAAATTATTTTACTACAAAAAAAAGGGAACATTTTCCAACTCACAGCAATTGTTTTGTAATCTCCTTCTATAAAGTTTCTTAAAGGAGTGAGAAAATTTAAAGCTGATGTTTGAATCAGCTCTCTGTCTGCTGTTCCAATTCGTTTTTGTGTTTCTCCACATTTAATAAGGGCATTACCTGCAAAGGAAAAAAGTGTTTTGTTTTGTTTTTTTTACCATCTTCTGGTAATTTTAGAAAATAAAATCAGCAATCTGATCTGCTTTAAAGTTAGTTATCACTTGTTTACTTAAAAAAATCCAAGAGAACTAGCTGTCATTAGTTTTATTTTAAAAGTAAATTTAAGATTAAACCTGTTTAATGTGTAAAATTTTCCTAAAATTAATAGTTAAAATTTAGAAATAAAACTATAGAGATTTTAAGCATTTTCAGACTTCTCAAAGAAGTATCTTTTGAAGGCCATGATGTGGTCAAGATGGCGGAGAAGTAGCAGGCTGAGACTACTTCAGCTAGCCAGAGATCAGCTAGATAGCTTATCTAAAGATTGCAAACACCTGAAGGCCATGATGTAAAATTTTCAATTGTACATTTAACAGTTATTCAATGGATTAATGCCATTCATTTTACAGTATTTAGGTTATTACCTTCTGACATAAAGGTAACTATTAAAACTTCATGTTCATTTTGTTCCAGAATTTATGAACTATTTTATAAATCAGTACAATATGTAGAAAATCATTTAATTTACCTACATTTCATACCCACATAAGGACCAATTTCCTGTAGAAGTCTTAATAAAGAGAATTATTTGCCATGAACAATAGGAAAAGAAGCTATAGAAATCTGAAATAGTCTTATATTCTGAGAAAATTAGATTTGAGGGATAATAAGCTTTAGAGTTATACATTTAAAATGTCAGCACAGCAACTAACAAAGCAACTAATAAACATAACTGTAAAACATGATTATAGAAAATCTGAACTGCATGAAGAAAATAGAATGAAATATAATCCAAACATCTGAAGATAATCACTGTTAACATTTTTGTAGTACTGACATTATCATGTAATGAAAGCACTAGTGGTGTGTTCAAACACTATGTGCCAGACATTTTATTATAAAAATAAATAAAACCTCAAGAAAACTTAAAATCACCTAGGAGACATATGTAAACAGAGTTTATAATACATCAAAAGAAGTACTATAACAGAGGTTGCAAGAGTCGATGGGAGTACAAGTGAAGAATTCATTTAACTTTTTAGATGTAAAGTGATAAACGTGAATTCTCAGAGTAATAGATACTTAAATATATTAAATATTAAATTGAACTATTCATATTTGCTGGGCACCTGTATTTCTCACTTTATCCAAAATGTAAACAAAAAATTTGGAGTGAAAATTGATTCTACTAATATTAGATAAATGTTCATGATGTTTCTAAGTAGTAAAAATCTATAAGTAAAGCTAGTTTTTAGCAGATCTTTTTGCCTTTTGCTTACCATAAGCTGTTCCTGGGCCAAACTCAGTCCCTGCATCAATCATATATTGTCCCAAAAGTTCTGGGTTGTTTATACGACTTGGAGCTTTTCTATCCAGTTTCTCATAAACAAATTCTTCTATCCTGGCATCTAGGAGAAAGGTTTAAAATTATCAATGATTTCAAAAAGCAAAACTATTTAAAATTTTTTTTTACCTACTACCATTTATCACCCTGTAAAATAAGATGACGTTAGCACTTTTAAGTACGTATCTTCATACTTAACTTTTAATTTTTATACTAGAATATTATATAGCTCTATGAAACTTATACTTTAGAAAGCTGATAAAGTATTTTGGCACAAAAATATTTACTTAAAGTAAAAATATCATATGATGAATATTCTATGAGATTCTAAAAGCGTTGTTCACCTAATGTCTAATGAAGTTGTCTTTGCCTCTTTGTACAGTCTGATTTTTAACTTTGAATGTATGTTCATTTCAATTTCAAAACCAGGGATTTCTAGCTATGAAAATATGGATATAAAGTGTCTATTAGAACCAAGGAGTCACATACTTCTAAAACCTTTATCATGCTTTGCTTGCTCACATGCTCTCTCTCCTTCCTAGAGTCTAAATATAGGCATGGGAAATTAAGGAATAGAACAACCTAGGTTTGGAACAGTCACAGACCGACATCAGTAATATGAAGTCATGGCTTAATTTTATTTAAAGTACAAGATATATAGATATCTCTCAGCATGTATTCACTCAAAAGTTTTTGCCATTAAAAACGAGGTCAAGGGACGCCTGGGTGGCTCAGTTGGTTAAGTAGCTGCCTTCAGCTCAGGTCATGATCCCAGAGTCCTGGGATAGAGTCCCACATCGGGCTCCTTGTTCCGCAGGGAGCCTGCTTCTCCCTCTGACTCTGCCTGCCACTCTGTCTGCCTGTGCTCGCTCTCGCTTGCTCTCTCTCTGACAAATAAATAAATAGTCTTAAAAAAAAAAAAAAAAACGAGGTCAAAATATGAGATAGGTTAGAAGAAATAGCAGAATGCTAGTATACATAGAAAGGAAAAAAAATCAGTAAAATCTGAATAAATGCTTGGTTAGTGCAATATACAAAATATTCACACCTGCACACCTGCCTAATAGATATGACAGAGACAAATGAGAAAAAGGTCAGTTTCCAGAAGTAATGATTAACTATAAATCCAATTTATCATCCAAAGAGAAGCTAAAAAAAAAAAAAAGGCTCCTTTTAAGGATCTCAGATAATTCTTCCACAAGTGCAAGTTTCACACAGTGCACTGAAAACTTAAAAAGTGAATTGAACCAGTAATAGAAGCACTTGAGGAGTCAGCACAAGCATTAATTATAATACATAAAATAGGCTACTGGAATAATACTTGTTTTGTGGTAGACTCTGGAGCAGCATCAGAAGTTCTTAAGCAGGACTTTAAAAACCTTTAAATTGGTTCAAACCAAAATGAGTCAGTTCAAAACATAACCATTTAGAAGATGCTAACTACATTTCAGAATTTCATTTTCTGACTAAGAGAGTCATTCTTAGCTTTGGTGCATTTCTATTTATTTGGTCAAAAGTTTAAAGTTGAATCCTATGTTGACTTCATTCAGTTAGTGAAACAATTTGGCATATTTTAAGTAAATGTTCATTTCAATAGGACATCAACAGACCATAATAAAATCTTAAAAGAATATGTGGGCAATACTGCTATAATGCGATAGATATTTTTGAAAAACCCTAGGTTGTGGAAAATTATACCCTAAAAATTACAGGACTTACATGTAAAAGAGGTTTGGGCCTGACCAATCATAATCTATGTAACTTTATAATCAGAGAACAAACAAACAAACAAAAATCTAAATTTGTTTACTACTTTAGACTTAAAAAAACACTAATGTAAAACTGTATTATATGAGCTGCTGTAACTTTGTACTAATGAAATTCCCATTTACCAGTTGTGTATGAGTTTGTCTGCCACTCAGAAAAATATGTAGAACAGACTACTTATGTGAAGAACTCTGGACAGAGCAAGGAACATACAGAAAAATGTCTACTACTTTTTTTTTTTTAAAGATTATTTATTTATTTGACAGAGAGAGAGAGAGAAACAGTGAGAGAGGGACACAAACAAGGGGAGTGGGAGAGAGAGAAACTGGCTTCCTACAGAGCAGGGAGCCCAATGTGGGGTTTGATCCCAGGATGCTGGGATCATGACCTGAGCCGAAGGCAGACACTTAAGGACTGAGCCACCCCGCCACTCCATGTCTACTACTTTTTTAAGGTGCTCTGGTACATAATTTATGTAGCCTTAAATGAGTAAGAAATACCACATGGTGCCCAAAGATAATAGGCCTCACTCAAAAGTGTAGAAGGCCTATTTCAAAAGATTATCATGATTTAATTAAAATGGTACAGAATTACTCATGTTTTGTTTAGGTTCATAGGATAGCAGCAAAGATTAAAGTTTGGAACTTTAGTATCTAAAAATGAGCTTATTGCATTTCACAACATGGTCACAACACTGGGGAAAACGGGAAGGAAAGCATTTGCTGCCCTTGTTCTTCAGTTTTGATGTGTAAAGCTCAGAGTGAAAAGACTGGATTTTGATGCACCAGATTCTAGTTCTGTTTCCACTTCTAATTAGCTATTCTACACTGTATAAAATGCTAACTTATGATTTGCAATTAATAAACAATCATGTACCTTATTTGATAAATTATTGAGATGGGTGATCTGAAAAACCTTACAGTTGTCTGAAAATCAAATGTAATAATTTATGTAAAAACATCAAACTTAACATAAATAATTGGTAACTATGTAAGTTTCCATATAATTTTCCCTTAATTATTTAGGGACAATTATCCCCCCCATGAAAGGAAGATTAATTTATTGCCATAGCCCTTCCTAACTCTTAAAATTAAAAGCCACACCTAGGGTACCTGGGTGGCTCAGTCTATTAGGTGCTGACTCTCCTGATGCTGACTCTTCTGATCCTCGACTTTGGCTCATGTCATGATCTTAGTTTTTGAGATCAAGCCCCACCTTGGGATCCACACTGAGTTTAGGATTCTCTTTCCCTCTTCCTCGAGGTATGTGTGTGGGGGATACTTGTATTTCTCTTCCTCTCTTTCAAAACCAAAATTCATTCCCTTAAATTTTCAAAAAGATTCTATAAAGACATGGAAAACCCAAGCAGTGAATCTGTTAGAGGGTACACAGAGGTGTTTATCACCCTCTTCTTCACCAAAAGGACGCGCGCACGCACACATACACAACCAATACACCTGAAAGCCATAAACCAAAGACTGTTTTCAAGAGCCATCAAAATTTTTAACATTAAAAAAACCTAACGGTATCCTTTAATCAGATTAGTCAATACGGTAGACAAAGGTAAAAAGTTTCTTACTTGGATTTGGCTGCAATAACACTTCAGTTTGTTTCATTATTTTTTCTGTCCATATTTTGGTACATTCAGCTTTGCTAAGAAGGTTCTCTAAGTGAGCATCCAATTCTGTCTTCTCTGCCTGGCCAAGCTTTTCTTCTGTGAACTGTTATTAATTACAAAAAAAATTAAATATATCTCAAATACATTTTAGGAACCTATATCAATAATTAATAACTCAAACCCAGACAGTCCTGAACATACAAATAAATGTAAATCATTGCACCGAATGCTTTTTTTTTTGCCCCTATGGAAATTTATCCGTACCTTTTTTACAGCACTTACCCTGACCTTCTCTTAAGGTTACATCTGCTAGAATGGATAGGGTAAACTCTAGAAAATCTATAGGCTGCCTGGTATATAAAGTATACAAATATTTCTTACATATAAAGTAGGTTAGTATAGTGGTAAGTAATAAGAACTTTACGTCAGTCAGTACTAAATTCAAATCCCGGCTGCACTACTAATTTTGTGACCTAATCAGGCTTTTGAGTATTTTTTTCCTTAGGTATCTTCTATCATTAAAGAGAGATGATACATAATGTACAGTACCTTGAGAATTAAGTAAGAGTACGTATGTAAATCACTTTCTTCAGTGCCTGGTAATTATTATTTTGAATTTAAAAAGGGCTGCTTATGTTTAATACAGCTTTATATTAATGGCACTTTAATCACACCTAGTTAGATAGGCTTTTATGGGATGTTTTGGGAAACTATCATTGAAGTTGTTTCTTCAGGATATGTTCCAACAATTGATTCACAAACTAACTTCTGGAACATACACTATTTCTACTATGGAAGAGCATTTTTTTAAAGATCATAATACGTAGTTAAATATACTCAGCCTATCAATTTTTATTACCTTGAGTGTGTTGGTTTTTGAGGGAAGGCAGCATTGCCCATACATAAGGAAAGAGATAAAAAGACTACTATGTAAATTTTATGGAGACTTTTGAAGACTTTTAATTAAATACCTCTAGAATAGGTGGCTTTCTCCCATTTTAACAGAGGCATACCACTAACACTAATTCTACACTCATTAGCCATGACTCATTTCTGGCTGAAAGAATATAATATATACCTTGTTTTTTTCTCCCCTTTCATTTCATAAAATATCTTCTGTTGCTCCATTTTTCCGAGTTTTATTATGTTTCTTTCAGCATCCTTCTTATTGGCCTAATACTTTATGATTACCAGTTAATATTTTTAGTTAAAAAGTCCTCTAGAATGTTATTCTTAGAGTCTGGTTACAAGCCCCCCTTGAAGGTCTTGTTCAGGGGCTAGAAATAAATGCTTCAATAGCTTTTGTAAAGCCTTAGGTCTTTTCAAGACCTGTAGCCAAGCCCTCAACTGGTAGGTGGAACGGAGAATATCACTTCCAAAGCTATTGCCTAAGCCCACAATCTTGCAGTGTACTGTAACCAAGGAGAGGAACAGGAGATGCATTGGGCAAAAGATCAAAACCCTGATGCCAAGGTCAGTTGGATAACTACTACAATTTCACTTTAACCCACTGAGCCACCCAGGTGACCCTGCAATTTCACTTTAAAAGAGAACTATGGTATTCTCTACAGATCCCTGAAGATTTGAGGCTACAGACCTTCTACAGAGGGAAAGGTTAGAATTCCACATGTTCAAAGTCTACCTCTAATGGTTAAATAGATTATCTCTCAGATAAAGCAAGGAACAGAAGGGGGAAAAAAAAGGGTAATTTACCCAGGTGAACATCACCTATAAAGAATGATCTACCAGTAGAAAAAATTCTTAACTTAGCACCTTAATAAGAAAGTATATTTATTTGATTGATTCCTTCAACAAATATTTATCAAGCATCTTCATGTGTGCCAGGCATTATTCTAAGCACAAGGATTTCAGCAGCCAGAAAAAACAGACAGGTTTCTGCTCTTAGGAGGGCAAAAAACAAACAATTTGATAATAAGGATACAAAGATAAAAAGACAGTGGACAGAGGACTGATACAGGTGGTCCTATTATTTCTTGAATGAGTGACTGAACAATTAACTGAATGAATCAATAACTTTGAATATAGAGGAAGGAAGAATTCAATCTGCAGGAAGGGAAGGAAACAGGAGAATCAGTGAAGGCTTCAAGGGGAGAAGGATATGCAATCTTGGCCTAGACATGGAGAAGAGAAGTTTGAGTGTGAGATGTAGGTGGTTAGACAGAGACCTTCTCTGAGCAGGTAACAATTGGCCTGAGAGTGAACGCTAAGAAATGAGGGTTTCTAAGGGCAGCGCATAGAGTTCTCTGATGATTTATCTTCCAGTTGCATTTCTAGAAGAATCATTAGCACCATCTTTATATATCCTACTTTTTTAATAGAAGTCCTTAACTTACATTTAACAGCCAAGAATGAATTAAAACAATTCACAGACTCATAATTTAAAAATCAGTATTAGGTAGGTCAGTTTTTGTGCAAGGCACTCTCCTAAGAAATAGAAGACGTGGTTGCTGTTTACAGGAGAGCTAAATGAAAACTATTATATAAATAATATAAACTTACAGGCCTAGTTTCTTCAGCACATAAAATCATGTTTAACTTTATCTAACACATCGTTTAGAAACAATGGAATTAGAGGTACAGGCTAGAACTTACTTAAAAATGTTTATAAATAGCAATTTATAAACAGTAGTTCATCAATAAGTTTATCTAACACAAGTTAGGTTTCAGGGCAAATTTTCTCCCAATAATATTTCAGAGAACCAACAACTAGAAAGCTAATTATTTGGAAAATAAAATATTTCAAACTTTAGGTCAGAAGATTCCTTTAATTATTTAGTTTCTCCTTTATGATTCTCATTATACTACCTTACAATATCTTTCCTTAAATACTTTGCTTTTTAAGTGAAAAGACAGAGTGTGAAAGTATAACTGCAAAGCTCAGTATTTGCAACAAGCTATTTTTTGTATGAGTCTGAGCAAGAAATAAAGTAAACTGACTTAGAATGTAAGATCCTATAAACACGGTAAGCAGGTTTTTAATATTTTAGCTCAGAAGGGTAAAAAACAAAACCCAAAAATATAAGGAATGCCTAAGTATGAGTGAGGTAAAGTTTGATTATAGAAAACCAGTTTAGAAAATAGCAGTTCTGTAGGAAAGCCCATGTGAGCAGTTTGTTAAGTACCAGTAATAAAGTCTGATATTTACTCGCATTTTCTGGGAGTAAAAACAGTTGCTATTCTTTTACTCTACCTAACTCTGTACTTTGAATTCCAGTATGTTACATATGTTCTTGTTTTATTTTATTTTATTTTTTTATGTTCTTGTTTTATCTTTTGTCTTTAACATTTTCTTTTCTCAGTAAGATCATTTATAAAGACTTTTTTTTTTTTTTTTTTTAAACTTCTGTGGTTTTAACAGTGTCAGGGCTTAGTATAAATTAGAAAATGCCATATAGGGGCACCTGGGTGGCTCAGTGGGTTAAGCCTCTGCCTTCAGCTCAGGTCATGATCTCAGGGTCCTGGCATCGAGCCCCACATCAGGCTCTCTGCTCAGCAGGGAGCCTGCTTCCTCCCCACCCCTCTCTGCCTACTTGTGATCTCTCTCTCTCAAATAAATAAACAAAATCTTAAAAAAAAAAAAAAAAGAAAAGAAAATGCCATATATAAGCTGTACATTTTATATCAAATATTCCAAAAAAACCCTTTTTAATAAACAGGTAAGAATCAATATAATATATAGGTAAGAATCAAAACTTTATTGATAAACATTTTGCCTAAGGTGTCAGTGTCATGTTTTAATTCCACATGTTTATTCAATCATAGTCTCATTACACTATAAGACTTCCAGTAAATATTTGCTGATTTTAAGATATTAATATTTTCTACTACCATTATACAAATATATTTCAGTTCTTCCTAGCCCCTGTGTCTTTGCTCATAGCACTCTGGTCAGCTGGATCTTACAGCCCACCTCGGCTTCCTACATGTATTCAATAATCATCAAATTAAGAGTAACTTTAATCCTATCTGGAATGAATAAAAAAAGGCAGGGGTACAGAAAAACATTACTAATGTTATCATATATTTAAGCTGAAATCATACATTTAAATTTTATTAAATATGTATTTAATTACATTAAAATATATTTTATATAATATATTTATATATCATATATTTATAATTTCATAAGAATTAATTACATTAAAATAATTTAATTACAAGACATATACAATATGTCTTGTAATTGTAAAAAATATGTAATATGTTAATATGTAATATGTAAAAAGACATATACAATATGTCTCGTAAAAGACATAATATCTCCCATGATTTTATTGTAGGGGTTTAAGGATTTTTTTCCATCATTAACCAGAAAGTATGACATATTAGCAATATAGTATCATTTAATACATTTTCTCTAATACATTTTAACAAAGCATCTACTATAGAAAAGAGTTATATCAACTAAATTTAGCTTTATATTGTTAATCAAAATACTTGTGGCATATATATTTTCTTCTATTGTATGTGAGATGTATAATCAGCACATGACATGATTCTTGCCATCAAGGATTTTATGATCTTAAGAAACATAAAATGATAATAACAGTTTGCTTCTGAGAAAGATAAAAGACCTGTTCTTTCTTTAAAAAAAAAAAATCCTTTTCCCAAATACTAAAAATCTAAGTCTAAAATCATTACTATTTGTAGTCTCCTACCAGCTGTTAAAAACTATAGTTGATTTTAAGCATTTTAATGAATTTTTTTTTAATAAAAACCTTTGTGAAAACAATCTAAAATGAAAGTCAGAATATATCACAGAAATCCAAACCCAATGTTTTCCTAGATATTATTTGATGTACAGTTCTCTCATAATTATCTCATTAGTAATACAGTAAAATGACATGAGAACAGAAAGCTTAATCCCCTCTCTTTATACATTTTCTGTAAACATTGCTTTAAGGAAAGGACTATGAGTCAGCCACATTATGCCAAGCACAGTGATCCTTTCTTTATTACAGGATGACCATATAGTCTACAGTATGAAACACGGAGCCTGGATTCCATACCATGCTTTACCACAAAGAGAAAAGGACAACAGGTAAAAAGGCTTTGTGATGAAAGGCAACTACTTAGTTTGAACTCTTATCCTCAATTCATGGGTAAAGTAATATTTTAAAAGTTATCTAAACTTCTTGGGGAAAAAATGTATAACACGAATTTTAATTATAATGTGTTAGTAAACTGTAAAGTAGGTCCTTCTCAACTCATTCTCATTTTTGGCTGCTCTTCGGAATTACCTGGGGAAGCTTTCAAAAACGATGATGTCAAATCCAATCCCAAGGATTCCACTTTAACTAGACTGGGGTGTATTCTGTAAAGATTCCTCACGTAATTTTAAGTGCAGTTAAGACTGAGAAATACTGTTCTAAGCACACGGGTGATTATTTTAACATCAGGTTAACCATCTTCTATCTAGTAGTTTACTAAATTCACACCAATAATACCAAAGGATATGATGTTTTGGGTAACAGCAAATATGCAAAGTTTTTACATAACAAGAAAATGTATGGACTTTGAATGTGACAAGTTTTATTAGAATTTAAGAGACATATAAAGTTGTTATAGTTTAAATTCCATAAAGGAAACAGGATTTCAAAAGGGCTTAGACCAATGTTTAGCCAATTTGGAAATCCATCCAGATACAATCTAATAGAGGAGTTAGTTGAGGGCAGCATTGTATTCATCTTTAACTCTCCAGGTTAGACACACCATTACTTGTTAAATTAAATCAGAGATGAAAGCCAAGCTTGCAACTAAATTTTAAAGACTTTTTTTTCCTCTCAGAAAATAGCTGGCATTCATGAAGTTCATAGTATAACTTCAGTAGTTAGGTCAAAGGAAATGTTAGAAAATTAAAATGAAACTCCTAAGTAATTAAAGTTGAAAATTTTGGGGGGGGGGAAGTATATGGTCTTATTTTAAAGATGGTGAGCAAAAGTTTTGCTTCAGTATCAATTTTGAAATAAAAATGTGTCCACTTGGAACATTTATCAAATGAAGTAACAGAACAATACTTCAAAAATGGATATTTACTACAAAGAAAAAAACTATTATGACAACTGGGGCAATGAAGTTTTTGAGGGCATCAAATAGGTCTCATTCATCTTTGTACTTCAGTGCTAAGCACCTAGGAGGTACTCAATAAATACAGACTGAATTAAATAGTTTAATATTTCAGACTGGCATTAATCAACTCCAAGTTCAGCAGATATGTTAGAAAAATACTAATAAAAATAACAAGATCATTTAACATGCTAAATGATTCAAAGAGTAAACTTTGCATATGGATATGCTGCTTGGCTAAAATGATATAAAAAATTTAAAAAAACAATGTTGGATACTGTGAGAGGGGAATAAGAAACAGTTGATTCCTCAGGACATACAAACTTAATAAAGATGTGAAAGCCAGAATTTTATAGCTCCAAGGGACCTTACATAACACTTATTAGATCATGCCACATGATTGTACAGAATTAAAAAATGACACAGGAGTTCACATCAAGCTCTTGTGGTCTGAGATGGACTTTAAGATTTATCTTGAGGGAAGGAAAGAATACACAAAGAGGTAGGGGGTGGAGGGTGTTCACAATGAGTTTAACTGTATGAACATAAAGTCTAGAGTTAGAAAAGTACAAAGTATTTGGGGAATTAAAAAATAATTTGATAGGAATACAGTATTTATATGAGTGAGAGAAAAGAGAAGGCTGCTCAACTAAGGAGTCTACCAAAAAGACAGTAAGAATAGCTTTTAAGATACTAATAAAGTAACAATTTATGGAGGTCAAATTACCTGATGCTTTTGTATTTTTTTATTTTGAGGGAGTTAAGAATAACAAAAGCACCCAAACATACTGTTAAAGAATGAATATTCCTATTGATTATACATTTTTACCTCAACATTCTTTCAAAGTTGCAAGACATATAAACAGATTTTATGAGTGAGAGTAGAGTGGTAAAACCCATTTGTATGTTTAATAGTTTTGTTTTTTTTTTAAAACAGGGAATGTTTACTTGTTAACCTAAAAATTTTTAAGTAAAATGAAAGATATGGCAGTTGGTCACTCAAAGAATGGCCTATTCCTTAAGGTATAATTTGAACAGAAATTATTATTTAGAAATGTGAAAGCTGAATTCCATTCCTACTGTTCTTATTGCTTATAATGAGTGACTGGCATAGCTCTTACCTATTCTTAGCATGAAACTTGGCACCTGACACTATACTGATGTCAATGCAATCTGACTGGGAGTTCAGTTATCAACTAAGTACTAAAATGACAATGCAGTGTTTTTGCTGAAAGTTACCACACAACATTCCAAATTTCACGTGTTATGTTTTCGAATGAATTTTTTCCCTTATGTAATAAAAAAAAGTACTGTGCAAAATGTCAAACATTAAATTTTAATAGTATGTTAAAACTTAGCTTTGTAACTGTCAACATTCTGTCAATGTTTCAACTTTTCTCTCTTCTGGAGTATTTTAAAGCAATCTTCAGACATGATATAGTTCATACATAAATATTTCAGAATCTATTTCTAACAGATTTAATACAAAAAGACATATTGAGGAGTCTATTTCTGCTGAAATTTTTCCCTTCTCAGTAAATGGCTCAAGCCAAAACCGTATAGACACCCTTAACTCATCTTTCTTCCTAACCTAGAGCCAATCTGGGAAGGAATATTGAATAGATTCTGAACCTTCTCTGCTATCACTCTCACCTAAGTTTTATTACTTTTTGCCCATCCTATGGCTATAGCTCCCTAACCAATGTCCCAGAACCTCAGTCTTCGTACTTTTTCGTACTTTCGTACTTTTTCCTTCTGCCTAAATTGCTTTTCCTCCAAAAAACTGGAACTGTCACTTCCTTGAGGTCTCTTGGAATTTGATCCTATTGAAAAGGCTTGCCATGATTATTATGCCTATACAACATGGCAAAAACTGCCATCCCCGCCATTAACTTACCACCTCTCCTTCACCTGATATATTTACTGTTAGATTATAAGCTCCAGGAGGGCAGATGTTTTGTTAATTTTATTCACTGCTCTGTCACCAGTGTCCAAAATAGTGTAAGGCAGACATGAAATAGGCATGAAAGTATTTAATACTGAAAATCATTTGATAGCTCAACAGATTAGGAGAGACTTTTAAAAAATTTGAAACAGGGGCGCCTGGGTGGCTCAGTGGGTTAAAGCCTCTGCCTTCAGCTCAGGTCATGATCCCAGGGTCCTAGGATCGAGCCCCATATTGGGCTCTCTGCTCAGCAGGGAGCCTGCTTCCTCCTCTTGCTCCCTCTGCCTGCCTCTCTGCTTACTTGTGATCTCTGTCAAGTAAATAAGTAAAATCTTTAAAATAAATAAATAAAATAAATAAAAATCTGAAACAACAAGTTATTAAAATTCACCTAGGAAGTACATCTTTTGAGAACTTTGCTAGATTTTTTATATCAACTCTATCGACAATTTAAATCAAATTCCAGTACACGTGTCTGTTCCATTTAAGCACTGTGCATTATGTACCTGAAAACATACCCATCTTTAAAAGTGTCATAATGTCAAATCTCCACTCCGCAAACAAAATCATTAGGAATCAGCAATAAACACCAAAGGCCTCTTTTCAGTTAACATTAAGTCTCACAAATCAAATTCATTTCAGACCTTCAACCACTCATTCTTTTTGCACACCCCCATCTTTGAGCTGTTAAAAGTAGGTTAATTTAAATCAAGAAATTATTTTAACCATATAGTTCATTTGTCTTTAAAATACAGTTTATAATTTCATGGAGAATAGGGAACTGAGGGTTAAGGCAGCTAGCTTATTACTATGCAGATTTTGGAACTGAGAAATCAAGACTCAGAAGGAATTTCCCATGCCTCAAGTGTTGTCTGTTTAAGTATTGTTGAAATGCTCAGACTGTAGTACCAGATGATCTTTAAGGTCTCTCTAGCCTGTAACATTCTATCTGCAATGCCTATCCTGGAAGAGAGAAGTAACTTGAAATGAATTAGTAGATTAGAGAGAGCACTTGGCCATTTACTAGCCATGCAAGTTAATCAAGCTTCTTAACCTTTCTAAGGCTACTTCCTCATATATAAAAGGCGTTAGTAACATCTATCTGGCAAAATTACAGAAAGGATAGTAGGTAATCTGTCAATTGCCTTGCAAATGTTTGACAGTTTTTTCACAATATAGGCAGCTATTACCTTGCACTAGTTCTACCATTCTTTTGCCAAGAGCAGTGCAATGTTAAGATCAATCACATCAGTAAAACTGGGGTAAAGGAGACAAAGTAGTAAAGGCAGGACAAGTGATTTACATTTCAGTATCAGTATGGTATGCATATTAGAAAATTATTTGTGTTTTCTCTTTACAAAAGAGAATGTTGTTGCTACCGTGACTATGCCATTAACAAACACCAGATTGTTTATAACTCATGTTGTGAAATTTACATCTGTTCATAGATTTAACTGAGTTGGCATAATGTGGGTGATGACTATGGAAAACTGTCCAAGTTCCCTAGACTGATACTTCTTTGCGGAAAGCCGTGAGAGAGCCAAATTTCCCCCCTTAAAAGCGTATCTGAAACACAAAACTCTAACATGAGTAAGACGAGTCTCCCCCTCCCCCTCTCCATGTCCTACAGTCGGTGCTTCCCATTTTGAGAATGAGTGGGAACCCCCAAACTCCAGACTTCCCAAGGCCTTGGCGGAGTACGTACGCCAACTGGCAATCACCATTTCACCCGCGGACCGCCCAAGCCCAGCGACCGTCCTTCCCCAGGGAGAGAGAGGGCTGGAGGGAACGGTCTTGGCAGCTCTTTGGGTTCAGGGGCAGGAAAAGGAAACTTCCTTCTTGGACTCGGCGGGGAGAGTGAGGGAGACGAAAGGAAAAGGGTGGGGGTGGTGCCCGAAGGGTCCGTCTTCAGGGCCCTCGCCCGTCCCGGGAGGGCGGCCACACCAGCACCGTCGTCGTGGGGCCAGAAAGGAGGGCGGTGCTGTGTCTCGGCCCGGGGCCGAACTCTGGATGTCCTTCAGGAGCGGGGGACGCTCCCGGCCCCGTCTCCACCCCGTCTCGCTTCCGGAGCCGCGGCGGTTGAACGGGAAGGGGGCAGAAAACGGCCGCCGGACCGGAGGGGCACCAGGCCGCGCCCATCAGCCAGGCCATCTGCCGCAGGCCTGCCAGCCAGTCGGTGAGGCCGGGTGCGGAGAGCGCCGCCGCCTCAGGCGGCCCCCTTGGCCTCTCTCTCGGGCGCCGCCGCCCCTTCCCCCCACACCGCGGTACCTGCACTGCACGACTGAGGAAGGTGCCCGCGTCGGCCGCCAGCTTCTTCACGTTGAAGTCCATGATGTTCATCCTGGGCGGCAGCCGGGCGGAGCTGCCGGCTGACCTAGCGGGGAGGCGCCGCGGCCGGGCTGGGGCGCCGGGCGAGAGTGGCGGGGGCAGACGTGGTAGGTGGAGGGAGGCGGCGCCAGCCCCGCCGCCGCAGCTGTCGTTTCCGTGAAGGGGAAGCGAGAGGGTGGGGCGAGGAGAGAGAACGAGCGCCTCGGGGCGGGCCGCGCGCCCGGGCGGCGGCGGCGGCGGCCGAGACGCAGGGCCTGCTCCGCAGGCAGTGGGGCGTTAGCGTCCGCACTAGCGACGATGGGCGTGCGGGACACTGACGGACTGGTAATCCGCCGTCTGGGGCGGGGTCTCGGACGGAGGAAGCCGGCGCGGGCCGCGGGGTGGAGCCTTCCCCGAGGTTATCGCGGGAACAGCGACCCCTTCTGGATCGCCGCGGCGCAGTCGCGGAGCGGGGCGCGCCGGAAGCTCCGACGCCCGCACAAGAGGGAGGGTCCTGTTAGTCGCGAGAAGGGATCTCGGTTTGCATTTAAGGCCCTGAAAACTAAAAGCAGAGACAACCCAAATCCCCCTTTTTGTGTTAAGAGGAAATCTGAAAATTGTGGTATAGAATCACACCATCTATGAAATTAGAACCAACAGCTACCCTGTCGTCTTCTAGCGACCGCGCGCCCTGCTGGTCCCGCACGCCTGCTGGCCCTCGGCGAACGTTTGCTATTAAAAAACGGTTGAATTTAGAGTCCCCACCGAGTGTGTTCGGCAGCATTATTGAGAATCTTCTGTGTACTAGGACTGAATCAGGTGCTGAGATACCTTTCTGAACAAGACGGTCCCCGGCCTCACGGAGCTCTCAGTTGGGTTGCCTGACAACCTTCGGGGATTTCTCCACCCCGTCCTGAAGCGCCGTTAACTATTTGCCGCTGCAGGGACTTCGTGACTGTCTTAAGGCAGGGGGCACAAGCTGGATTGCGGGAGCAGCACTAGATGCCTACTGTGTGAAATGTGCCAGGTGGAAGACTCAAGTATAAAATGGTGAGTGAGGTGGAATTAACTCTTAACCCTTAACACTCAGCCTGGGGAATTTTAGTAACAAATGAGAATATGATGTGAAATCTGTTCAAGAGCCCATGATTCCAAGTAACTTCCTAAGCACATTTCATGCTACCAACCTATGCTTGAATGAAGTTTAAAACGGGCAGTAGTGCAGAGGGAGAGACAGTATTTCGAGAATAAGAAAACATTCCATGTTATTTTTTGTCGTTGGGTCCTTTTGTTATTTTAGGGCTGGGAAAATGCAGGCCCAGCAGGCAATGAAATGAGCTCATGTTTGTGCTTTAGTGTTTTACTGAAGCAGTCACAGAAGCAGTACCTGTTGTTAAAGACGGAAAGATTAGTTCCTAAAGACATGAAGAACAGCAGATATGTATAAATGTTTGTGTTTTTTAATTTTTTTTTTTTGTGATGGTGACAGAAATAATCACTTCTTTCTAAAGTAATCCAAAAGAATGAGTATCCAGGACCAAAACTACCCCATGTATTTTTCATCTCAACTTATTTTCCCAGAGATATAGAAAAAGGAAATATGTAATCAGAAACCTTGTTTTTCATTTATTGTTCATTTTAGATTTTCATGTAAAAAAGCACTTTTTCTCTTTCCAGACATCTGTCTTCACAATAAGTGTGTTTGCCATAATCTATGTCCATTCCATTTTAGGATCACAAAACTGTGTCCATCATTAATCAAAAAAACTCCAAATCGTCTTTCTCAAAAACGTAGATTTTCCTAACTTGGAAAAAAAAAACAACTTAACTTCTTCCTGTTGAGCCCTTTAGAGCTGTAATACTGTTTCTCTTGTTTCACTGACAATTGATAAAACTCGTGTATCACCTCTGTTCCCTTATTATCCATCTCCTGCCTGTTTCAATGCAGTTGACTTCCATTGCTATAACTACACCTAAATAGCATTCTTGAGGTTGCCAGTTAACTTCTTGATAAACTCATGAGCTTTTTCTCAGACTTCCACAGTGACTCCACTCACTGCCTTCCCAAAGACACAACCTTTTATAGGTCCATAGTATTTCCTGGTTTTCCCTCTTTTGACTTGTCCATTCTCTTCTGCTGGTACTTCTGATGGCTTTGCTGTAGGTATTCCTTATGTTCAATGTTTAGCACTTTTTTGGGTTCTCTTTTCTTTTATTCGTTTCTTAATCATGACTTCAATTATACCACTTCATTCTTTTATGCATTCATTCAGTAAATATTTTTTGGACATCTACTGTGTGCCACGTGGTATTATTCTTGTGGCTACGGATATAGCAGGCAAAAAGAACAGCCCTTGCTCTCATGGGATTTTATAGCTAATCTGGTAAGAGAGAAGTTGAATAAAGTAAAGTGTGATGAAATATCAAGGAGGAATTCAGAGCACTTTAAAATGTTCACTTCCATCCTGTACCCAGTAACCTGAATTCTAATTTGGAGGTTTGATCTTCCTATAAGTGTTCTAGATCACCTTTTTAATGCTTTCTTTCTCTGTCCCCGAAACTAAATTCTTATTCCAGTATAAGGTATTATGAAAGCGGTATTTCTAAGATCATACAAAGTGCTGAATACCTGAAATCTTCCCCCAAATTTTTAGCTTAAAAAAATAAAAAGAACCTTTATAAAAATAGTATTGTAGATAGTATGATATGCATCTTGATTTTTTTTTTTTTTTTGCTAGTGTCTGACAAGGTGTTCATTACTTCATGTCTAGACCAATGACACCTAAAGTGGTGATAGATGTACTTCATTGGTGTGTGCAATATGACCCACTGGAGTGCAGAAAAATATTAGAAATTTAACTTACATTGTATCTACAGACAGGAAAAATTTGTTTCATTAATTTTTTTAAATACATGAATTGACACTGGTGTCCTTACTTTGCATTTACATTTAGACACATGTTACAGATAATAAATGGGGTATCCTAAGGGAAGAATGGGAATTCACAACTTGGGAGAGTTGAAATTAGTAATTTCCTCTAATTATTTGCATCAGCATATGGTAACATAATAGAATGTGACTGGTTAAGTGTATTTGTAGATGATATTATCAATCCAGTTTTAACTAAATAAACCTCCACAGAAATGGGCAAGTAGTCCAAAGAGTTGTCTCTTGGACTGTAATCACTCTTGTACTGTTGGTGGGAATGCAAACTGGTGCAACCAGTCTGGAAAATGGTATGGAGGTTCCTTAAAAAGTTAAAAACTAGCATATGACCCAGAAATTGCACTACTAGTATTTACCCAAAGGATTAAAAATACAGATTGGAGGGGCGCCTGGGTGGCTCAGTGGGTTAAGCCACTGCCTTCGGTTCAGGTCATGATCTCAGGGTCCTGGGATCGAGCCCCGCATCGGGCTTTCTGCTCAGCAGGTAGCCTGCTTCCCTTCCTCTCTCTCTGCCCGCCTCTCTGCCTACTTGTGATCTCTCACTGTCAAATAAATAAATAAAATAAAATAAAATACAGATTGGAAGGGGTACATGTACCCTGATTTTGGGGGGGAGATTTTGTTTATTTATCCAAAGAGGAGAGAGAGAGATTGCACACCAGTGGTGGGGGGAGGGAAAAAGGAGGGAGGGAGAGGGATAAGCAGACTCCACACTGAGCCCTGAGCCCAATGTGGGGCTCAGTCTCACAACCCTGAAATCATGACCCAAGCTGAAACCAAGAGCCACCCAGGTGCTTCCCACCCTGATGTTTATAGCACCGTTATCAATAATAACTAAACTATGATAAGAGCCCAGATGTCCAATTGACTGATGAATGGATGAAGATGATGTGATTTTATATATATATATCTTACCATATATATATGGTGGAATATTACACAGCCTTCAAAAGAATGACAACTTGCTATTTGCAATGATGTGGATAGAGTTAGAGTGTGTTATGCTATGCTAAATAAGTCAGTCAGAGAAAGACAAATACCATATGTGGGATTTAAGAAACTTACATGGGGAATTTAAGAAACAGATGAACATGTGGGAAGAAAAAGAAGAAAGAGAGGGAAGCAATTCAGAAGAGATTCTTAATGATGGAAACCAAAGTGAGGGTTGATGGGGGAGGTTGGTAGGGGATGGGCTAAATGGGTGATGAGTATTAAGGAGGGCACTTGTTATGATAAACACTGGGTATTATATGTAAATGATGAATCACTAAATTCTACTTCTGAAATCAATATTACACTATATATTAACTAACTAGAATTTAAATAAAAATTTGAAAAGGCTAAGAGTTTCTCCAAAGAAACCATCATTAAAGGTAAGCAAACAAGAAATGCCAGAGTCGAATATATTAGGAAGGCTGTTGAAATATGGATTAAAAGATGATGAAAACTTGGTTCCAACTTTCAAGGAACTCATAATCTAGTGGGGGAGACACTTTTGTAAAGTAAAACACAATGTGAAAACTATCACCATAAAAGTCTGTATAAGATTGGGCGAGGGGTCACCTGGTTGGCTCAGGTGGTTGAGCATGGGACTCACGGTTTTGACTCCGGGTTCTGAGATCAAGCCCTGCCCTGTGTCAGGCTCCACCATTAGCAGGGAGTTCGCTTAGAATTCTCTCTCCCTCTGTTCCTACTGCCTCTACTCATATGTGTGTGCACTCTCATATTCTCTCTCTCTCTCTCTCTCTCTCTCTCTCAAATAAACAAATAAATCTTTAAAAATTTAAAAAATATTGGGGGAGAGTGAGAGTAATGGGGTATTAGCTAACAGGAGAATAGAGGTGATAATTAAGTCTTCTGGTTGGGTTTTGATTGAATTCATCTGGAAGATTGAAGTTTGAGGGTGGGAGAGAGATGATCAGATTTTTAATTTAGAACATGTTTTGGGTAGTGTGGATAATGAACTGGGGAAAGGCAAAGACAGATAGGAAGACCAATTAGGATTCTGTTGCTCTAACTCAATCTGTACTGTGCTATCTTGAAATTCTTAATTTAGAAATCTCATTTTGACTCAAATTCCTTCTCATTTGATCTCTCTCATTCCTTTGTTCATTTAGTGTTCTTACCATCATCAAAGTCTGCAGGCCATGCCTCATTTCTGTTCTACAGATTTTTAACTCTCACTAGCACTCTTAGTTCCCTCTATCCTTTTGACCTGTCAACCTACATTCCCAAATGAATATTTTCTCTGTTCATGCTCTCAAACTGCCAAACATTTTTAGGGAAAATTGCACAACCTTGTAAATGGATGCTACTACCAATGTATGATTTCCCATTTTCACTGAACCTTTATAATTGCCTAGAAATGCTTTTACTTCTTTCTGATTAATTCCTTTTCATACTCTCTGCAGACTCTACTGTAAAACTTTGCCATTCCTGTTAAGATGCCTGCTTTAATCTCATTTTCAGCCTTTGATACTTTTTCTTTACAGAGAAATTATATATCATCAAGCTATTTGGCCAGAGCTCCTTTAATCAAATTCTCATATTCCCACATTTTGTCCTTTCCACCACCCTGCACACCCATTGTTATTGCCAAATGCTTCAAAGGAAGAGGTATCCCAGGTGTTCTCTTCTGAGCCAAGGTACTGCTTTCTTAATCTTGGCTGTGCATTGGCATCACCTGGAGAGTTTAAGCAACGACTCCTGCCTCAACCCCACGCCCAGAATGTGGACCAGGCACTGGGATGTTTAGAAGCCTTCCAGGTGATTCTGATGTGTGCCCTAGGTTGAGAATGAACCCATCATCCTCTGAAAACTTCCTCCCTCGTTTCTAGCCTAAACTTGTAGGCAGATTCCTTTTCTCTTACTGGATTGAGTCCCTCAAGGGCAGCAGCCATTTCTTATTCATTCTTATAGGTTTATGGTCTACATTCCTGGTAACATAGTGGATTCTCAACTTGTTAAATGAATAAAGTAATCAAATCCAGATGTATACAGTTCTTTTGTGGCCCCTCCTCTCCAATCTAAATGTGCAATGACAGATTGAATATTTCCAGTGCTGAGTCTGTTTAGTTTGCTTTTCTTTTTTGTCTTTTTTTTTTCTTTAAGATTTTATTTATTTATTTGAGTGAGTGAGAGAGCGCACGAACAGGGGCAGCAGGAGAGGGAAAAGCAAGCTCACCTGCTGAGCAGGGTACTGACATGGGGCTTGATCCCAGGACCTCAGGGTCATGACCTGAGCCAAAGGCAGATGCTTGCCGACTGAACCCCTCAGGTGCCCCTCGTTTCTTTTTTTTTTTTTTTTTTTTTTTTAAAGATTTTATTTATTTATTTGACAGAGAGAGATCACAAGTAGGCAGAAAGGCAGGCAGAGAGAGAGAGAGAGGAGGAAGCAGGCTTCCTGCTGAGCAAAGAGCCCGATGTGGGACTCGATCCCAGGACCCTGAGATCATGACCTGAGCCGAAGGCAGCGGCTTAACCCACTGAGCCACCCAGGCGCCCCAACCCCTCGTTTCTTAAAAGTTGTTTTTCTTCTTGCATTTCCTGTAATGGTAAACTGAATTATATGCACCAAGTCACCTGAGCTAAAAATATGAGTCCCCTATAATTATTTACTCTTATTTCTCACATGCAATTGATCAAGTCTTGCTAATTTTTTTTTGCTGAATATTTCTCATCTTTATTTTCCTTTTTTTAAAAAATTGAGGTATAATTGACATACCACATTGTAGTAGTTTTAAGTGTACAACATAATGATGCACTGTGCTGAATCGGTTACAAATTTTTTTTCTTGTGGTGTGAACTTCTAAGATCTATTGTCTTTGCAACTTTCAAATGGGCAATATAGTATTTTTAACTATAGTCACTGTGTTGTACATTAGATCCCCATTACTTGTTCATTTTATAACTTGAAGTTGTAACTTTTGGCCCCTTTCACCCATTTCTTCCCCCAGCCCCCTCTGGCAACTACCAGTCAGTTCTCTGTATCTGTAAACTTGGTTTGTTGTTATTGTTTTAGATTTCATAGATAAGTGATATCATATGGTATTTGTTTTCTCTGTCTGACTTATGTCATTTAGCATACTAAGTCCATCCATGTTGTCACAAATGGCAAGATTCTCTTTATGGCTGAATAATATTCCACTGTGTATATGGGCCACATATATTTTCTTTATTCACTCATCCACTAATGGACACTTAGGTTATTTCCATATCTTGGCTATTGTAAATAATACTATAAAGGAATGTGGGAGTGCATAAATCTTTTTGAGTTAGTGCTTTCAGTTTTTTTCAGGTAGATACCCAGGGGTAAAATTGCTGTATCATATAGTAGTTTTTTTTTAAGTTTTTGAAGAATCTCCATACTGTATTCCAGAGTAGCTGCACCAATTTACATTTGCATCAGTAGTACATAATGGTTCTCTTTCCTCCACGTCTTCACAACACTTGTTATTTCCTGACTTCTGAAAATAGCCATTCTAACAGGTGTGAAGTGGTTTTGATTTGCATCTCCCTGATGATTAATGAGCATCTTTTTATGTTCTCGTTGGCCATCTGGATATTTTCTTTAGAAAAATGTCTACTCAGATTTTCTGTCCATTTTTTAATTGGATTTTTTTTCTTTTTTTTGCTGTTGAATTATATGAGTTCTTTACATATTTTGGATATTAACCCCTTATCAGACATATGACTTGCAAATATTTTCTCCCATTCAGTAGGTTGCCTTTACATTTTGTTGGTGTTTTCCTTGCTATGCAAAAGATTTTTAGTCTGATATAGTCCCACTTGTTTATTTTTGCTTTTGATGTCAGGTTAAAAAAAAATCATTGCCAAGATCTATGTCAAAGAGTTTACTGCCTATGTTTTCTTCTAGGAGTTTTATAGTTTCAGGTCTTATATATAAATCTTTACTCCACTTGAGTTAATTTTTGTGTGTGTTGTAATATAGTGGTCCAATTTCATTCTGTTGTATGTGGTTGTCCAAATTTACTATCACCATTTATCGGAGAGACTACCCTTTCCCCATTGTTCTTGACTTCTTTGTCATAAATTAATAGACCATATTGTGTGGGTTTATTTCTAAGCTATCTATTATGTTCTGTTGATCTATGTGTTTGTATTTTGACAGTACTATACTGTTTTGAGTACTATAGCTTTATAATATAGTTTGAAATCAGCATAACTCGAGCTTTATTCTTCCTTATCAAGGTTGCTTTGGCTATTCTTTCGTAAATGATTTTTAGTTTTAGGGAACATTGTGTTCAGAAAAGATACTTGATATAATTTCAATCTTCATAAACTTACTAAGACTTATTTTTTGGCCTAATATATATTCTTCCTGGAGAATGTTCCATGTCTATTTAAGAAGTACATATATTCTGTTGCTTTTGTATATTCTATATAAATCTGTTAAGTCCATCTGGTCTAATGTGTCATTTAAGGCCAATATTTCTTACTGATTTTCTGTCTGGATTATCTATCCACTGATGTAAATGGGGGTAATAAAACCCCACTATATTGTATTGGTGTCTGTTTTTCCTTTTAAGCCTATTAGTGTTTGGTTCATTTATTTAGGTGCTCCTATACAGGATGCATAAAGTATTTATAAGTATTTAATTCCCTTGTTGGATTGGCCCCTTTGTCATTATGTAATGCCCTTTGTCTCGTATTAGAGTCTTTATTTTCAAATCTAGTTTGTCTGATAAAATGTAGCTATCCCAGTTTGTTTGTTTTTTGGTTTTCATTTGCATAGAATTCCCTTTTCATTCTTTCACTTCCAATCTTGTATGTGTCTTTACATCTGAAGTCTTATAGGCAGCATATAAAATGGGTCTTGTTTTCTCACCCATTTATTCTATGTCTTATAGTTGGAGAATTTAGTTCATTTACATTTAAAGTAATTATTGATAGTTATGTACTTATGACTTATGACATTATTATAAGTACTTATTTTGTTAATTGTTTTCTTTTGTAGTTCCCTTCTGTTCCTTTTTTCTTGCTGCTTCCTTACTGGTTTGATGGCATGCTTAGATTCCTTTATCTTTTGTGTATATGTTATAGGATTTTCCTTTGGGATTACATGAGGCTTACATATAACAACCTATATCTACAGCAGTCTATTTTAAGTTGATAACAACTTAAGTATGATTGCATTCTAAAGCCCTATATTTTTACTTCATTTCCATATCCCCTTGTTTTATGTATTTGATGTCACATTTTACATCTTCTTTTTTAAAGACTTTTATTTATTTATTTGACAGAGATCACAAGTAGGCAGAGAAAGAGAAGGAAGCAGGCTCTCTGCTCTGATGCGGGGCTCAATCCCAGGACCCTGGGATCATGACCTGAGCCGAAGCCAGAGGCCTTAACCCACTGAGCCACTCAGGCACCCCACATTTTACATCTTCTTATCCTGTGTATCCCTTAACTAATCATCTTATAATTATAGTTATTTTTACTTTTCCCTTTTAACCTTCATACTAGTTTTATACATGTTTAATCTATTACCTTTACTATATATTTACCTTTCCTGTGAGATGAAGTCTTACATATGTTTTCTTGTTACTAATTAGCACCTTTTCTTTTCAACTTGAAGAAGACCATCTGCCATTTTATGTAAAGCCAGTTTAATGATGATGAACTTTTTAAGCTTTTGTTTGTCTAGGAAACTCTTTATCTCTTCTTCAGTTCTGAATGATAACTATTCATGTATTCATGGTTGGAAGTTTTTTCCTTTTAGTACTTTGAATCATGTCACTCCCTTCTGACCTGCAAAGTTTTTAACAACAACAACAACAACAACAACAACAACAAAATCTGCTTGTAGTTGTATGAGGGGTTCTCTTGTACTTAACAAGTTGTTTTTCTTTTGTGGGTTTTAAGATTCTCTCATTATGTTTGACTTTTGACATTTTAATTATAATGTTTGTTAGTGTGGGTCTCCTGGATTTGGGACTTTCTGGGCTTCCTGGATCTGGATGTCTGATTAGTTGTCCAGATTGAAGAAGTTTTCAGTTTTTATTTCTTCAAATAATTTTTCACTCTTTTCTCTCTCTTTTCTCTTCCTGGGATCCCTATAATGAGGATGTTAGTCTATTTGTTGTTGTTCCATAAGCCCCATAAGCTCTCTTCCTTTTTTTTCCTTCCTTATATTTTCTTTGTGCTATTCTGGTTGGATGAAATCCACTGTCCTTAGATTAACTGAGCCTTTCTCTTCCTTCATCTAGCCTGCTTTTGAAACCTACTAGTCTATTTTTCAGTTCAGTTATTGTAGTGTTAAGCTCTGTGACTTTTGTTTTGACTTTCTGTATCTTTGTTGAAGTTCTCACTGTGTTCATTCATTCTCCCAAGTTTGGTGAGCATCTTTATAACCATTACTTTGAATGCTTTGTCAGATAAATTACTTATTCGTGCTTCATTAAGATGTTTTTCCTGAGATTTTACCTTGTTCTTTAGTTTGGAATATATTCTTTTGTTTCTTCATTTTACTTGATTCTCTTAGTTTTTCCATGTTAGATGAAATATCCACCTCTCTGAAGTAGTGGCCTTGTGTATAAGAGGTGAACATTGTCATTCAACCTAGCCCTAGCTCTTGGTTGTCTCTCAAACCTTTGTAATTGTCTAAGCAGCCATTATATTTTTAATAGCTTCCAGTAGCTGAGGGTTTGTGAAAACCTTTCAGTGTCCCCAAGGGGAGGATCTCAATCGGCACCTAGGTTCAGGCTGATTGGCATATAGACCTTTTGGCAGCAGCTATTAAAGTATACACATGTACATAGTCCTTTGGGATTGCAAACATAAGCCCTGCAGGCCACCAGAGCCAGGCCATCTGGAGGTGTCCTCTGGGTATTAGTCACAAAAATCAGCACTCCGGGCAAGTATATAAGGTGGGTTTTTACCATGAAAGACTATGGACTGTGAAAAACAATCTGAGGGTTTTGAAGGGGAGGGGGGTGAGAGGTTGGGGAAGCCAGGTGGTGGGTATTAAGGAGGGCACGTATTGCATGGAGCACTGGGTGTGGTGCAAAAACAATGAATTCTGTTACACTGAAAATAAATAAATTTTTTAAAAAAAGCCAAAATTTAAAAAAAAAAATCCAAAACAAAACAAATTTACAAGGAAAAAAAATAAAAGAAACATGCCCCAAGTCATCAGAGTGGTTAGTGTCAGAAACAGAAGTAGAACCAAGGCTCCCCGATTAGAGGCTTTTTGTAGTCCTTTCTGTTTGTAAGCAGCCATGAATCTGTATAGGTGGGCTTGGTTCAAGACCAAAGAAGAAGTGAGTCCTTGAAGGGTAGGGTTTGGTTGTGGACAGAAGAGCAGATGTTCCATGATGGAGTGTCACCGGAAGACCTGGGGAAGAGTGAAGAAGGGAACAGCCTAATGAGAGTAGAAGGCACAAGTAGAGACTGTGCCTTCAGAGTCCTTTCAGACCAGGTAGATTTTTACATTGTGGGCCTTGGGGTACTTGCATGGATTTCTCAAATGGAAAGACTTGGTAAAAATTTTATTTTGGGAAGATCAGTCCATGTGGTGAACAGGAAAGATGGAAGCAAGAGAATTCAAAGGGCAGGAAGACAGGGTAGGCTGGGGTATCAGGTTGTGGCAGTAGGAATGAAGCAGAAAATTCAAACCCACAAGGCACTTCTAGGAGGGGAAAACAATAGCCCTAGATTATAGTTTTATAAAGAGATTAAAGGATCAAAGAGTATAGAAGAATGGGATTCCCATGGACAGAAATAAAATAACTTGAGTGAGAAAAAAAAATAAGGTGGGTTTTGTTGTTGTTTTGTTTTGTTTGTCTCTCCCCCCCCCCCCACCCCCAGATGCTGACAAGTTGTAGCAAGGTAGAGGGGGAGTGCAAAGATAGAATCCATTGGCTTTGTTCTGTGAGATTAGCTGCCTAGGCCCTAGGTGTATGCCATACCTGTCCTTCAGGCTGAAACTCTAGGATAAGCAAATAAACCTCTTTCATAAGAAGACTGGGGATGTGCTTCAGTCTGTTGAATATGTAGTGCCCTAGGGTGGTATCCTGCCAAGAACTCTTTCTGTGATTGTTATAGTCCCATGAGAGCCATGAATGCAAGCTCCCTTGGGCTCCAGAGCCAGGCAATCAAGGATCATCCCCTGGGTTGGTAGCTGCACAAATAAGGGTGCTAGACATCTGTAAAAACTACCTTTTGGGAGTTACTGCTGTGCTGGTGTATGGCAAGATAGTGTGGTGATGGTGCTCATCAGCTCTAGGAAGCGAGAGAAAGAGTATAAAGATGGCACCTACCAGAGTAAGAAAAAAGAAAGGTTGTGCCTGTTGGCTAGGAAAGGCAGTGGGAGAATGTGACAATGAAGTCCTCCAGTTTCTGTCCCCAGAGAAGGTTTTAGCAGGCTCTTATGTGTATGTTTCAAATTAGATGTCTGCCCCTCAGGCCAATACTTTCATATAAGTAGGTGAGCCTTTCTCGCTTAAAGTCTAAGAGCTATCAGCTGCTTCTAAGCTGGGCCCTGGTATGGGTGAGTCCAAGCATGTGAGCCCTATGAGAGCTGTTTCTTAGATTGCTACAGTCTTGTAGTGTGAACCCCACTGGTTTTCAAAGCTGCATGTTTTGGGGGCTCATCCCTTAGGTGCAGATCTTAAAACTTGGAATGTTGGGTATGGGTTTAAACCCTTTGCTTCTCAAGGACAAGCTCCAGGTTTTGAAATTCCCTCCTGATTATAAGTCTCCACACTTCAACTGAGGTTTATGGCAATTTATGGCAAGATTGTGTACAAGCCTCTTCTACCTGCTTTGTTGTGGCTTTTTTTCTTGTTTCCTCAAAAGGTAGTTGTTGCTCAGCCAGCCTTTAGTTTTTTTTCAGAGGAAATTATTTGGTATGACTGTGGAAAGAGGTGAGTTAGGAATCTTCATCACCATGTTGAACTGGAACCCATCTTCTTATTTTTTAAAAATAATTGTTTTATATTGAAACAATTTCAAGCCAATACAAAATTGCAAGAGTAGTACAAAAAATTTCTGTATATCCTTTGCTAGAAAGCTCTTTCAAGCTTTGCCAGCTATTCCAATAATGTCTTTATAGCAAAACGTCCAAGCGAAGATCAGGTGTTGCACCCAGTTGCCATGGTACTCCATCCTCCTTGAATCTGGATCAGTTCTTCATCTTTTTCTTTTTCTCTTTGACACTCTATCCCTACCTCTTTCTTTCTGAAGAGTTCATCATTGTTCTTAAGTTGGCTTGATTAATATTGATTGTGTCTTGTATTTTCACTGATTGTATATGGAACAATAAATGATATTAGTTTGTATTTTAAACTACATAAATGATATACAGATGCATCCTTTTGTGATTAGGAATCTAATACTGTTCTTTGTCATGTCTGTTTCCTCACTGCTTTTAGACTGATGATTCCTTTTCTGTCTTGAAAAAATTAATTTGTTTTTAATGTTTTTTTAAAAAAAGGATGTTGTTTCTATGACAGATCTTTATGGTTATCACTGGCCAGACACCAATTTTTATATGAATTTTTTTCTGGACTTAGAAGTTCCAAGATTATTCAGATATTGTAAATTTGAAACGCTAACCAGCTGAAGCATGTATCATGATTACAAATACTATTGGGAGACCATTTTCCACTCTTTTAAGAGTTCATGCCATGACAGAAAAGTTTCTTTGTCCTCTTGCTAAGGGTTGCTACAGGGTGAATTTTTTCTAATTTACTTTTTCACTGAGGGTGCAGAATTTACCAGGCCTTAATTTATGTATGTAGTGAGACAGTAGGAAGAAGGGCTTGTAGTTTCTGCTTTCAGCAATGGCTCAAAATCTTATCTTTGGTTACTACATGGGTTTAAATATTCTAGCACCTTCCTCACCCATCCTCTCCCTGCTCAAGACATGGTTATATTGTGTGCTCCAGGCTCTGGTATTCAGTTCCTTTTTTATTTCTGCCACTTAAGTATTTCCCTTCATTTTTTGTAAGCTCAAGCATGTATTAAAAGCATTTTTTTTTCATTTCACCCAGTATGTGTAGTGGAAGAGTTTTCATGTTACCTAGTCTGCTGGTATTAGAGATTGATTGTGATCAGCTCAGTTAACAGAGATCTGGTACAGTGATTTACCCAAATAGGGATTTATTTTATCACTTACTAAGAAGCTCAGGGGCAGGCAGCTTTTTGTGTTTCTATTTTGCTATTCTTAGCATGTAACTTTCATCCTCTTTTCATGAGATGGCTTCTGTATTTCTAGGCATTACATATATCTTGAAGGCAGGAAAAGGGGGAGAAAGGTGAGGCAGAAGGTACTTAAGTGAGGCTGTTTTCTTTTCTTTCTTTCTTTCTTTTCTTTTTTTTTTTTAAATCAAGAAAATACCTTTTCACAAGCTTCCATCTAGTAAACTTTTACTTATATGTCATTGGCCAGACCTGGGTCATTTCTTTCCTTGTTACAGTAGAATTTGTAAATGTAATGTGCCCTGTTTAAAAATATTAATATTTAACAAGGTTCATTATTATCCTGAACAAAACAGCAAAGCTCTTGGCAAGGAAGAAGGTGAGAATAGTTATAGAACAAACAATTATCAATATCAGCAGTGCTACTGAAGGGCAAGAACTGAAAGTCTCTTGTGCTCTTTACTATACTGCAACTTCCTTTCAGTTTAGAGTAATAAACAGAGTCAGCAACAAAACTTGAAGAGCTCAGTGCAAAATGAAACTATGAAGCCCCTTGTTCAAGGAGCAGGAGGAAAGTGCCATTAAAAGGTACTAAAATAAGAAAATTTTTCCTTTCTTCCATAGTCTCTTTCTCAACTTTCAAAAGTTTTTGTTTTTTATTTGCTGTTCAATGTCATTCTAAACAAAGAAAAACTAAAAATTTAAATTGTTAGCATGAATTTACCCTACATTTTCATATTGTGCAATGCCAGTTTAAAAATGTAAATTTAAAAGCATTTAATATGTATACATAATTAAAGAAATGACAATTTACAAAATACAATTTGTATTTCATAGTCTATATGCACTGTATTTCATTCTTACCAAAATAATGGGAATGCTGCACAAATATAACTTAATTTCTAAAATTTTGTTTCTTGACATATGCACATTCTACCATTACTCTCTATCTTTGGCTTCCTGATGAGTGAGGAAAGACTGAAAGGAAGAGGAACTATGGATTACCATTTAGATATTGTAAATTTGAAACGCTAATCAGCTGAAGCATGTATCATGATTACAAATACTATTGGGAGACCATTTTCCACTCTTTTAAGAGTTCATGCCATGACAGAAAAGTTTCTTTGTCCTCTTGCTAAGGGTTGCTATAGGGTGAATTTTTTCTAATTTACTTTTTCACTGAGGGTGCAGAATTTACCAGGCCTTAATTTATGTATGTAGTGAGACAGTAGGAAGAAGGGCTTGTAGTTTCTAATGTCTGCTTTCAGCAATGGCTCAAAATCTTATCTTTGGTTACTACATGGGTTTAAATATTCCAGCACCTTCCTCACCCATACTCTCCCTGCTCAAGACACAGGATTTTCAGTAACTTTAAGTGGTTGGCAGCTTCCATGCACCCTTGCCTTTTACTCTGGTTGGTCTATTGGAACTTTTTCTTCATGGAATATTGAGAACACTGTGTGAGTAGGGCAGCAAGGACCTGCAGTGGACATGTGTATCTGTGGAAAGATCTCCAAGGTGTGTTTAAGACAAACAAACAAACAAGGTGCACAACAATTTGAGTCCTTCTGTGTAAATAAAAAAGGAATGCGTGTGCTGTTTTTATATAAGTACATTGTATATGCATAACTTCTTTTAAATAAAAATATAAAGAGACTATAGTGGTTATCTTTGTAGAGAAGGTACAGTGGGGCAAGGAGTGAGAAGGGTTTGAGGTTTTCATTTTGTATCTTTCTTTACTGCTTGGATTTTCAATCTGTGCATCTGTGTGGGTGCATGTATAATGTTTCATATTTCTACTTTTTTGACTTTAGTAATTTTATTGATTTTATAAATATGATCCCTACTCATTAGAAATATTCATTGGCAGGGGCACCTGGATATCTCAGTTGGTTAAGTATCTGCCTTTGGTTCAGGTCATGATCCTGCGGTCCTGGGATCTTGCCCTACATTGGACTCCCTGCTCAGTGGGGAGTCTATTTCTTCTCTCTCTCCCTCCCCACCCTATTTGTACTCTCTCTGTTTGGCTCTCTCTCTCTCTCTCAAATAAATAAAAAGTTAAAAAAAAACGAATAGCTAAACCTCATTTATTTCTTTTACATGAGAGATATTAGGTCCTTAAAGATCGCTCTTGGAGTCATTAGAGTCATTTTGTGTGAGTTTTCTTTTTTTCCCTTCTTTTTAAAAAACTATCTGTTTCAACCTTAGACATTATCTTAAATTATTAAAATTTAATTAATTTAAAATTTAAATTATTACATTAAAAGTGAGATAATGGGAACCCATTTTTTTTTTTCCTTTGTTACCCTACAACCTTATATAGCTTTTATTATTTTTACTTTTCAGCCAGGGGTTAAGCAGAGAATCACCTTTAATGTCCAGTGTTATTGGACGTTGTAGGAAAACAAGTACTCTCATATACTGTTGGAGGAAGTATACACTGATAAAGACATTTGAAATGGTAATTTGCATGTTTTTCAAAATTAACAATATTAAACACTTTGAATCAGAAATTCTACTTATAGGAATCTATCCAAAGACATGTTTATACAGAGATAAGCATACAAATATTATTTTGCAATACTGCTTTTTCCCCCAATTTTTTAAAAAATATTTTATTTATTTATTTGAGAGACAGTGAGAGAGAGTATGAGTGAGGAGAAGGTCAGAGAGCAAAGCAGACTCCCCATGGAGCTGGGAGCCTGATCGGGACTCGATCCCGGGACTCTGGGATCATGACCTGAGCTGAAGGCAGTCGTCCAACCAACTGAGCCACCCAGGCGTCCCTCTCCCCCAAATTTTTATTTAAATTCTGGTTAGTTAACATATAGTGTAATATTGGTTCCAGGAGTAGAATGTAGTGATTCATCATTTACATGTAATGCCCAAGGCTCATCATAACGAGTGCCCTCTTTAATACCCATCATCCATTTAGCCCATCCTCTACCTCCCTCCCTCCATCGACCCTGTTTGTTCTTTATAGTTAAGAGTATCTTATGATTTGCTTCCCTCTTCTCTTTTTTTTTCCCCTTCTCCTATGTCCATCTGTTTTTTTCCCCCTAACTTCCACACGAGTGAAATCATATGATATTTGTTTTTCTCTGACTGACTTATTTCACTTAGCATAATGCAATACTGTTTTTAATACTAAAAATTTGGAAAGAAATTAAATGTTAATCTGTAAGGAATTGGTTTTATGACTTGTAATGTATCAATGAGGAACACTATATAGTTAGAAGAATCATGGAGACAAGTGTACTAAAATGGAAAAAAATCTCTGAGCTGTATTCTTAAGGGAAAATCCCCAAATCATATAATGTACCTACAGTGTGATTCCATTTTTTATTCATACACCTACATATGCAGAGAATGGTACACATAGAAAAAGAGTGGGAAGGGCCTGGGAGGATAAGGGGGTAGTTTCACTTTTAATCTTATATACTTAAAAACTGCTCTAGTGTTTTACAACAGAAAGGTATTCATTGTATAAAAGGTGGGGGGGGGAACAAAATTCTAGTCAATTCTAAAAAATTTATGTGAGAACAAGGAGTCTAGTTAATTTTGTTGGTATTTCATGGTTAAGAATTAATATAATAATTAAATCTGCATTACATTTCAAACAAAAAATCTTGATGCAGTCCACATGACTTGCCATAGATATTCTCAAACAAGCTAAAACTTTCCCTCATATTAAAATGACATAATTTCTTTCCTGCTATGCTTAGGGTCTTGGAATAATTTAGTTCACCACACCCTTTAATCCTCAATAAAAGTGCTAGGTTACTGGCAATGTTACTTTCTTTCAAAGTATTTGTAGAAATATCTTGCTCTTTATGCCCATGTTTTCGTTGGAAGGATTGAATACTTATTCCACTATAAAATAAGGCCTAATTTTCATTTTATTTTGTACTTTAGTGATACTACTTTATGACTTGGGATGAAGGTAAAAAAGGAAGAGTGCAATAACAAGTTGGCCCACATAATTGTAATTTAGGTTAATGTGACTCACACTAGTAATAAACTTCCTGTCCTGGAAGGTACATATCAGTTATTAACTCATGCTTTGAGGTATGGGAGGAAGGAGACACTATTATCAAAGTGGTATAAGTTTAAATTCTTAAGCTGTCAAGGAAAATTTCAAAAGGACCCACTCACCTGTTGCTTACCAAACAGATGAACTAGCAAACACCTATTATGAACAACCCCTATAATAAATTTGATGGATACCAGTCAATAAAAGATTGTTCCTTTTGTCAAAGAACACCACACAAAATATTATGGAAAGTCAAATATAAGAAAGTCTGACTTTGAAGGCATTCAATTGGTCAGTGGAGTTAGGGATTACACAAGTCTTGCTAAGAAGTACAAGACATGATCCTTGTTCTCTGGAGGCATATGATCTGGTTTTATTCACATAGAAAGAAGACCTACATGGTGAGGCTGTGTATTGCCAAATATTAACTGAAAAGAACAGAGAAGTGCTATGGAAAATCACAGAAGGGACACGTTATTACTTCACTACATATGAAGTAGTCCGGTAAATTTCACAGCATGAGACATGAGATATCTAATAATGTCTAGAAGGCAATTAGAATATGTAATTAGGGATACCTGGGTTGCTCAGTCAGTTGTGTCTGCCTTTGGCTCAGTCATGATCCTAGGGTCCTGGGATTGAGTTCCACATAGGACTTGCTCAGTGGTGAGTCTGCTTCTTCCTCAGCCTACTGCTCCCCCTGCTTGTATGTGCTCTTTCTCTTCTCTGACAAAAAAAGAAAAGAAAAAGAAAGAAAGAAAAAAAGAAATACTAAAAATATATGATTAAAGCTTGGGAAAGAACACTGGGTTGAAGATACAGACTCTGGAATCATTTGCATAGATGTGACAGATAAGGTTTTCATCCAGAGATACCCAGAGTGAGAATGGAAGGAAGATTAAAACCTAAAGAAAATAGTAAGAGTGTGGGAAAATAAGGACAGATTAAAAAAAAAAAAGAACATCAAGAAATTTAAAATACATTTAAAATAAAAATTTTATGAATTGAGTAATAGCTTATGGATACAGGTGTAGAGATATTAGTAGATGGAAGATAGTTCGTAGGAAATTATACAGAAGGCAGCATGGAGAAATACGTAATGAAAAGTATGGATTAAGAAAGCTGAGGAAAGAGTGAGAAAGTTATTATCCAACAAAATTTCCAGAAAGCAAGATAAAAAGGAGAGAGAGAAATTTGATGAAATAATGGTTGATAATTTCCCAGAATTGATGAAGCAATGTCTCAAAGTTAATAATCAGGAGTCTTAAGCTGAATAAATAAAAAGAAGCACACCCTAGGCATGTTGCAGTGAATTGAAGTGCAGCAAAGATAAAACGTGGAAAGGAATCATATAAAAGGCAGATTACCTATGAAAAAATAACTATTAGATTAGCAACAGAGCAGCAACAAATTTTCCCAAGAATAGTAGTGGAAGCTAGAAGTTAATTAAACTGTATCTTCATCTTTTTTGTTATTTTTTTGTTTTTGTTTTTTATTTTTTATTAAACAGTATCTTCGGGGCACCTGGTAGCTCAGTGGGTTGGGCCTCTGCCTTCAGCTCAGGTCATGATCTCAAGAGTTAACTGACTGAACCACCCAGGCACCCCTCATTTTATTATTTTTAGGCTTTTTTTTGGCCTATTTGAAATATACTTAAACAGGAGAGAGTTTTAAGAAAGAGAATGATCTACAATATCAAATATTAAAATATTTATATATATAATATCAAACATCCAGAAATATACAATATCAAATATCCAGAAAATGAGACCAGGAAATTCCACAGTTTTGTGTTCTAAGAGGCCACTGATTATGTGCCAAAGAATTGTTTTCCTAGAGAAGGGAGAATGGAGACATCCTTTCCAGCCTGCCTACATCTGCTCCTACCCTTTCTCCTCTCCAGTTACAATAGAGGAGATGTCCTTCTGCCCACTGAAGATCAGTCCTTTCTCTCTGTGTCTGGATCCCACCTTTCCTACCATTTTAGGACTCATATATTTATCCCTTGTCTTTCATATTATTTTTGCTCTCTCCCTTTCTACAAGTTCCCTACTAGCATTTAAACATGTTTAAGTCTCTCCTATCTATCTTTGAACTCCTCCCAAATTTCCACAAAACCAAATACGGCCTCTAATTCACTCTTAGAATGTTATTCCAACCACTGCCTTATTTATCTCTTTCCATATCTGCTAAACATCTTAAAAGAATTATCTCCAATTATTGTCTCAATATCTGTATGTCCTATTTACCTCTGAAACCTCTCGAAATGTAGCTCCTCCCTACCCACCCAACAAGAATTACTCTCCTAAAGATCACCAGTGATTTCTTTGTCTTGCTCTTTTACCATTACTCAGTATTCCGTACCACTTCTTTCTCATTCACCATCAAAATAAATGCAGTGTTCAGTGAGTATTTACCATATTCCGGGCACTTTATGTGCATTATTTGCCTCTTCAAACCTCTCTTCCTTTGGCTTCCATGACCTAATACTCCTCTGATTTCCCTTCTACTTCTTCAGTAGGTACTCTCCAGTTTCTTTGCTCATCCTCATCTCTCTGGCCTTTAATAGATGAAGTTTCTCGAAGTCATCATCCTTATTCCTTTACTCTTCTCACTTTATACCACAGATAACTGCCTCCATTCATATACATCAATCTGTACAGAGATGAGTCCCAATTTTATTTTCATTTCATCCATTAATATTTTAATATGTAAATATTTTCATTTATTATTTATTTTTATTATTATGTTATGTTAGTCACCATACAGGAGATCATTAGTTTTTGATGTACTCTTCCATGATTCATTGCTTGCGTATAACACACAGTGCTCCGTGCATTCCGTGCCCTCCTTAATACCCATCACTAGATTTACCCATCCCCAACCCCCTCCTCTCTAAAACCCTCAGTTTGTTTCCCAGAGTCCATAGTCTCTCATGGTTCATCTCCCACTCCGATTTCTCCCCCTTCAGTTTTCCCTTCCTCTTCTAATGTCCTCCATGCTATTGGTTATGTTCCACAAATAAGTAAAACCATATAATTTACTTTCTCTATTTGACTTATTTCACTTAGCATAATCTCCTCCAGTCCCATCCACGTTAATGGGAAAGTTGGGTTTTCATCCTTTCTGATGGATGAGTAATATTCTGGGTATACAGACCACATCTTTATCCATTTGTCTGTTGAAGGGCATCTTGGCTCTTTCCACAGTTTAGCGATTGTGGGTGTTTCTGCTATGAACGTTGGGGTACAGATGACCCTTCTTTTCACTACATCTGTATCTTTGGAGTAAATATCCAGTAGTGCAATTGCTGGGTCATCGGGTAGCTCTATATTTAATTTTTTGAGGAACCTCCACACTATTTTCCAAAGTGGCTGCACCAACTTGCCTTCCCACTAAGATGGTTCCCCTTTCTCCACAACCTCTCCAACACTTGATGTTTCTTGCTTTGTTAATTTTTGCCCTTCCAACTGGTGTAAGTTGGTATCTCAGTGTTGTTTTGATTTGGATTTCCCTGATGGCTAATGATGATGAACATTTTTTTCATGTGTCTGTTAGCTATTTGTTTGTCTTCTTTTGAGCAGTATCTGTTCATCAACATGTAAATCTTTAAAGGATAATCACTCTTTTTTTTTTTTTTTTGTAAAACATAACCATAAAACCATTATTGTACATAAAACAAAGCTAACTATAATTCTTTAATATTAGCAAATACCCAATGACCAACTTTCCAAGTATCTTATAAATATCATAAAATTTTCTATTTTTAAAAAAATTCAGGTTCTAATTGAGCTTTTGTCTTGATTGCAAGTCTTTAATGGTTTCTTAATAGTCTTAGAATAAAGAAGAAAATCTGTATCCTGTCCTATAGATTCTGCACGATTTTTTTTCCTGGCTTATCTATTCAGCCAAATCAATAAGGTCAAATCTGGAAATCTAAATTGTTGTTTCATATCCAGTATATATATATATATATTTTTTTTTTTTTTAAGATTTTATTTATTAGAGTGAGAGAGAACACAAGCAGCAGAGGGAGAGGGAGAAACAGGCTCCCCACTGAGCAGGGAGCCTGATGAGGGACTCGATCCCAGGACCCTGGGATCATGACCTGAGCCAAAAGGCGGATGCTTAACGACTGAGCCACCCAGGCTCCCCTCACATCCAGTATCTTGAGTTGACATACAGCTAATAATATTAAGCCAAAAAGGGAACTGAAACCCTCTTGGTGAAATTTGCATCTTTTGAAGTTTGTTTTGACCAAAAGGAGGGAGTTGAAAAATACTGATGGGGGAGGTGATGCAGGCCTAGCTCATCTAAAGCAAGGGGAAGGGCCTTAGCAGACATTGCCCTCTGACAGCCTGCCACTTGTGCTCCACAGCAAACTCCCAGTGTTTGGGGAAAATCTAACATGACTGGAACTCTTTCCTGTGTTATGCTTGGCCAGTCTTCACAAGCACAGACTGCCTAGACAAATCTCTTGCTGCTAGCTAATTAGTTTACCTCTAAAGATGTGCAGACAAAACTTGGTCTTCCTAAACTGTTTGCGTTTTTCCCCCCTCATAAGTATGGTTCTTTGTTTTTTCCTTGACAACAATAAAATGACTGTCTCCCTCTATGTCAAAAATTTTGTTTGTAGTTAAATGTCCCTAAGTTATTCTTTGGTATTAAAGGATTGGTCTTACTCTCAAATCTGTTCTTTCTTTGCTGCTTCTCTCCTCAATAGTTCCAGGTGGAAATATGGAGTATTTTTAAGTGATTTCTTGTCCCTCACCACTGGCTCCTTTCCAATTGCCAATTCGTCACCCAGATCTGAATCTACTTTTAAAATACATCTTGATAGCAACCTCTGTAGACTGAGCCCAAACCATCTATCATTTGGACTATTGAAATTCTCTCCCAGTTTGTTCTAATTGTTCTTCCTACATTCATATTCACTCCTTCCATTTCATTTCCCCATTGGAGCCAGAATGTGTTTTATTTTTAAGATTTTATTTATTGATTGATTGATTTTGAGAGAGAGCAAGAGAGAGGGAGAGAGCACAAGGGAGAGAGGGAGTAGATGGGGGAGAGGGAGAAGCAGACTCCCTGCTGAGGAGGGAGCTCCATGTAGGGCTTGATGCAGGACTCGATCCTGGGACCCTGCAATCATGACCTGAGCTGAAGGTGGACGCTTAATTGTCGGAGCACCCAGTCATCCCGCCAGTGTTTTTTTAAAACCTCCTTTCTCATCACATATTGCTCCCTTTTTTTTTAAATACTTCAGATGGCTTCCATTATATATGATAAAATGATAAATTGTGAATCCTTAACTCGGCCTGCTCTTTCACAAGGCCTGCTTGCTTTGGCCCCATAGACCTTTCTAAGTTGATCTGATACTATATTTTTCCCTTACAACTATAGTCACACTGCCCTTCTTTCTCATTTGGCAGCATATCTTCTCCTACCCCAGGACCTTGACACATGATATTCTTTCTGTCCCAAATCCCCATTGCTACCTTAGAAGTTGGCTTACATATCACTTCCTCAAAGAGGACTTTCCTGAACTTCCTACTAAGTTAAGGATTTTTTTCTGAAGTCTGTCATAGCTCTAAACACAATTTATGATTTTAATGCTTTATATAATGATTTGTTTAATATCTTATTCCTGACTAGCCTATGGATTCCAAAAGGACAAGGATCATATCAATTTTTTTAAAAATTCTGTATAATAAATGCCTAGAATGTAGCAGGCACTAAATACTTGTTTTGAACAAATGGATGAGATAAGATATCAGACAGCATTTAGTAACAGTGTCTGGCAATAAGGCAATGCTCAAGTTGATTTTCCTTTTTTATTTGAACTATTTGCATCACATACTGGTCTTTAGAGGAATATTGTTAGGTTTTTTTTTTTTTTTCAAGGTATGTATTTTAAATATTTGGGATGGCTACAATTGTTCCACAGATGTCAGGCTAGCCTAAAAAATTAATTGCTATAAAATTAAAGTACCATGTATGATTCCAGTGTTCAGTTGAGCTGTTAGATGATTCCTATATTTTCAATTTAATGAAGAGAGAGAATGTTTTTGTAGATACCTTTGAAATTGAGATTGTTAAAGCTCCATGATTGTATATTGAGTACCAAGAATGTAATTCTCCTATGCTATAGAAGGTTATAGAGGTTTGTGTACTCCCCCCCCCCTTTTTATTAACATATAGTTTATTATATGTTTCAGGGGTACAGGTCTGTGATTCTTCAGTCTTTCACAAGTCATAGAACTCAACATAGTACATACCCTCCCCAGTGTCCATCACCAGCCACTCCATCCCTCCTGCCCCTTTCCCCTCCAGCAAACCTCAGTTTGATTCCTGACATTAGGTATCTCTTATGGTTTGTCTCCCTATCTGGTTTCATCTTGTTTCATTTTTCCCTTCCTTCCCCTATGATCCTCTTTTTTGTTTATCAAATTCCTCATATCAGTGAGGTCATATGATAATTGTCTTTCTCTGATTGACTTATATCGCTTAGCATAATACCCTCTAGTTCCATAATCCCTCTAGTTCCATCTTGCCATCACTGCAAATGGCAAGATTTTGAGATTTTTGATGGTTGCATAGTATTCCACTGTATGTGTATGTATATATATGTATATGTGTGTGTGTATACATATATATATGTATGTATATATATATATACCACTTCTTTTTTTTTTAATTTTTAATTTTTTTTAACATATAATGTAATATTAGCCCCAGGGGTACAGGTCTGTGAATTGACAGGTTTACACACTTCACAGCACTCACCATAGCACAAACTCTTCCCAATGTCCATAACCCAACCACTCTCTCCCTATCCCCCTGCCCCCAGCAACCCTCAGTTTGTTTTGTGAAATTAAGAGTCTTTTATGGTTTGTCTCCCTCCTGATCCCATCTTGTTTCATTTTTTCCTTTCCTAACCCCACCCCCCTCGACATTGCTTCTCAACTTCCTCGTATCAGGGAGATCATATGATAATTGTCTTTCTCTAATTGACTTATTTTGCTAAGCATAATACCCTCTAGTTCCATCCACATCGTTGCAAAAGGCAGGATTTCTTTTTTTTTTTTTTGATGGCTGCACAGTATTCCATTGTGTGTGTGTGTGTGTGTGTGTGTGTGTGTGTGTGTATATCACTTCTTCTTTATCCGTTCATCTGTTGATGGACATCTAGGTTCTTTCCATAGTTTGGCTATTGTGGACATTGCAGTTATAAACATATAAACATTTGGATGCATGTGCTCCTTTGGATCACTACATTTGTATCTTTAGGGTAATTACCCAGTAGTGCTATTGCCGGGTACTAGGGTAGCTCTATTTTCAAATTTTGAGGAACCTCCATACTGTTTTCCAGAGTGGCGCACCAGCTTGCCTTCCCACCAACAGTGTAGGAGGGTTCCCCTTTCTCCACATCCTTGCCAGCATCTGTTGCTTCCTGACTTGCTAATTTTAGCCATTCAGACTGTTGTGAGGTAGTATCTCACTGTGGTTTTTTTTTTTTTTTTAAGATTTTATTTATTTATTTATTTGACAGATTACAAGTAGACAGAGAGGCAGGCAGAGAGAGAGAGAGAGGAAGGGAAACAAGCTCCCTGCTGAGCAGAGAGCCCAATGTGGGGCTCGATCCCAGGATCCTGAGATCATGACCTGAGCCAAAGGCAGAGGCTTTAACCCACTGAGCCACCCCAGTGTCCCTCACTGTAGTTTTGATTTGTATTTCCCTGATGCTGAGTGACGTAGAGCACTTTTTCATGTGTCTTTTGGCCATTTTGGTGTTTTTGCAGAAATGTCTGTTCATGTCTTCTGCCCGTTTCTTGATTGGATTCTTTGTTATTTGGGTGTTGAGTTTGATAAGTTCTTTATACATCTCAGATACTAGCCCTTTATCTGATATGTCTTATGCGAATATCTTCTCCCATTCTGTCAGTTGTCTTTTGGTTTTGTTGATTCTTTGCTTTGCCGTGCAAAAGCTTTTGATCTTGTTGAAGTCCCAATAGTTCATTTTTGCCCTTGTTTCCCTTGCCTTTGGCGATGTTTCTAGGAAGAAGCAGCTGTGGCTGAGGTCGAAGAGGTTGCTGCCTCTGTTCTTCTCAAAGATTTTGATGGATTCCTGTCTCACATTGAGGCCTTTCATCCACTTTGAGTCTGTTTTTGTGTGTGGTGTAAGGAAATTGTCCAGTTTCATTCTTCTGCATGTAGCTGTCCAATTTTCCCAACACCATTTATTGAAGAGACTGTCTTTTTTCCATTGGACATTCTTCCCTGCTTTGTCAAAGATTAGTTGACCAAAGATTGAAGGTCCATTCCTGGACTCTCTATTCTGTTCCATTGATCTATGTGTCTGTTTTTGTGCAAGTGACATACTGTCTTGATGATTACAGCTTTGTAATAGAGTTGAAATCTGAAATTGTGATGCCACCAACTTTGGTTTTCTTTTTCAACATTCCTCTGGCTATTTGGGGTCTTTTCTGGTTCCATATACATTTTAGATTATTTTTCCATATATTTGAAAGAAATTAATGGTGTTTTGATAGGGATTGCATTAAATGTGTAGATTGCTCTAGGTAGCATAGATATTTCCATGGTATTTGTTCTTGCAATCCATGAGCATGGAATGTTTTTCCATTTCTTTGTGTCTTCCTCAATTTCTTTCATGACTACTGTATAGTTTTCTGAGTATAGATTCTTTGCCTCTTTGGTTAGGTTTATTTCTAGGTATATTATGGTTTTGGGTGCAATTGTAAGTGGGATTGACTCCTTAATTTCTCTTTCTTCTGTCATATTGTTGGTTTATAGAAATGCAACTGATTTCTGTGCATTGATTTTATATCCTGATACTTTACTGAATTCCTATATAAGTCCTAGCAGTTCTGGAGTGAAGTCTTTTGGGTTTTCCACATAAAGTATCATATCATCTACAAAGAGTGAGAGTTTGACTTCTTCTTTGCTGATTCTGATGCCTTTTATTTCTTTTTGTTTTCTGACTGCTGAGGTTAGGACTTCAAGTACTATGTTGAATAGCAGTTGTGATAGTGGACACCCTGCCATGACCCTGACTATGGGGAAAAGCTGAGAGCTTTTCCCTATTGAGAATGATATTTGCTGTGGGTTTTTCATAGATGGCTTTGACGATATTGAGGTATGTACCCTCTATCTCCACATTGTGAGGGGTTTTGACCAAGAAAAGATGCTGTACTTTGACAAATGCTTTTTCAGCATCTATTGAGAGTATCGTATGGTTCTTGTTCTTTCTTTTATTAATGTATTGTATCACATTGATTGATTTTCAGAGGTTGAATTAAGCATGCAGCCCAGGAATATATCGCACTTGGTCATGGGATAATCCTTTTAATGTATTGTTGGATCATATTGGCAAGTACTTTGATGAGAATTTTTGCATTCGTGCTCATCAAGGATGTTGGTCTGTAATTCTCTTTTTTGATGGGGTCTTTGTCCGGTTTTGGGATCAAGGTAATGCTGGCCTCATAAAATGAGTCCTCTTTGCTTAGAGGACTCCTTGCAATATTTCCTGTAGGGCTGGTTTGGTGTTTGCAAATTCTTTTAGTTTTTGTTTGTCCTGGAAGCTTTTTATTTCTGCTTCTATTTTCAGTGACAACCTAGCTGAGTATAGTATTCTTGGCTGCATATTTTTCCCATTTAGTGCTCTGAATATATAATGCCAGTTCTTTCTGGCCTGCCAGGTCTTTGTGGATAGATCTTCTGCCAGTCTAGTATTTCTACCATTGTAGGTTATAGACCTCTTTTCCTGAGTGCTTTCAGGATTTTCTCTTTGTCTCTTGTAAGTTCTACTACTAGGTGATGGGGTATTGAACTCTTTTTATTGATTTTTAGGGGCATTCTTGGTGCCTCCTGGATTTTGGTGCCTGTTTCCTTCCCTAAATTAGGGAAGTTCTCTGGTGTAATTTTCTCCAGTATACCTTCTGTCCTTCTCTCTCTTTCTTCCTTTTCAGGGATCCCAATTATTCTAATATTATTTCATCTTATGGTATCACTTATGTCTCAAATTCTCCCTTTGTGATCCAGTAGTTATTTATCTCTCTTTTCCTCAGCTTCTTTATTCTCCATCATTTAGTCTTCTATATCAATAATTCTCTCTTCTGCCTCATTTATCTTAGCAGTAAGAGCCTCCATTTTTGATTGCACATCATTAATAGCTTTTTTGAATTCAACTTGGTTTTTAGTTCTTTTATTTCTCCAGAAAGGGATTCCCTAGTATCTTCTATGCTTTTTTCATGCCCCAGCTAGCATCTTTATAATCGTCATTCTGAACTCTAGTTCTGACATCTTACTAATGTCCATATTGATTAGGTCCCTAGCAGTTGGTACTGCTTATTGTTCTTTTTTTAAAGTGAATTTGTCTGCCTTGTCATTTTGTCCAGAGAAGAAGAAAAGAATGAGAGAACAAAATACTAGAAGGGTAACAATGACCGTGGAAAGATATACACTAACCAAATCAGAAGAGACCCAAATCTGGGGGCAGGGGGGAATGATTAGGCTGGTGAATAGAACAGATCCATGCACTTGATTTTGGGTGTATTTTGGTCTGTTAAAAGAGACTGCCTTCCAAAATTTTAAAGAAAGAAAACATATATATGTATATAAATAAGGGTTAACACAATGAAGGGATAGAATATGACTGTAAAGGTGAAAATTGAAAAGGTTTTAAAAAAGGAATTAATAAGTTAAGCAGTTGGTTAAAAAAAGAAAAAAAAAAAGGAGAGAATGAGATCAGGCTGGAGACTAGAACAAAATCATATGCTCAATTTAGGATATATTTTAGTCTGTTGAAGAAACTGTATCCCAAAATTTTAAAGAAGGAAAATCTCACATGTATATAAAAAATAAGGTTAAATACAATGAAGGGATAGAAATGAGTATAGAAATAAAAATTAAGGGGCACCTGTGTGGCTCAGTGGGTTAAACCTCTGCCTTCAGCTCAGGTCATGATCTCAGGGTCCTGGGATCAAGCCGTACATTGGGCTCTTTGCTCAGCAGGGAGCCTGCTTCCCCCTCTCTCGCTCTGCCTGCTGCTCTGCTTGTGATCTCTCTCTCCCTCTGTCAAATAAATTTAAAAAAAAATTAAAAATATTTTTTAAAAGTTATTGATAAGATAAAATAGTTAAAGTGGGTTAAAATGGAAGGAGGAAAAATTTAAAAAATAGAAAAAGAAAATAATAATATACATTTAAAAAATTTAACTTGGAAATACTAAAGAATGATTGGGGGGGGGAAGCCGTGAATTCTATGTGCTATATTCCTCTAGAATTGGTGTTTTGCAGTCTCATTGATCAGTAAACTTGTTCTTGGCTGGATGTTCTGGCTGATCTTCTGGGGGAGGGGTCTGTTGCAGTGAATCTCAAATATCTTTGCCTGAGGCAGAATTGCACTGCCCTTGCCCAGGGTTAGGCTAAGTAATCTGGTTGGGTTTACCCTTGGTAGCTTTTGTTTCCTGAAAGTTTTCCCTACAGCTTTGGAGGATGAGAATGAAGATAGCAGCCTCCTAGTCTCCCTCCTTGGAGGAGCCCAGAGCTCTGGGGGCCCCCCTTTTCAGTGAGCCCTCAGTGAAAAGCAGTCCATCGTTCCTGTCTCCCTGGTCTCTGGCCACTGTCCGAGCTCACCCAGCCTGTGACCAAGCATTTTTATCTCTGGCACATGGCTCCTTTTGGAGTCTCCACACCCAGCAGATTCCTATAGCATGCTCCCATGTCATTCCTCCCAGTAGAGGAAGTGGGGGGAGGGGTGTCCTGGATCTGACACTTGTGGCGTCTGTGCTGAAAGTGTAGTGGCCTGACATTGCTTCAGATCATTGTTTATGGCAACCCTGAGCTGAGAGTGTACTCTTCAGTTCCATCTTTGCAGCTGGTTTCCCTGCTCTGATACCTGAGAGCTCTGCCACACTTAGGCACTCAGTCTTTCTGTGACTACTGAGGGTCCTGAAACCACACTGACCCAGCAATGATTCCACCCCCACTTAGCCTCTGGAGCAGCATCCCTCAGTGGAGTAGACTTCTAAAAGTTCTGATTTTGTGCTCCACTGCTCTACCACTTGCCGGGAGCCAGCCCCTCTCCCCACCAGTCTATCTTTTTGTATATTGTCTCAGATTCACTTCCCTGCACATCCTACATTCCAGAAAGTGGTCATTCTTCTGTTCCTAGAATTGCTTCTATTCTTCCATTAGAGCTGTTGAGTTTGTAGGTGTTTGGAATAGTTTGATAAAAATCTAGTTGAATTCCTGGGACCAGATGAAATTTATGTCTCCTACTCCTCCACCATCTTGCTCCTCTTCTGACTTTGGGTTCTTTATCAAAGGATTGACTTCTATCAGTAGTAAGGTATTTATAAAACATAACAATAAGATAATAGTAGCTTATAGAATTTATTTAGCACTAACTACATGCCAGATACTTTACTAAATACTTATGTGTTTTATCTCATTTAATCTCGATTAACAAATTAGGTCAGTAACTAAAAGTATTTCAGTTAATAAAACCAATCCTGTGATATAAAAAGTATTTTCAATGCCATTTCTAGAACTTGAGTTTGAATAGGTTAAGTAGCTGTTCTTAAAAACTCTAAGAGATGGCATAATCTATCATCATTACTTGTTCATAAAATTAAATATGTGTTAACAATGGGTACTTGCCAACAATCATTGCCACTTGGAACTCAAGATTTAGTTTATGTGACAAATTAATGTTGTTTAGTGGACGAGATTAGGATTAGGAAGAGATTACATAGTGGACAGAGCATAGATTTGAAATTAGACACACCTTGGTTTGCAGCTCAGTATCAACATTTAGTTTTAGTCTAATCTTGGGAAGGTTATTTCATATCTTTGAACCTTAGTTCCCCTATCAGTTAATTGGGGATATAATATAATGCCTGCTTTACAGTGCTAAAGTAAAGGGTAAACAGGAAAATATATGAAAGTGTCTACTATTTGCCATGTAATAAGTTATAGTTCAATAAATTACAATTTTTAATTACTTTTGTTATAAATATTTCAATCTGAGAACAATAGATATTAATTTTGTGGATTTTTAAAAAGATTTTATTTATTTATTTATTTGACAGAGAGAGAGAGAGATCACAAGTAGGCAGAGAGGCAGACAGAGAGAGAGGGGGAAGCAGGCTCCCTGCCGAGCAGAGGGCCCGATGTGAGGCTTGATTCCAGGACCCTGAGATCATGACCTGAACCAAAGGCAGAAGCTTAACCCACTGAGCCACCCGGGTGCCCCCAATTTTGTGAATATTATGGGTAAAAATAATCCCTCATATTTTGATAAAAGTAGATGAATTTAGTAATGTCTAGTAAAATAGCAATATCAAAGTTATACCTAAATTACTTAAAATTTATTAATAATTTGCATGCAAAGATTAATTATTTAACTTTCAAAATTATTAAGAGTAATTTCCATTGAGGAGTAAGAATTAAGATTGTATATCTTGCAGGACTGGTGGGTGGTTCAGTTGGTTAACCAGGCAATTCTTGATTTCAGCTCAGGTCATGATCTCGGTGTCATGAGATCAAGCCCTCTGTTGTGCTCCATGCTTAATGGGGAGTCTTTCTCTCCCTCTCCCTCGGCTCCTACCCCTCTTGTGTGCATGCTCTCTTTCTCAAATATATGAATTTTTTTTTTAATGTGTATCTTGTAGTTAGTCAACATTTTTCAAGTACATTTAGTGGCTGAATGTGATAATAAAAGAAGTAGAGGGAGAAATGAGATTCACTATTTTCTTTCCATGTTTATTACTACTTACCATTTATTAATACTGATTTATTACTGCTTGCTTAAGTTTCTCATTAATAGCCTTCTAAATCATCTTTCCATTTCACCTCATTTATACAAGTTTGAAAGATGAATACTCCTAAAAGTACAGCTCAAACCATATTATAACTTAAGCATCTGCAGTTTCCATTTTCTTAAAAGATTTTATTTATTTATTTATTTATTTATTTATTTGTCAGGGAGAGAGAGAGAGAGAGTGAGCGCATGCACACTAGTGGGCAGAATGGCAGGCAGAGGAGGAGAGAGAAGCAGGCTCTCTGCTGAGCAAGAGCCTGATATGGGATTTGATCTCAGGACGCTGGGATCATGACCTGAGCTGAAGGCAGTGGCTTCACTGACTGAGCCACCCAGGCATCCCTGCAGTTTCCATTTTCTACCAAAGAAAGTATATACCTATCTTGGTTTGTAGACTGTCATGTTGTAGACTGTTTCCCTCATTTTTACTCAATGATATGTTCTCATACCCAGAGCTGGATCAAGGTGTGTCATCACACAGACTCCTGTCCTTAATTCAACTTTGTATTTTAAAAATATTCGTAAGTTTATTTAATGGGGGTGGAATGAAATAGATTTTTATTTTACACTTTAAAACATTTTTAAAATTCAGGAAAATACAAAAAAGAGTATAGCAATACTTTTATTCCTCTGATGTAGAATTAAACATTGTTAATTTTTTTTTTTATCATATCTTAGATTTTTCTTAAAGGGGTTTCTAAAACACATTACTGTTTAAGCTTAAGCCTTAGGGAACTAAAACTAACACCCCCAGTTCAATTCACTTTTCTAATTCTGCTGAAGCTTCCTCTATGAAGAGTTCAGTGTACCTTCTGCCTAAACAATTTTTAAAATAATTTTACTTATCTATGCTTACCAACAGATACAGCATACATTGTGTGATTTTATTTATATAATACCATATTATACCTATCATTTGCAATTTTCCTTACTCATTTTATATCTGAAATCTCTCCAGTATAATTTAGAAATAGATGTAATTTATTTTTTTAGCTGTTATATAGGCCCATCTCATGAATACTCTACATTTTAATTGTCTAGTCCCCTACTGCTGAACACTTAGATTGTTCCCTGGTTTCACTGTTAAAAACCATGCTGTAATGAATGTCTTCATGTATCCTGGAACATCAATATAAGAGTTTCTTTAGGATATCTCCTGTAAGTGTGTACTTTTTTTTTAACTTTACCAAATATAGCCAGATTGCTGTCATCAGAAAAATCTCTATTTCCTCCCATTTTCATCAAAAAATATTATTGGGTGGAAATGGTCTTATCTTATTGTTCTTTTAAAATCTGTACTTCTCTAATTACCTTCCAGATTCAGAGGTTGGCCTTTTAACTTTCCTTTTCTATGAATTAATTGTTTATATCCTTTGGCCATTTTAAAATTGTTGAATTGTTGATATTTTTCCGCCCCACCCCCTTTTTTTGAGCCTGAAAATATCTGCTTCCTACTATCATAAACTCTGATGTCTTTGTTTTTTTAATTAAGCTACCTTAAATTTATATATAATCAAAATACAAAGAACTAAACTCTTGGGTATTTTCATTCATGGATATGATGTGTCTCTTCATTTATTCAGATCTTTAAAAAATTTTCTTTAGTAAAGTGTTATAGTTTTCTGTGTAACAGTCTTCTGCATTTTTGGTTAGATTTTTTACCTTAAACATTTTATAGTTTATTTTACCTTAGGCATTTTGTAGTTCTGTTCATATGGTGAATGAGAATTTAAAAATTACTATTTCCAATTTATTTGCTTAAAATAGGAACATTATTGAATTTCATACATTGAATTCTCATATTCATATAGTTTGGATAGTATCTCTCAGGATTTTCTATGAAGAGGATTATGGTTTTCCAATAATGACAATTTTGTCACTTATGGTATGTATAATAATCATTATATTGTCACACTTAATCGTTATATTGTCTTTTTAAATTGATTAGCTCCTCTAGCACAATATTGACTAGGAACAATGCTTGCAGGTGTCTTGGTGCATTCCTGATGTTAATAGGAATGCTTTTATATTTCCTAAAAAATCATGATGCTTGGTATGGAATTGTCTAGATACTTCTTAAAGTTCCTTTCAGAAGGGGAAATCGGAGGGGGAGACAAACCATGAGACTGTAGACTCTGAGAAACAAACTGAGGGTTTTAGAGGGGAGGGGAGTGGGGCGATAGGTGACCCTGGTGGTGGTATTAAGGAGGGCATGTATTGCATGGAGCACTGGTTGTTATACCTAAACAGTAAATCCTGGAACACTACATCAAAACTAATGATGTACTGTATGGTGACTAATATAACTTAAAAAAAAAAAACAAAAAAAACAGTTCAAGTTTTTTTTTTTTTTTTTCATCCCCCTCCCCCACTCCCCTTTGAAACCCTTAGATTGTTTCCTGGATTCCACAGTCTCTCATGGTTCATCCCCCCCTCATTCCCCCCCCCCTTCAGTTTTCCCTTCCTTCCCTTAATGTCCTCCATGCTATTGCTTATGTTCCTCATATGACTGAAACCATATGATAATTGTCTTTCTTTGCTTGACTTATTTCACTTAGCATAATCCCGTCCAGTTCATCCATGTCAATGCAAATGGTGATGGCTGAAAAATATTACACTGTATATATGAAACACATCTTCTTTATCCATTCGTGTATTGAAGGACATCTTGGCTCCTTCCACAGTTTGGTTGTTGTAGACATTGCTGCTATGAATGTTGGGGTACATGGGCCCCTTCTTTTCACTACATCTGTATCTTTTGGGTAAATACGTAGTAGCGCAATTGCTGGATCATAGGGTAACTCTATTTTTAATTTTTCGAGGAACCTCCATACGATTTTCCAAAGTGGCTATACCATCTTGCATTTCCACCAACAGTATAAGAGGGTTCCTCTTTTTCCACATCCTTGCCAACATTTGTTGTTAAGCAGGCTTACCACTGAGCAGGGAGCCAGATGCGGGACTTGATCCCAGGACTCTGGGATAATGAGCCATAGGCAGATGCTTAACAACTGAGCCACCTAGGTGCCTCTTTGCCTTGTTAATTTTTGCCATTCTAACTGGTGTAAGGTGGTATCTTAATGTTGTTTTGATTTGAATTTCCCTGATGACTAATGATGTTGAACATTTTTTTGTGTGTCTGTTAGCCATTTGTATGTCTTCTTTGTAGAAATGTCTGTTCATGTCTTCTGCCCATTTTTTGACTTGATAATTTGTCTTTTGGGTGTTGAATTTGAGCAATTCTTTTTTTTTTTTTTTTAAAGATTTTATTTATTTATTTGACAGACAGAGATCACAAGTAGGCAGAGAGGCAGGCAGAGAGAGAGGGAAGCAGGCTCCCTGCCGAGCAGAGAACCCGATGTGGGACTCGATCCCAGGACCCTGAGATCATGACCTGAGCCGAAGGCAGCGGCTTAATCCACTGAGCCACCCAGGCACCCCTGAGCAATTCTTTATAGATCTTGGATACTAGCCCTTAATCTGTAGTGTCATTTGCAAATATCTTCTCCCATTCTGTGGGTTGCCTCTTTGTTTTGTCGACTATTTCCTTTGCTGTGCAGAAGCTTTTTATCTTGATGAAGTCCCACAAATTCATTTTTTCTTTTGTTTCCCTTCCCTTTGAGGCATGTCTTGAAGGAAGTTGCTATGGCCAGTGTCAAAGAGATTACTGCCTATGTTCTCCTCTAGGATTTTGATGGATTCCTGTCTCACATTGAGGTCTTTTCATTCATTTTGAGTTTATCTTTGTTGAGGTATAAGAGAATGGTTGAGTTTCATTCCTTTGTATATAACTGTCAATTTTCCCGGCACCATTTATTGAAGAGTCTTTTTTTCATTGGATATTTTTTTCCTGATTTGTCTAAGATTAGTTGACTGTAGAGTTGAGGGTCCATTTCTAGCAAACTCTGTTCTGTTCCATAGATCTATATGTCTCTTTTTGTGCCGATACCATGCTATCTTGATGATCACAGCTTTGTAATATAGCATGAAATCAGGCAACGTGATACCCCCAGCTTTGTTTTTTTTTTTTTTTTTCAACATTTCCTTGGTGATTTGGGGTCTTTTCTGGTTCCATACAAATTTTCGGATTGTATGTTCCAGCTCTTTGAAAAATGCCATGGTATTTTAATAGGGATGGCATTGAAAGTATAGATTGCTCTGGGAAGCATAGATATTTTAACAGGGTTTATTCTTGCAATCCATGAGCATGGAATATTTTTCCATCTTTTTATGTCTTCCTCAGTTTCTTTCACAAGTGTTCTGTAGTTCCTAGAGTATAGATCCTTTACCTCTTTGGTTAAGTTTATTCCTAGGTATCTTATGGTTTTGGGTGCTATTATAAATGTAATCAATTCTGTAACTTCTCCTTCTACAGTTACTGTGTTAGTGTATAGAAAAACAATTAATTTCTGTGCATTAATTTTGTATGCTGCCACATTACTGAATTGCTATATGAGTTCTAGTAATTTGGGGATGGAGTCTTTTGGGTTTTCCACATAAAGTATCATGTTATCTGTGAACAGAGATAGTTTGACTTCTTCTTTGCCAGTCTGAGTGTATTTTCTTTCTTTTTGTTATCTGATTACTGATGCTAGGACTTCTAGTACTATGTTGAACAATAGTGGCAAGAGTAGACAGTGGGCGTCCTTGCCATGTTCCTGACCTTAAGGGAAAGCTCTCGGCTTTTCCCTATTGAGAATGATATTCACTGTGGGCTTTTATGATGGTTTTTATGAAATTGAGGAATGTTCCCTCTATCCCTGTACTCTGAAGAGTTTTAATCAGGAAAGGATGATGTATTGTGGAAAACGGTTTTTCTGCAGCAGTTGAGAGGATCATATGGTTCTTGTCTTTTCTCTTATTAATGTGCTCTATCACAATGATTGTTTTGCGAATGTTGAACCACCTTTACATCTCAGGAATGAATCCCACCTGATCATGATGGAAAATCCTTTTAATGTGCTGTTGGATCCTATTGACTAGGATCTGATTGAGTATTTGGCATCTATATTCATCAGGGTTATTGGTCTGTAACTCTTCTTTTTGATGGGGTCTTTGCCTGGTTTTTGGATCAAGATAATTCTGGCCTCATAGAACAAATTTGGAAGTTTTCCTTCTGTTTCTATTTTTTGAAATAGCTTCTGAAGAATAGGTATTATTTCTTCTTTAAATGTTTGATAGAATTCCCTGGAAACCATCGGGTCCTGGACTCTTGTTTTTTGGGAGATTTTTGATTACTGCTTCAATTTCATTACTGCTTATTGGTATATTCAAATTGTCAGTTTCTTCCTGTTTCAGTCTTGGTAGTTTATAAGTTTCTAGGAAGGCATCCATTTCTTCTGGGTTGCTTAATTTATTGGCATATAATTGCTGATAATAATTTCTAATAATTGTTTCTATTTCCTTGCTGTTAGTTGTGTTCTCTCCCCTTTCATTCTTAATTTTATTAATTTGGGTCATTTCTCTTTTCTTTTGTATTAGTCTGGCCAGAGGTTTATTGATCTTACTAATTCTTTCAAAGAACCAACTTCTAGTTTCATTGCTCTGCTCTACTGTTCTTTTGGTTTCTATTTCATTGATCTCTTCTTTGGTCTTTATTATTTCTCTTCTGCTTCATTTAGGTTTAATTTACACTTCTTTCTCCAGTTCCTTTAGGTGTAAGGTTAGCTTGTACATTTGGGATTTTTCTACATAGCCTTTTTTGAGAGAGGCTATATATTTCCCCCTTAGAACTGCCTTTGCAGTATCCCATAGGTTTTGGACCAATGTATTTTTGTTCTCATTGGTTTCCATGAATTGTTTAAGTTCTTCTTGAATTTCCTGGTTGACCTAAACATTCTTTAGCAGGATGGTCTTTAACTTCCAGTGTTTGAATTCCTTCCAAAATTTTTTTTTTGTGATTGAGTTTTAATTTCAAAGCATCATGGTGTAAAAATATTCAGGGAATAATATCAGTCTTTTGGTATTGGTTGAGACCTGATTTGTGATCAAGTCTGTGGTCTATTCCGGAGAAAGCTCTGTGTGCATTCAAGAATAATGATATTCTGTTGTTTTAGGGTGGAATGTTCTGTATATATCTGTGAAGCCCATCTGGTCCAATGTGTCATTCAATGCTCTTGTTTCTTTGTTGATTTTCTGCATAGATGATCTGTCTGTTGCTGATAGTGGGGTATTGAGGTCTCCTACTATTAAAGTATTATTGTCAATATGATTCTTTATTTTGGTTAACAGTTGGCTTATGTAGTTGGCTGTTCCCATGTTGGGGGCATAGATATTTACAATTGTTAGATCTTCTTGTTGGATAGATTGCTACCCCAGCTTTCTTTAGAGGTTCATTGCCATGAAGAATGGTTTTCCATCCCCTCACTTTCAGTCTGGATGTATCTTTAGGTTCAAAAGGGGTCTCTTGTAGACAGCATGTGGATGGGTCATATCTCTTTATCCAATCTGCAACCTTGTGCCATTTCATGGAGCATTTAGGCTGTGATGTTGAGAGTGACTATTGAATGATATGATTTTAGTGCCATCATGTTGCCTGTGAAGCCTTTATTTCTATAGAGTGTCTCTGTAAATTACTGGTCTATATTACTCTTGGATCTTTCTTCTTTTATAGAAACCCCCTTAATATTTCCTGGAGGGCCAGCTTGGTGGTCACATATTCTTTCAGTTTCTGACGATTCTGGAAGCTCCTTGTCTCTCCATCCATTCTGAATGGCAGCCTTGCTGGATAAAGTATCCTTGTTACATGTTCTTCTCATTTAGTACCCTGAATATATTATGCCAGTCCTTTCTGTCTTGCCAGGTCTCTGTGGAGAGGTCTGACATTATTCTGATGTTCCACCCTCTGTGTGTAAGGAATCTCTTTTTCCTGGCACTTTCAGGATTGTTTCCTTGGTTCTAAGATTTGCAAGTTTTACTGTAATATGTCTAATGGTTGGTCTGTTCTTGTTGATCTTGGGGGGGGGGCCTCTCTGCCTCTTGGACACAAATGCTTGTTTCCTCCACAGATTAGGAAAGTTTTCAGCTATGATTTGCTCAAATAAATATAATTCCTTCCTCCCCCACTACTCCCTCAGTGATCACAATAATTTTGATAGTGGAATGTTTCATGGCATCATTAATCTTTCTCAGTCAGATCCCTTGGGCTTCTAGCTGTTTATCCCAGGCTTCCTCAGCTTCCTTCTTTTCTGTCATCTTCTAACTCACAAATTTGTCCTTCTGCCTCATTTACACTGGCTGTCAGGGTATCCAGTTTAGACTGCATCTCATTCATAGCATTTTAAAATTTGGCCTGATAAGATCTCATTTCTGCCCTTAGAGATTCCATGTTATTGCTAATATTTTCCCCAAGCCTAGATACTGACTTCATAATTTCTACTCTGAAGTCTGTCTCTGAAATCTTGTTTATATCCATATCCATTAGGTCTGTGCAGAGGCCATAGTCTCTGATTCTTTACTTTGTTAGGGATTCTTCCTCTTAGTCATTCTTTGGAGGGGTGGTTGAGGAATGTACAGAGTCCAAAGTATTGATCAAGCCCAAGATGCACACATCTTATAGGGACCTTTGGGTTCTCATCCTCTTGTTCTTCCTGCTTATCTTCTAGGGGAGAGGCCTGCTGCACTGTTAATCATGCAACCCTGCTTAGGCCTCCTGTCGGAGGGGAGGTGGGGGCTTAGTGGAAGCTGTTCTTTTGAGTATCTGTTCTCTGGTGGCTTTCTGCATCACTTCCATCTCTTCTGAGAGAGCAGAAATGACCGCACCCAAACCTCTGACCCCGAGTAGAGAAAACTTAGTCTGCTCTTCACTGAGCTCTCCAGGATACACAGGCTCAGTTTCTGTCTGTGCTGCTAAAAACCACAGCCTTCCATGGTAATGTGCGCCCACAGCAACTCTCCTAATGGTCAACCCCAGGGCCAGGGCATGTCTTTGCCCTTTGTGCTTCTAAAACCTCGAGTGGCCTTGGTTCACATCGCATGCTCCCACAGCTCCTGAATCCTGTCTGGGGGCTGCACTAAAGTCCTTTCCCCATGCTACTGGTTTGTGAGTCTCTAAGTTTTTTTAAAAAACTCATGAATGGGTGGTGGAATATATCAAATGCCTTTTCTGCTTCTATGGAGATATTCAGAATTTTTTCCCTTTAATCCATTAACATGATGAATTTCTTTGACAAGGTTTCTTTTTTGTTATTATTATTATGAGTTTTACTATTTTATTATTATGAGTTTCTTCATTTCATTTGGAACTTAAGTATAGAATTCAATTAATAATTCTCCTTAATTGAGGATACCCTATCATCATTGGTGAATGGCTCCTCCATTATGTCATTTTACTTATTTTTTTTCACTATCCACAACACTATTCCATTTCTCCTACCCCCAAAGGCTTTTCCTTTAAGGTGTTTATAATATATCCTGATAAAATAAAATGTTTTTTGTGTATGTCTTCGTGTTTATTTATAAAAATGGTATTATCTTATAGATTGTGCTTTGTTTCAACTCTTTTCACGCAACACTATATGTTTAAGAGATATTTTATTGCTGTTTATGCATCTACTATATTATTTTTAAGTATTGTGTAATACTTCAGATTCTGTATCCATTACATGTATTTATCTGTTCCCTTAAGGATGGACACCTAAAGTAACCTTCAACTTTCCGTAACCAAAAAGAGTTTTAAAAAAATCTTTCTGCCTATACACAAAGTATTTTCTTCTAATATAATACTCTGTCTTTCTCAGAAAAAAATAAATCACACTATTACATATTAATAGCTGAATTTCTGTTTTATTAGAGAGCTACAAATTTGATTGATGTAATAAAATTCCTGAAAGGCTTTATGTTGATTCAGATCACCATTATTAAGTCGTTAGTTTTCATTATATCAAGTCCTCACAATACCATGTGCACATCATACTTTGTGGATATTTTTGAAGTCACTGGCCAAATTTGGATTTCTTTGAAGGTCTGAAAATATTTATTGATCTTTCTCTTTTATTCCCCTCTATGCTGTGCCTTTTATTCCTGTGACTTACTCCATACCTGGAAGCCTGTACCTCCCACTCCACTTTATCCATTTTGCCCATTCCCCTGTACTCCCTATATTATTAATTTAATAAATTTAATAAATATCTATAGGATATTCACTTGTGTCAAGTACTATTCTAGAAACTGAGGATGCAGCAATTAAAAAAAAAAAAAAGCTGTACCCTGATGGGCATCATGGTGATGATACTCTTAGGACCTTATAATGTCTCATATTATAATTAGGATTTTATTGTGATATTCACATTACATACAAAAAAGTATTCTTGCTGTCTAATGATCATTTCATAGCCAGGGTCAAAACTTTGATATACCACTGTTAATCAAAAATAAAAAACACACTTGACCTCCTTACTATTTTAGAGCTTTCTCATTGAAAAATTATCTTTATTGTCCATTCTGATTATAGTTTATATAAACATGAAGTATTTATAAGCAAGAATGAAACCTAAATAATTCTACCATAAAATGTTTGTTGTGCATATATAAATATTTTTCTAATGGCTTAGATGAATTCTGATTTTTTAATATACCAAATGAATTTGTAGCACACTCTGAAAATGTTTCTTAAGACACCTTCAAGTACAAATATGCATTATCTTTTTTTATTGAGTTAACAAATGGATTTTTCAAAGATAGGAAATATTATATTCATTATGATTTACATTTAGCAGCTTATTAGCTCATTAATTAATACTAATGAACTCAAGTAGTTAGGAAATTTACAACTTTGTACATTTACAAAGAGTTTTGTTATAGACAAGTATAGCAAGTTAAATTCTAAATAAATGTTAATCAAGTATATATAAATTGAATATTCTTTCTTTTTAAAATATTATTTCTAATATATTTCCTAGTTTAAAATGTAGATAAAATCGTAGCTAATCCCCAGATTGCCAAACTGGTTGCAAAAATCTTGGTACCCAGAGCAGGGGCACTGGATTCCTGCGGAGGAATAAACTTGGTTGCTTGTGCAATGTTAGAAACCTCTGAGGTTAGGTTAGCTTCATTGATGGCTTGAATTGCAATGTAGAATTTGGTGCCATTTTCTATTTTAAAATGTTCTGGTTTAAATTCAAAATTTTCTATTGAGCCAGCCTCCTTAGGTATCAGGCTAGTAGTGTTTACTAAAGCAGCATTGTCAAAATCTTCTTGGAGATCCAGGAAACACATACTTATTCTTATAATGTAGCTCTTGGCTGAAAGACAATAGATACTTCATGTATATTAAAATCAGTAGGATGCCTTATATTGTCTTACACTCAGGGCCCTTCAGAAATGCACAGTAGGATTTAGACATGAAAATCATAGATGTAGATTTTATCTGGTTATTCCATCTTCTTTCTTTTAAGAACAAATATGTAAGTAGTTTTTAATCTAGTTATCTAATCACAAAATTAATTCAAAATCATACAGTACTAAAAAATGAAATCTAGATTTTTTTTTAAAGAAATATAAATACAAAAATCTGAATCTACTTTTAGAACAAGGAACACAATAGCATTCAAGTATAGGAAAGACATTCAGTTCCCCACAACTGTATTATTCTCATTAAGCTGAGAGGGAGTAATAGGAGTGGGGAGTGGGAGATCAGTAGAGTGGGAGACAGGGATAAGGACAAAGGGCAAATGAAAGCAGAGAGGTTAAGATGTGTACTAATTAAAATGTGCTTAAGAACTTAGGCAGATTTTGATTCATACCTTAATTCTACACTTTCTGGCTGTGTAACAAAGAAAAATATATTTCACCTTTTTACCTTCAATTTTCTTATCTATAAAAGGGAGATTCAGTCATTCAATTCATTCAACAAATATTTATTGAATGCCTACTACTTGAGTGGTGATAATTAGATATGATAATGCATGAAAAGTATTTCAGCAGAATGTCTGGGACTTAAATGTTTGAAATATATTATTATAACTGTTACTTTGTCAAGAAAAGAAAGGGAGATGCTGACATAATTTTTTTTATTCCAAAATGCTTTTAGAGGTCTACTAGAGCTATCAATATAAAAATATATTCTCACATTCTGAAATGCCATGAATAAAACATCAAATGTCTTTTTTTGAAGTAAAGACTATTTTGTCATGAAATGTTGCAAGTGTTTTAAGTGTATGGTGAATAACATTGATTTAGTGGTTTTTAAAAAAAATTCAGAGCCTCTGCCTTAACATTCTAGTTTTTTAGTAATAAGCCTTATCAATCTATTTTACTACTCTTCACACACACCCTGCATTCCATTTAGATGGTTCTATATATCTGTTTATCACCTAGCTTTTATTTAATTTAGATATTTTATTCTGAAACTTTGCTTTTTTGACTTTGAATATATTATTTTGTTCCTTCTTTTCCTGTCTGACTACCTGTATGTGCCTTTCATTATCTCTTGGAACTTCAATTTCTGCATCTAAAAGTAGGTGAGTAATGGCTCAGAGTAAACACTCCATACGTGTTTTTTATAAGTAGGACATTAGACAATTCCTAGCAAATGAAAGCCAAAGGGATTTCTTATATATGTGTGTGTGTGTGTGTGTGTGTGTGTATGAATATATATATTATTTATTTATTTAAAATTTTAAAAATCACTCTTCTTTTAAAGATTTTATTCATTTATTTGACAGAGAGATAGATAGATAGCACAAGTAGGCAGAGTGGCAGGCAGAAGGAGAGTGAGAAGCAGGCTCTTTGCTGAGCAGGGAATCTGATGTGGGGTTTGATTCTAAGACCCTGGGATCATGACCCCAGCCAAAGGCAGCCGCTTAACCGACTGAGCCACCCAGGCGCCCCTCTTTTTATATATTTTAAAACATAATATAAAACTTACCTTTTCCTTTATCAAGGACATTGCCAGGGGCCATCCATGAAAGTTGAATGTGATCTTCTTTAACCTTAGCTTCAAGGTCTGTGATTTTGCCAGGTGGGAACACATGAGTATGACTACCAGCAGGAGGAGCTCCTGATACAGTAAATGATCCTCCAGAGGTTAGTCTGCTGAAATCTTCTACTTTAGCTTCTGATATGTCATCTTTGACTTCAGGCCTGGGTGGGTTCAGTATAATTTTACCTACAAAAAAGGTAATTCTGTGACTTTTCATAATTCTATGTCTATTCTTTATCTTGTAATCTCATCTTGCAGCTATAAATGGGTTATTATTGAATGATTGTAGACAGTGAAAAATAGCTTTTAGAGAAAAAACGCTTGTTTTATTGGTATCATTTTAAAACTGATGAGACATTATGCAATGTTAGAACTATCTCTTAACGTATCTGTTTTTATTACTTGACTGTAAATTCTTTGAGGACAAGGCTGGTGTCTTATTTTTTTTTTAGTTATAGCATCTAGCACAATGCTTGCCACATAGAGAGGTGCTCAGGATTTTCTTTTTTTAAGATTTTATTTATTCATTTGACAGAGGGAGAGAGAGAGAGAGCACAAGCAGGGGGAGTGACAGGAAGAGGGAGAGGGAGAAGTAGGCTCCCTGATGTGGAGCTTGATCCCAGAACCCAAGACCTGAGCCAAAGACAGATGCTTAACCGACTGAGTGCCCCCAGGCGCCTCAGTGATTTTTTTTTCAGTGTAAATGAAATGAACTGAGGGAGATGTAAACAAAACACGTTGGAAGCATCATCCTGTGCTAGGTCTTTTAACATGAATATGGCTCTTAAATACACAGATAATTATACAACTGTATACTTATATTTTCCATAGTACATAATATTTTCAGTGTTTACCACTGTAACTTATGTAAACAGATGACACATTTCATCTTAATACTACTTACCATTTTCAACATAGCCTGGCATATACAGAGCTTTGTTCTGTTGTTTTAAACTTAGTCTGGCCATATTGTTTCTCGCCTGGGCATGTACTCTTAAACTGTATCTACCATTTCCATGGTATTCTGTAAAATATCTTGAATAGACACCATCATTCTTCAGAGTATCAGCACCTAGATATTATAACATAATAATTAGCCATTCAGCGGAGTAACAGTGACAGTCCTAAGCACTGTTCATGAGCATTAGTGTTGGTAATCATTTTGGGAGTGAGTATAGCACAGTGGTTTAAGTACATGAACCCCGGTATCAGACTGCTTGGGTTCAGAGCCTGGCCTGGCTACTTGCTAACCTTTGACCCTGGAATAGTAATTCATGGTAAACATTCAATTAACATTAGCTATTATTATTTCATATAGAAATCTTAACAAAATAAAGAAAAAGCATATGCGAAATGGAAGAAGCATATGCAAAACACACTAATGAAAATGGGGAAAAATTATATTTAATTTCCATGAGGAAAGTAAAATTACTCGTAAAATTTAAAGATAAATGTGCTTATATCTTTGTGTAGTTCAGAGAGCAGAGTAGAAAGTATTAAAAACATAAAAATCAAATTTCATTTACTTAAAAATTGATTCATTCACATACATAGGAAATACTGATTTCTAAGTTATGTGACTATAGTAGGATTTTAGCTTCAGTGGAAGTTGATGCAGATTCTTATTACCAGCACCATTGTCCCAGAGCTCCAGTATTACTCGGTGTCCATCTTCAGTTTCTATAGTGGCTGTTACGTTGATTCCCAGAACAGGCAAAAACCCTTGACTGACTTGTGCGTAAACAATCATTGGGCTAGGATAATGTGTTGTACTTTGGCTCATGTGAGCAGTTGCAATTACTGGCAGCGTGGTGGGACTTCTTGCTCGAGTAGTCATTGTAACCGTTAGCATTTGAGATTTGGCATGTTTATTTAGAAGGCTGTAAGTCCAAGTACCGGTCTGAAAATCCAACATATCTATTTGAGAGTTTTGTAATACTTTCCTGTTCTTGTTTGGAATACAAAATTATTTAGAAATTTAGAAATTTAAGCAGAGTAATAGTTAATTATTTAAAAATTTTTTAAAAAAATTTATTTGACAGACAGAGATCACAGGTAGGCAGAGAGGCAGACAGAGACAGAGGAGGAAGCAGGCTCCCCGCTGAGGGGAGCCCGATGCGGGGCTCCATCCCAGGACCCTGGGATCATGACCTGAGCCGAAGGCAGAGGCCTTAACCCACTGAGCCACCCAGGCGCCCCAGTAATGATTTTTAGTACTCAAATTTTATAAGCTAATAAATAGTATGGATATAAATTTCTATTCTACTTGGCTTTTTTTTTTTTTTTAAGATTTTATTTATTTTGAGAGAGAATGAGAGTGAGAGAGCGGGTGGAGTAGGGTGGGATGGTAATGCAAGGAGGATCAGAGGGAAAGGCAGAGGGAGAGAGAGTCTTAAACAGACTCCACACTGAGCACAAAGCCTGACACAGAGCCCCATCTCAGGATCCCAAAATCACTTCCTGAGCTGAAACCAAGAGTTGGACATTTAACTGACACCACTCAGACAGCTCTTAGCTTCTTTTTTGTGACGGATGATTGTTGCCACTTTAATATTGACAGTGTAGTGGACGTTGCCTTCATTTTTTCCCCTCGAAGTTGATTAATAAATCATGGAGAAAATAAGAGAATATTCTTACCTCTGCAATACCTGGTATTTGAAGACGGGCAGACCGAACATTTAGTTTATCTACTTTGAAATCTGAAGTTTCATATTTTGTTCCTTTTGGATCTTGGAGAAGAATTTCTGGCTTTTGTATTGTCCATGTGACAACAAAGAAAGTGTCATTTCCAATTGTACTATCCACAGGTACTGTACCATTTATCCATTTCTTTCCTGTAATACTTAAGGCTTTACTTTCTAACTGTTACATAAATAAAAAAAAGAACAGAGAGAACCAATTTGTAATTATAGTTAATAAAATTTCAAAGCTTTGTCAGTTTAGAGTAATTCTAACGTTATGTCTAAGATTTCAGTGAAATAAGAATTATTTTGAAGAATTTTGCAAATAAAAGCATTTATAATTATAAATATATAAATATATATTATAAATATATAAATATAAATAGTGGACAAATCAGAAGAAAAGATGACAAGTGTCCAAGAAAAGGGAATTCAGTAAGAATGTCTTTTAGTAGGAAATAACTTTCAGGCAAAATAGTTATTTATTAGAGAAAGAAATGTCTATTTAGGATAATGGACATTTATTACAAATGTGAAAAGGCAAATAATTTTTCTGAGTTACTAACCTGAATAGCCTGCTGAGTGATGCTGCCACTTCTAGATGAAATTCTACTGAAAGCATCGGTAAGGCCATTTATGTCTTTATTGGCATAAAAACGATGTCCTCCTAAAATGGAATTGTATTTACTTTCATAATACTAATTTTATTTTATTTATTTATTTTTTTTAAAGATTTTATTTATTTATTTGACAGAGAGAGATCACAAGTAGGCAGAGAGGCAGGCAGACAGAGAGAGAGGAGGAAACAGGTTCCCTGCTGAGCAGAGAGCCCGATGCGGGACTTGATCCCAGGACTCTGAGATCATGACCTGAGCCGAAGGCAGCGGCTTAACCCACTGAGCCACCCAGGCGCCCCATAATACTAATTTTAATTTGGAAACTCATACTTGTTCTTCTGCTTTTATCAATGTAAATATGAAGAAGTCTAAAGAACTTGCCAAATATTATTGTTTTTTTAAATTTTTTTAAAGATTTTATTTATTTATTTGAAAGACAGAGAACACAAGTAAGCAGAGAGGCAGACAGGGAGAGAGGAGGAAGCAGGCTCCCTGCTGAGCAGAAAGCCTGATTCGGGGCTTGATCCCAAGACCCTGGGATCATGACCCGAGCTGAAGGCAGAGGCTTTAACCCACTGAGCCACCCAGGCGCCCCCAAATATTATTGTTTTTATATCGGTCATTAGAATAAGGGCCTGCCACATTAGTAAAGCTGATCTAATCACTAAATGGTGTTATAAAAATGAAATTTAAGACAATTTTGAACCAGTTGCTTATTTTTAGTTCTGTTTAAGGTATACCAAAACAATTTAGAGAATTTAGAGAATAGTTTAGAATTAAGTAAAAATTAAGTGAGAAAATAAATAACATAGGAGTTAACAAAGAAATTACACAGGAGTAAGGAATGGAAAAGGATGGGGACACCTGGGTAGCTCAGTCAGTTAGGCATCTAACTTTTGATTTTGACTCAGGTCATGATCTCAGGGTTGTAAGATCCAGCTCCTCCATGGGCTCTGCCACTGGGCATGGAGCCTGCTTAGGATTCTCTCTCTCCCTCTCTCTCTGCCCCCCTACCTCATGGTCACATGCACACACATGCTGTCTGTCTCTTAAAAAAAAATAGCAATGGAAAAGGATGGATTGCTGGGGACAGGAACTGGTAATCAGGACTTTAACTACAGCCTTAGGCAAATCATTTGTACTCTGTAGGTTTCCATTTTTTCTTCTATGAATTAGGGCTATCTGAATCTCAACTGTAGGATTGAACAGGACAAATATGAGCAAGAACTTTGGAATTGCAGTTGAGGAAATCATTGGTAGCCATGGAGAAAGAAGTTTCAATTTGGTGGTATTGGTAGAAAGTGTTGAGAAATGAATCAAGACATAATATTGACTAATATTAGAAGAAGCTGGTATAGATAGAAGTGCAGAGAGTTGGAGGTGGGGAAGAGGAAAGATTAATTTGAAGGGCAAGGACAAGGAAGGGTCAACAATTAAATTTTAGGATAGGAAATTTATGAGCAGTGTTGTAGTTTAATGTGAGAGGTAGTTAATGGGAGATGTAGTTAATGGGAGAGACTGAAAATATATTTTCTATTCAAACTATATCCCAAAGGTTTACCTGTCATATTTGACAGGGTCTCTAGTTCTTTGGCAGCAGAGGGTCCCAGAGCAATGGTGTGGATGACTGCACCACTTTCCTTTACCTCCTCAAAGCATGAGCTTATTTCATCATCTTCTCCATCTGTTAGTAATATGATTTCAGAACCAGAAGTACTCTGGTTGCTGTGGATAATTGCCTGGTCGTGAAAAATCAGATGATTAGTACAGAATATCATATCTCAATAAATTTAAAATAAGAATAAGTATACTCTTTAGACTTGGAGAAGTCTTTAGGCCTATGCATTAGAGTAAGCAAAAGGAAACTTTGCACTGTCATTCCAGGCTGTGTTGGCCTAGAAATGAGTGTAATGTACAATAGTCTTGCAGTTTTTCAAAGAGTTCTTCAAAACTGTTTTTCAAACAGTGCTTCTAAACTTTTCAAATATATTCAAGCTACCCAAGAGAGGAAAATAAAACTCTTAGAACAATGCCTAGCAAATAGTAAGTGCTAAGTGAATGTTATTTATTATTATTATTTTTAAAAATATTTTATTTATTTATTTGACAGACAGAGAGAGAGAGAGAACACAAGCAGAAGGAGCAGTAGAGGGAGAGGGAGAAACAGACTCCCTGCTGTGCAGGGAGCCGGATGCAGGTCTTGATCCCAGGATTCCAGAATCATGAAGGCAGATGCTTAACTGACTGAGCCACCCAGGTGCCTCAGTGTAAGTTATTATTATTATTCCAGGAGATGCTTGAGGTAGAAGCAAATGACCCAGGCTGTTTTTTTTTTTTTTAAGATTTTATTTATTTATTTGACAGACAGAGATTATAAGTAGGCAGAGGCAGACAGAGAGAGAGAGAGAGGGGGAAGAAGGCTCCCTGCTGCTGAGCAGAGAGCCCCATGTGGGACTCCATCCCAGGACCCTGGGACTATGACCTGAGCTGAAGGCAGAGGCTGTAACCCACTGAGCCACTCAGGCGCCCCTGACCCACGCTATTTTGGCAGCATACTAGACAACATTTGCAAAGTCATGACTAAAGGTAGGTATGCAAAGTTAAATGATGTGCCTTTTTATGTATTCTATTTGATCACTGAAGAATCTGATGATTTCCTGGAAAAAACATTGACCTGCCATAAAGTAGGAATTTCATAAATTTATCAAGTATTATAATTTTTTTGTCTTTTTCTGACTTCTATCAGGAGTATTGGCTAAAAATCTTTAGTCATACAAATTGAGAATAAATTCTCCCTGAACAATTTGCTAAACAGAATATCTAGCATTTAGTTCCCCACCTTCATCATATATAATGGAGTTATAGAAATACTACAGTGTAGTGATTAGCTTTTTGGATTTTGGAATAAGAAAGACCAGATTTTGAATCCTACCTAGATTTGCTGGTTACTGACTATATGTGATCTTAAGAATGGTATTTAATTACTCTGAATAAAAATTAATGGTAAGGATAAATAAGATCATACATGTATTTAACATAGGCAATAATGTAGAATATGATCAATAAATTTTAGCTGTTATAATGATTATGTAAGTAAAATGCTATATATTGCTATGGTTTCATTTTAAAAGTAGTGAAGAGGTATTTATAACTTTGAATGTGACTTAACATAATCTGTTCAATAATAGACTCTGTGGTCAAAATATCCATCGGTATATATCAAAATATATTAAGAAAAATATACAAACCAATATTTTCAAACAATAAGACACAAGGTATATTACCTTATTATTCCCAAGGTATAATACCATCATATTTTAGAAGTGAATAGACCTGTATAAGAATTATATTTATTATAATAATAGCAGTCCTTTTTGAACACTTTAGATAGGTACTGTTGTTTTCCACATTCCCTTTGTTGAGTAAACTAAGACTTCCTGAGTTGATAACTTACCCAAAGTCATTTAACTAATAAATAATAGAGCCAGAATCCCAGATTTGCCGGAATCCAGAGCGTGTGTACCTCCTTAAACCAATATGCATTATGAAAAATGACTCAACTAGAAAGCTAAGAGATGATATTAATTAGTGGCCTGGAAAAAGTTAATAATCTCTACTTTTTTAGCTGGAGCAATGGGAGGGTCAGTGAAGGAAAGCAGTTTTTTGTTTTTGTAACTTAATGACAATAAATAGGCTTAAACAAAGTCTATCTTAGGTTGGAAGAAATTCAATTGCATACTTTAAGGCAGACTAATATAGTGCTGTAAAGTTGCTCCCAGTATTTTATTTCACAATTTTTATTTCATTAAACTTCTACCTGTGTGTCTTAGGTTTGATACTAAACTGCTTAGGGAACTATCTTTGTGGTTTTTAATTGTCAATTTAACTTGATGAACTAGAGTTGTCTTTATAACATAGAACTAGTGATAATTTCCCTCTTCCACAGTCCCTTCAGCAGCATTGTTGTTTGCTAATAGTAGTTCAGATGTTGGGAGTGATAAAGAAATGGTAAACTCCTCAATAAAATTGCAGCAATTATGTGCTCATTGGATTTTTCTTCCCTTCCTTAACCATTCTCCAGTGTGACTCAGTAACTCAAGAGTACATTGGTGGAATAACCACACCCAGAGAGACTACCCAGCTGTAAACAACAGACAGTAGGGGAGTCTTTAAAAAATATACTATTTAGATAACGGACCTATGAATTCATGACTCTTGTTCAAAGACAGTGGGGTAAAAATAAAAGCAATGGTAAGTGGCAAATGCTATTTAGAAAAAATTTTTATTTTACCTGGAATCCTGCTCTGAGACCACTGCAAATTGAAGTTCCACCACCAGCTTCTTGAGGCAGGTTTGCAGTGATCTTTTCATAAGCATTATCACCAGTTATTTCTGTTAGGTAGTTTTGGGTTGTAGCAAAACTTTCAAATGTGACCATCCCAACCAAAGATCCCTTTTCAATAATTTGAATCAAGTATAGTTCTGCTGCTTGATTCATTCGAAAGAGACGGTCTTCCTGTAAGAAAAAGATGTCTGAATATTTCCTGAGTCTCCTCAAATCTTGACAGATTGGTGAAAAACAAAGTTGTTCATGGGCCAGAGATCTTGATAGTAATTGATTACTATATTTTAAAGTTTGGCCCCCTTGAACCCTCCTACACTGTTGGTGGGAATGTAAGCTGGTGCAACCACTCTGGAAAACAGCATGGAGTGTCCTCAAAAAGTTGAAAATAGAAATACCTACAACCCAGCAATCACACTACTGGGTATTTACCCTAAAGATACAAATGTAGTGATCCGAAGGGGCACGTGCACCTGAATGTTTATAGCAGCAATGTCCACAATAGCCAAACTATGGAAAGAACCTAGATGTGCATCAACAGATGAATGGATAAAGAAGATGTGTGATACACACACACACACACACACACACACACACACAATGGAATACTATCCAGCTGTCAAAAGAAATGAAATCTTGCCATTTGCAACGACTTGGATGGAACTAGAGGGTATTATGCTTAGCGAAATAAGTCAATCAGAGAAAGACAATTATCATATGGTCTCCGTGATACGAGGAAGTTGAGAGGCAACATGGGGGTTTAGGGGGTAGGAATAGAATAAATGAAACCAAGATGGGATCAGGAGGGAGACAAACCATAAGAGACTCTTAATCATAGAAAACAAACTGAGGGTTCCTGGGGGGAAGGGGGTAGGGAGAGGGTGGTTGGGTTATGAACATTGGGGAACGTATGTGCTATGGTGAGTGGTGTGAAGTGTGTAAACCTGTTGATTCACAGACCTGTACCCCTGGGGCTAATAATACATTATATGTTAATAAAATAAATTTTTTTAAAGAAAAAAAATAGATATCATTAGGCTAAATGGACAATTTGAAGGAAAAAGTTTGGCCCCCTTATTTCATTAAAAAAAAAAATTAAAGAAAAAATTGAAAAATCATTATACTTTGTTATACTTAATATACTTAATATACATTATATTATATGTTATACTTAATAAAGTCTTAAAAATCTATGCCTTTTTATTGAACAGTTTTATATTCAGGAATTTCTGCTAAGAAAATAATTTTAAAATGTATACAAAAATGTTTATTGCAGCACAATTTTTATAAAAAGTTGAAAACTCTAAAATGTTCTATAACAGGAAGCTGACTAAATTAGGGTATGTGCATATGATCATTAAAAATTATATCATGGGGCGCCTGGGTGGTTCAGTGGGTTAAGCCGCTGTCTTCGGCTCAGGTCATGATCTCGGGGTCCTGGGATCGAGTCCCACATCGGGCTCTCTGCTCAGCAGGGAGCCTGCTTCCTCCTCTCTCTCTGCCTGCCTGTCTCTCTGCCTACTTGTGATCTCTCTCTCTGTCAAATAAATAAATAAAATCTTTAAAAAAAAATAAAAATTATATCATGAAATCATTTTTTTCCATAGGGAGTATTTATGGTATGGTAAGTAAAATAAATAATACTATAAAGTATCATACAAAATTTAATCACATTTTTGAGAAGGAAAAACAAATACACAAAAAAGATTGGAATAATATGCTCAATGGTGGAATTATGGATACTTTTTTTGTTCAGTTATAGTATTTTTAATTTGTTAGAATTAAAAGTTAAAGAATAAACATAATCCATAGTCCAATCATCTTCATATATAACAATTATTTTTTAGTGTATTTTCTTCCAGTATTTGTCCATATAGAATCATTGTACTAAAAGTTATTAGAGTAATAAATTTATGTTTTAGTTAGCTTAATAGAATTAAACCCAAGATTAAATTATATTTCTAGTAATTAACTGCTTATTTTAAGGAAGCTAACAAATGTCTTACCGAACTCATGCTTCCAGACTTATCAAGTACCAAACAGACAACTCGCTGTTTGGCCTTTAACAATGAAAATGTAGGATCGGGTGGTTGATCTGTTCCTTCCATGGGAGATGCATTCTGAAAATCATTGGAGTCCATAATTACATCCCATGTACTTCTGCTACTACACATTTTGTTTTGTAGGTTTGGAGCTTCTGTATTATGAGTTTTTGCTGTACAAAATTCCTTTACCTGGAAAAAATCAATTAGAAGACACTATTTCAATAATTGGTAAGCATTAATTTCTTTTCCAAATATGTAGCTGGCTGCCACATACATCCTCCACAGATTTTATCTCCTGATAATTAAGAATTATTTCATAATGTAACAATCTCACATCCATTTTACATACCTCAGTAGAGAGGAAGCAAGGCGAAACCATCACTGGAAAGTTTTTTGATGATTCTCTTAGGTATAGTGAGATCATGGCAGTTGGGGGGAGCATGTAGCTGGTACACCTGCTTAATTTAATTTCTTATTTTCCCTCTGGACTCTTGGGTGACTCAAACTTGAATTAAGTTTAGTGGAAGAGGGACTGGCTTTCTAGCTGTCCTTTAAAAGTGGGATAAAGAAAATGACCTTCTTTAATTGCCTAAGTGTTTTTTTATATCTTTATAGTTGACCAAAAAATTGAGGAAAGATATTTTATCTATCTATCTATTTATCTATTATTTGAGAGAGAGAGCACGCACACAAATAGGGTAGAGAGGCAGAGGGCAGTGGGCTCAGACCCACAGCGAGCTTGATTCCAGGACGGTGACACCATGACCTGAGCTGAAGACAGATGCTTAACCTACTGAGCCACCCAGGCTCCCCAGAACACAGATATTTTAGCAAGCTGGATTATTTTTGGCTCTAGTGAACTCTGACATAAAATAATACTCCTGAGACAGTAATGAAAATGTAGGGAGAAAATGAGAACATGTGATTGGTGCTCTTTCAGTTGCAAATGGTGAGCTGTACCTAGCAATTCTGCCAAATGTTTCTTTATTACAGAACCTATGAAAATTCTCCAAGTTTTGAAAACTTAGTAACTTGGGAAAATGCTCCCATAAACTCATACAGCATTCAAGAAGAAATCCATCTTGCAGTAAGCTTCTGTTTATTAGAAAAATCTTTTTTAAAGATTTATTTATTTATTAGAGAGAAAGCATGTGCATGCTCCCATCTGCATGGGGGTGGGGGTGACAGAGGGAGAGAGAGAATCCTCAAGCAGACTCCCTGCTGAGCACAGAGCCCAGCTGGGGCTCCCTCCTGGGACTTTGAGATCATGACCTAAACTGAAATCAAGAGTTGGATGCTTAATTGACTGAGCCACCCAGGCACCCTGAGAAATATTTTTATAAATGGCATTGCATGTTTAAGAATGCCCTCCCAGTACAATCTCTAGATGTAAGCTCAGATTTAGAACTCAATTATTAAATTTGAATACCTTTCATTTAAGTTTTAAGATTTTGTTTTCCTTCTAACATGGATGATTTACATTAACTTCAGAACGATTGACATATCCCAGAAGGGGTTCATTGCATGGGAGAAAAAGACAGTTTCGATCAAAGTGGTGATTGATAAGTCTTGCTGATATGAAATATGCATCAAATCTGGTCCCTTGTCCCCTGCCACTGCCTTTATTCAGAGACTTCAGGTCTCTGATCTGCCTATTGCTGTAGCCTTCTAACTAGATTCTCTGCTTTCTGTCATCTCATTCCTTCATCCTTCTCACTGTTAGTACAGTTATCTTCCTGAAAGAATTAAACTGATCATGTCACCAGTCTGAAGCTGTTAAGATAAAATCCAAACACCTTAGCTTTGTAGGTAAGTTTGTTCTTTCAGTCTTGTTTCCTGCTCCTTGCTCTGACCATCCTCTGCTTATACCACACTGATTTTTTTCTTGTTCTTAGAGTATGCTAGAAATCTTCACAAGGGTCTTTGCTAACTCAAATGGAAAAAGAGATAGGAAATCTTGCACAAATTAAAAAAAGGTGAGCTGTTCTCAAGTTGGTTTTTTTTTTTTTTTTTACTGCTATTTACCTGAAAGTTGTTCTAATAAATGTTAAAATTTTTAGTGACCATGATGCAGATAATTTGGGCAGTGCTCAACTTGTACAATCGTGTGGCATCCCTGCACCTTTCCCCACTCTTTGTTTTTATAAACTTTTTTTTTTTTAACTTAAAGTTGCCCTTCCTATTCCTGCTTTGGTAAGTTCATACTCATTCCTTTTCAGATGTAATTTTTTTATCTCTTTAGAAACAATTTTCTGACCTCCAGGTGGAGATACTTGCTGTACTCCCATAGCACTTGGTTTATACCTCTTTGTACTTTGAATTCATATATATATTTTCTTATTTCTGCACTTTCTCACTGAGAAAGAACAGTTATCTTTAATTATTTCTGTATTTCCAGCTGAGCATGAAGTGGAAATAATGAAATTGAAGGGAATGAAATTATGGAATTGAACATTCGGTATTTCAGGTCATATCTCCCTTTGGTGAGCTGATGCCCTGGTAGTACAAATACTATGCAATTTATTTAATCTGTGTTTTGATAATTAGAAGTTAGTGTTATTCTGGACAAGATGTTCAGTATTTATCTCTGAGACATGGCTTATGTAATTAGTTCTAACCATATCTCAGTTATGTGATCTTCTTCATTATTATTTATCTCTCAGGTAGGCAGCATGAGGTATTTCCTGACAGTGATATGCTTTTGGGACTTATAGCTTGGTATAGGCAATACATATTCCAATTATCCTCTCGTGTGACATGATCTGGTACCTACTTGGATGCTGAATTCTGATCCAGATTTAGCAGGTTAAAGTGAACTTTCTTGACTCATGTTTCAACTATTTCTAGAAGGGACCTTTTTCAGACTGGTAAACAACTTCTACTTAAATATCTAATTAGGTTCTTTTAAGAGTTTCAGCAAATATTAAGTCTATATTTTGATTCAAGTTCTTCATCATTAATGCCTTAAGTTCTAAAGCAGGTTTAAATTTTATTGGAAATAATAGGCATTTATAAACTTCTACCCAAAGAAATATTTGTTGCTAAGTGATTTGGTATATGGAATATTGCTTCTTTTAAATAAGTTAGACTTACTATCTAGAGGTAGTATACTTTATTTTGATTTGTTTCTGATGACTTTCATATTTAAAATTTTTTTGCATGCTTAGAAACCCTCATTAGTTAATTACAATATGTTTACATTAGTTAAGATTGGACTTATCCAGGGAAAGAGATAATTAAATATTATCCAGATATTTTATAAATTTTAAAAACTAAAACTTGGAAGTTTACTTTGTGCTCACCTTGTGCTAAGCACCGTGATCATGCTTTACTCATACTACCTCTTGTGAGCCTAACAATAATAACCTGTGATGTATTAGAAGTCCCATTTATGGGATGAGATAACTAAATTTTCAAAAGAACTTTGCAAGTTTGCTTGTAAAGACATAGCTGAAAATGACAGACTGGGTTTGAGATCAAGTCTTCTGACTCCAAGACATCTGTTCTTATCCATTCAACTTTATACATTGAAACCAGATATTTCAGGCCAAACATTAGCTTTAAAACTTGAATTATTGTGTTATTATTTTGTAATTGATGAGACTAGTAATTGTGAACTTTTCCCTTAAGTTTGTTATGTAGAAACAGAGCCATGCACATTTTCACAGTATCACTTTGCAATAGCTTGATATACTTTAGTGTGAAGGTACTACAAAGTCTAGAATGTCAGTACTTTTCCAAAGCTATAGAATGAATTACTTTGGAAAAGTAGTTTGATTAACACTTAGAAGAGAGAATTATAAGTAAGGTTGTAGTTTTAGAACTATACAAATCCGCAGAAGTCAAATGAGGGAAGAGATGTTGTTTTAAGAAATTATGTGACATCAGTGAAAAGGTACAGTTCTACTTCTGAAGAAAAGAAACTGGTTTATAAAAAAAAGGTGGAAACTTTACCAGGCACACCCTGACACAGGCTGGAAAATGGCTTTTAGTTAATCGTTTGAGTAATCTCCTTCATGTCCTTTGGTATACATAATTTCATAGTAGAAAATACAGCTTCCCTAATTAATTTTTCCTGAAGTGTTCCTTTGTGAAACTAGAAAAAGAAGGTACTTACGGAATTGAGACTTTGCATAAACATTATGGAGTCCTTTGCAGCCTGGGATTTTTCTGGGATAAATGTACATTTTGCTTCATACAGTCCTGTCTGTGAGTCACGCCTGCATGGCCTTGTTATACAGCTGCCTCCTTGACATTCCTTGAAAACCACATTAATGCCAGTAATATGAGTTGAACATCTATGATGAAAGAATTAAATTATATTTATTTATGAAGACCAGAAATCGTGAGAAAAGACTCACATTCTACAATCTTTCCCTTAATGATCTACAGATCATGGGCAAATACTTCATTTTGACAGAATTAGTCACAGTCCTGCCTCTATTTACATTTGATGTCAATAAGAACAATCATGCCAGTTTATATTTATTAACATTCATTGCTCACTAATATAATAAATTAATCTATTATCCTTGTGACCCTGAATTAAAGATAATTCCTAAGGTATAGGGATGTTGTAAAGATAAAATGAGTTAAGAGATATGGAGGATTGCTTCCTAGTGGGGATGAGAGAGTCAGCATAATGCTTAAAACCCTCTTAAATTTATGTGTATGTGATATAAACACATACATACTGGTATGTAGATATAAATGTATATACACATATGTGTGTATACCATCCATACAAAACCATGTGTGGTTTGTGTTGATAGCATTTTACAATTTACATTTTGAAAAACAATGAGCTAGATTGAAGGACAAAGTAAAAATAAACATTGCATGGAAATGCTTGTGCATTCAAACAAACTCTTTAGTCTGTATGATAAGTAAGATAGTTGTCAAGTCCCAGGCAAGGAATGGGGGCTGGAGTTATGGGTAAAAGACTTTAAAGAGTTCTGATTTATTGGATTTACTTTTATTCTGCATTAATATTAAGTGTCATGATATTAATCCACTTAAATTTTTTTAGTATTGAAAGGATTAGAGGAGATGGTGAGTCATATATTCCAAGAGGGTTAGCTCCAGGGAAAGCCTGAAAATTAAACTTACACTGCCTCAAACAAAGTGCCTGTCACACCGTAGGAGTTCATTAAATGTTATTTTAGATAATTGTTTTTACCAATATATCTCTTTTATGATTAATAAGAAAACACATTCATATTCATTTATCAAAAATTTGTTACTTGATCCATTCTTTGTTTAGCTGTTACTTCACTCTGTGCCAGGCTGAAGTCTAGGGGATTAAAAAACAAAAAAAAGTCTTCAAGGATCTTAAAGTCTAGTGTGGGTAATAAAATTACACAGACAACTACTGCTCTGTGTGAGAGAAGGCCATGTGTATTGCTTTGGGGACAGTCTCAGATCTTACACCAAATAGAGGGAGAAGAAAAAGACACTTGGGGACCAAACATTTAAACTGAGTCTGGAAGAATGAACAAGCATTGTTTGGATAAGGGAGGTGGTGGGGGAGGAGTTACATAGGGTGAGAGCCCTGTCTGCATGATACTCCAGCAGCTCAGTAGGGAAAAAGCAAACAACATGGAGAACATGGGGAGATGCATGTTTCTCTTACGCCTCTTTAACATGTTTTTTTATCCCAAAGACCTGTTTCCAATTACACTGATTTCTATTTTTCTTTAATACTCTTTAAATACTCTATACTTAAATATCTCATCCATTTATTAATAGGACATGTCTAAATCTACCCAGAATTATATTCATATTTAAGGAATATAATAATAAAATATTTATATATTATATGTAATATATAATATAAAATATTTATATTTCAAAAATCATTTACTCACTTATCCTTATGAAAAATACTTTTTTTAAGCTTAAGCTTAAATGAAGAATAAATATATTCAACATGGAGCTCTAGTACTTTCGTTGATTTCACTGGAACAGATTCACCTTAAAGAGTGGAATCAAATGGAATAAAACATTGGGGAAACTAAATAAATAAAATGAAATAAAGGATATGATAGGAATGAATTCAAGTTCTCAGATATCTTATGGTTTAGGCTACAGCTTTTTCGTTTCTTCTCTGACAATAACATATTTTAGTACAATCCCCATGAATACTGAAATGAATCCCATTTCCAGGTTGATCTTGATTCTAAGGTAGCATCTCCAGAAATATTTGGACATATACATAGTGGGTCTGGTTAGATATTGCAATTAACTCTGAGCATTCAGCCACTAAGACACCTTTTGTTTGCCTAGTATAGAAATTTAAAATTAATAAGTGAAAATTTAAAAATAATAAGTGAAAACTTTTGAAAATAAATTTGTTCAATATAATGTTACCTTGTTGCTTCAATAGTGTTCCGTCTGGAAATATAGAATGGCCGGTCCACATTATACTCATCAAATATTCCCCATCGGAGGTGGGCCCACTCATGGACAAACACTCTGCCTATGAGAGAATATTGCCACTTACAAATTTATATTTACTATATTTTAATAGAGTGTCCATGTATTTTATGTCTCCCTGCCCCAGATCCTTAGCTTAATTAAGTCAAAGAACTTTAGAAATTGGTATCTTTTATTAGGTAAAAAATGTTGAAATGGGTTAGTATTTATTACTTATTTTTAATGTATTATTTTTTATTAAATTTATTATTAAACACACAAAGAAATATAATTATATTGAACATAACTACTATATTTCTATGTAAAGATATTAATCACTACTTCTCTTAAAAAATCATTAAAAATACTATTAATTACCGTGTCATATTTGTTTCCATGGAAATAAAAATAGAAGTATAAAATAGATATCCCTACCTCGGGACCCATAGATGGGCAAATTATTAGTCAATAAGAAGTTTGGAGTAAAATGTATATATTGTCCCTTTTCCCCACATTGTCCATATTGAAGTGTATAGGGATCATCTCCAAATTTTAGGTAAGGATTGGCAACTATGACATCTGCCTAAAAATCAGAAGAATAAACCAAAACATCACAAGTGATGAAAACAAGGATTTCTTTTATCTAAATTAAGATAACTAATATTACCAATTTAATTACTGAAGTAGTGGCTAGGAATTTTTTTTAAATTATGGGTATTAATTTTTAGGAAGCATAGGAAGAAAAAAACAGTGTAGGAGCTAGATAAAATACCCTACCTGGTCATATGATTCTTGTTTTGGCATTAAGTACTCAGATTTTGACTTCCAGGTCATTGGAATTAAAATGCTTACATTCCTGAAATAAACTCTTCGTTGGGTGGCATGAAACAGGTAAGTCGAAGCTTCAGTTACCATTTCCTGACAAAATATGGTAACAATTTCACAATGAAATGAGCATGAAATTGTACACATGAACAAGAAGAAGCAAATCTAAGCTCCCTTTCCCCCAATATTTTAGCAAAGCCTAACTGAAAAATAAGTTGAATTTTACTCTATCTCTTTAGTCTGTAAACTGTTCATTTACATATGCCCAAAAATCAATCGTATTTTTTTTTAACCTATCTAGACCCGTATTCAGTATTTTGGGTTGGAGAGGGGAATGAGTTCTGGATGATATATATAAAGGTAATTAAGAATGGGAGCTTGTTGGCAAGTTGTTTAATTAAACAGAGGTGTTTATAAACGGGCTGAGAGTTTAAAGTTTTGTAGATTTTATATTTTTAATTGAAAAAAAACCACTTTGCTAGGTTTGAGTTACTTTTTCATATGGAGTATGTTCAGAAAAGGCAAAATTTTATCAAGCAGTAATGAAAATAAAAATACGTATGTCTCATTGCCTTCACATTCCAGTTTTACCACTTACTTTAAGACTGTATGATTTAGCTTCTCTCACTTATGCAACAAGGGTAATAATTTACCTCATAGAGATATTGAGAAGAAGATCAGAGAAGATAGAATATATTAAAATGCTATATATATAAAGTGTTTCTGTTATACTGACTAACCCAAATAAAATTAAGAAGTAAATCAACTTCAAAAATATGCAATATTTTCTTTAAAATCAAATACATCAGAGCTCGTTGTTAATTTTTCAGAGTTGAACAAATATGAACAATTAAAATAATGTACAGTGAAGATCTAAGGCTTAAGTATGGGTTAGCTATATAAACATTACAAAAATTAACTTTACAAAGGTAAGTTTGAAAAGAATTCTCCAGTAGGTGGTGCCTCGGTGGCTCCATGTGTTAAGTTCTGTCTTTAGCTCAGGTTTAGCTCAGGTCAGGATCCCAGTGTCCTGGGATAAAGCCCTGCATTGGGCTCCCTGCTCAGTGGAGAGCTTGCTTCTCCCTCTCCCTCTGCCTGCTGCTCCTCATGCTTGTGCTCTTTCCATTCATTCTCTGTCTCAAATAAATAAATAAAATCTTAAAAAAAAGAATTCTTCAGTAGGTCTAAGGTCTTTCTGTTAGCTTAGTAAGTTGAAGAAACATTGTAGTTTTGCCTCTTAATAATTTATTAGGGGAATGACTATTACTATAAATATATGAGAAATCATACTTAAACTAAGCAGATATTAATCTTGACAGTTTAGATACATACTACATAAATGATGAATACTGTCAAAACAGTTCTGGAAAGTTGTTACTTATGAGCATGTTTATGTGCCTTGGCAACAGGGATGGAAAATACTTACTGGAATAAAAATAAGTTCGTAATAAAATTTTCTCCCTTACCTTTATGTTTTGAATGAGTTTTTCATCTTCTGGTACCCTAGGGTTAATTGCAATGACAATGCCGGCATATCCATTGTTATTCAAATGTACCATTGAGTTTTTCACTCCAGGCAAGAGATGTAAAGCTAGAAACAGAATAAAATACAGAGTGAGTACCATTATTGCACATTACAATAAACTTTTTAGAAATGCAAGGAGAGTATTTATGTATCTCCTTAACTCAGGAATTTGAATCACGACTAAAATATTTGCATAAATATAACATTATGAATTACTAAAGTATTTTGATGAACTTCCTTATCTCACTTCCTTATCCTAAAGATTTAAGTTGTTAAATAGCAATGGGGATTATGCTGAACACATTTATCATACTTTCTAAGACAGTAGAGGTCTTAAGTTCTCATTGAGCTGAGTAATTCTTTAGATTGTGTAGTTGTTATCCTCATCATGGTGGTTAGTAATGGTCATCATCATCACCATCAAGAGATTGTCCAGTCATGGGAACTTTTCATAGAAAAGCACTTTATGGAAGGATGAAGCACTAAAATAAAAAAGCACTAGGAAAGAGCTGATGAAACAAGTGTGGTTAAAAAAACAAAACAAAACAAAAGGCAAATGAAGGAACTGGATTGGGAGCGGCAATGAATTAGGGTCAAAGACTTTCTTTAGGTGGGAGTAATACAAGTATAGTCATCAGGGACAACTATGGATCAAGAAGAAAATGGTTTTTTTTATTACCTTTTGTGGTAACTACTTGTGTATTTCAGCTTTCAAATACTATTCAATACTATAAGTCTTATATTATTTGAAAACTAAATATGCTTTAAAATTTTTAAAAAGATTTTTATTTAAGAGAGAGAGTGAACATGAATGGGTGGGGGACAGATAGGCTGAGGGAGAAACAGACTCTCCCTGAGCAGGGAGCCTTAAATAGGGCTCAATCCCAGGACCCTGACATCATGACCTATGCTGTGGGAAGACACTTAACCAACTGAGCCACCCAGGTGAAACTTAATATGCTTTGATTAAGATTTCTATTTTGAACTGAACACAAGTCTACCAATGTCCCTTAGCTTAAAATAGTTCTACACATAGCCTTGTGAGCTGGCTTTAGAGTCAGGTAAATCTAAAGCTAACCCTTGCCTTGGTCACTAACAGTCACATGATTCTTAATAACAGGTGTATGGCTCTTTGGAAAGGACTTCATACAAGACTTCTGGCACCTGACGAACACTCACTAAATATTACCCATTATTATTAAACATTATATATTATATTATGAATACAAAGCTTGCTATAAATCTTTTCCATTCTATATTTTCATTGGCTTCTTTTGTAAAATTTTAAATATAGTCTTCCAGTGTTTAACTGGGGAATAGTCTCTGAACCTACTGCAAAAAGACTAGATCAGAAGCGAAACTGTGAGCTCATTATAATGTTCTTTGGCCATCTCTAACTATTGATGATTTTCTTTGCTTTTAGTCCCACTTTGGTATGGTCTCACCCATAAAATCTTAAATTATCCACATTAGGCTCCTTCCTTTTGTCCTCATTTGAATCACTTATATAAACTGTATTGCGTTTGTTTTTATTAGTATACATAGAATACCTCCCCTACCTCCCAATATACATTTCCTCATTGGAGGAAAGAGATAGATTTATTTAGTTAGTTAAACTCCTCTCATTCTAAATTCTCTAAATTATAAAATGCAGACAGTATTAGCTCTCTGGAAGGAATGTTTTGAGGGTAAATGAAATAACATGTGTGAAAGCTCTTATGTGTACAGGTGCTAGTATAAAATAGGCCCTCAATTAATATTCCTTTATTTTCATTGTGCCTATAAATTAATATTAAAAAATACTTACATGAGTGCTTCCTTGTGCCAGGCTTAGTGCTGTGCTCTTTAAAGGCTACAAAATGAGTAAAACACAAGCAGTATGTCCAGAAAACTTGCAGACTCATTGGCATGAATTGGATTCGAATAAAAAAGACTGAAATACAAGGTAGTAAAGTTCTATAAGAGGGATACAGATACAGTGCTAGGGAGCCAGAAGTTGGGGAATAGATTTTATACAATGAAGGGAAATCAGAAAAGTCTTTAGGGTGTATCATTCTTCAGGAAACTAAGGCATGGAGAAGTTTATTAGTTTTCTCTAGATCACACTTCCAGGAAGGAATAAATTTGGAATTTGAACTCAGGTCATCCAGTTTCAGAATCTATGTTTTTAAAGTATATATATGACTTTTACTCCTTCTTAAAAAGGTAAGTCAGTGAGTGTTAACCTTGAAAATTATTGTGAAAGTAGTTTTTTTGTTTCTATTATACTCTAGAGATTGACAGTAGAAGATTCAAGAGAATGTGAATTTCTATGATTAATTTGTATGAATCAATAGAATTTTTATCTTGTTTTAATTTTAGATTAAATAATAGAATTTTCTTTTGGCTGTTTGTCATGAAAACTTAGAGTTACTAATTCATAGATTTTTGAACTATCCTAACCCATATAACCACTCATGCTCCAGTACAGTCATTCTTAGATGTCACAGTTAATCCCTATAGAGATTATGTTGGAATTAATGAACTGTTACACAAATTTGAAATAGAAGAATACGGTCAATTTGCAGCTTAATTTCTGTGTAGGTATTCCCTTAGAATTTTCTTTTTTAGTTCCTCTTTTTCTTTCCTCCTTCTTCCATGTCATCACGTTTGGATCATCATTCTATTTGCTACTGATATTAATGCTCAGCATTTATGAATATTCTCTTTATTCTTTTAACTGATTAATCTGTTTGTTCATTTACTCATTCATTCATTTATTCAACAAACTCAATTGACATTTGCTATGTGTCATGTGCTCTGCTAGGCAGAGGTATATAAGATTGAGTTATGATCTATATTATCTTCAAGATGTTTCTGATCTAGTGAACCTTCTGGGCACTGTAATTATTTTTATTAATTTTTTTCATTGCTCTTCCTACAACATTGAACATTATTTTAATTCAGAGAATACTCTATTATGCAATTTATTATTGTGATTTTTATATTTAACATTATCATAAATAACTTTGTTAACTCCTATATTGCTATAGCATATTCTGAAGGGTGATTTGATATCCATTTACCCTTTCCTCTTTGCTAATAGAACTTTAGTTTTGTTCAGATATCTTCACCTCTCATGTGACTGACATAAAGGTAACTCCTATCTCAACCTGAAGGGTAAATTCAGGGTGATCTAAATCCATGGTTCTCAAGTATGGTTTACAGACCCCTAAATGTCTCCAAGACCCTGTCAGAGGATCTTAATGGTCAAACTTTTGATAATGATAGTAAGAAGTTATTGTTACTTTACAATGTGTTCGCATTTAATGGTGATGCAAAACATATAGAGGATAAAACTGTTGGGACCTTAGCACAAATGTAAATAGTGAGATTAAACTATACTTATACTCATTTGAGTTCTTCACTGCCAAACACTTGCAGCATAAAACAATGACCTGGTGGCTCAGTTGATTAGACATCTGACTCCTGATTTCAGCTTTGGTCATGATCTTGGGGTCATGGGGGTGCATGTTCAGTGGGAAGTCTGCTTGGGATTCTCTCTCTCCCTCTTCTTCCCCTCCCCTCCACAAAATTAAAATAAATGAAAATAAAACAATGTCTGTTTTCCTTAAGAACAGAATTGATGAAGCAGTAAAAAGTAACTTTATTAAAATCTCTAATCCTGAATACACATCTTTTTTATATTCTTTGTGATGAAATAACACTTTTGCTGCATAGCAAAGTATGATATTTGTACTTGAGAAAAAACACCTGTTTGAAAGGTACGTGCTGAACTAGTCATTTTTGCAAGAACCATTTTTACTTGAAAAAAAACAAAACTGATGAACTATGGTTTTTCAGACTTAGATATTTTGCAGTCTGTTTTAAAAAATGTCATCATGGAGGAAGATAACCAACCAATAGCATTTGTTGCCAATGATAAAGTTTAAGCTTTTAAAAATTAGAATTTTAGAAACCATGTGTTATAGCAAATTTGACAGCTTTTCTATACTTAAGGACTTATCTGATGAATTTGGTGGTGGTATTAATTAATGTGAGTTTTTGGTGTTGAATAACAAAATATATCAACGTTTGGAAGATTTATATGTCTCACTGAACCAATATCTTTCAAATTACCAATGTGTGGTATTAAAAAATTATGCAGAGCTAATGCCATTCAAATTATAAGATATACCAATTGATATTTATTTAGCAGAGAATCAATTTCTTGCTTTGTGATATGATTTCTAAATCAGTGGATGTTTAAAAAATACTTATTTCTAAAATTTCAGTAAAACCAGTATCACCTAAAGTTTAATTACCAGTTAACAAATATTTCATTTTAGGGCTATCTTTTCATTACTCAAAAAGGTTAACAAATAGTAAATAGTTTCTAAGAAGCCACACTTAGCTTGCATTTTAATCATTCATTCCTTAAAAGCCATGAAAAAAATTTTTGTTGTTGTTGTTGTTATATTTGTGGATATACTTATGGATGACATGAGGAGAAGTTTTAAAAAAAGTTTAAAAGAAGTTTAAAAATTTTGAAAGAAGATGATAACCAAGGGAAGGACCCAGTATTGAACCACTGAATCATTTCTTCATAGTCCTTTGTCAGGAATCGATATTTGCTACTTCATTGAAATGAAATTATTTGGGTAGTTTGAAGTGTATACATAAACACATATTAAACACATACAGTAAAATATAGGCATGATGGGTTAGGAAGACAATTTATGGTACAGAAAATAAACATCTAGAAAGTTAAATATTTTGTAAAGCATTGTGATTAAACTACTTTTGGAGAAATTTAGTTAAGTTTGCCACTTGACTTGGGAATATTTTAGAGTTTTATAGGCAGCCAGGAGATTAGTGTTTGAAATCTACATATACAACTAGTTTACTCTGTACAAATTGTTTCAACTTCTATAGCCAGTATCTCCTCATTTATAGCATAAATTAACATCTACCTCTAAGAGTTTCCATAGAAATTGAATGAGATCATATACTACATGCAATTCAAATAGGAAGCATTATTTTTTAGGATATTCAGTGGGGTTCCCAATAGCACCAGTCATTCCATACAGTGGGTTTAAGAAGTCAGGGATAGCTCTTGATTAATGAAGAGACCTCAGTGTTGAGAGGCCATGTGGTCTGAGTAGTTTTTGACATAGTAGTGATATATTTGTGCTGGAACATAGTTATTTTCTGATATCTACTGAATAATTTAATTATCCATGCATAGCAGATATTTTATTTGAGTTTAAGGCCCAAAGTGTCAGCCATAGAGCAAATTTTCTCTGTAAAGTCAATTGTTCTGTATGCAAATAAATCATACGGAAGCAGTCTTCCTTGTGGTGAACCTTACTGGGCTGAAGACTGTCAGACAGTTCCCTTGCCATTTTTTTTCTCCTCTAATAGTTCAGAAGTTATAAGATGGGATTGGGAGGGAGACAAACCATAAGTGACTCTTAATCTCACAAAACAAACTGAGGGTTGCTGGGGGGAGGGGGTTTGGGAGAAGGGGGTGGGATTATGGACATTGGGGAGGGTATGTGCTTTGGTGAGTGCTGTGAAGTGTGTAAACCTGGTGATTTACAGACCTGTACCCCTGGGGATAAAAATATATGTTTATAAAAAATAAAAAATTAAAAAAAAAGTTATATGCTCTATTATTTTTCTAGAAATTTTAACATGAATGAGCTTAACATGAAACTCTAAAGTTACTAAAATTATATTTTGTTCCAATTAAACAAGGACCTTAGAAAACTTGAATTTCAAACCCCACTCCCAATTTATATTATCATTTTCATATATCTTAATTCTATATATTTAAAACCAAAATATTTTTATTTATAAATAATCAGTAATTGTTTATATTTACTCACATTTTGGCTAACTTTGCTCTTCATTTCTTTTTGTCTCTCAGATCTTCTAACTAGCGTTCTTTTCTTACCTCAAGACATGTTCTTAGTAATGATCTTTCTCTCAATTCTTATTTCCCTGAAATATCCTTACTTTTTACTCATTCTTAAAAGTATGCTTCCTGTGTATAGAATTCCAGCTTGACAATTCTGTCTGCTTAATGAAAACAAATGTTCAGCTTACATCTGGCTTCCATTGTTGCTGTTGAGAAGTCATCTGTCAGTCTAATTGTTATTTTTGAGAGCCTTCTATTATCTCTCTCTTCAGTGTTCTGCCACTGTCACTGTGATGTGATTAGGATTAGACTTTTAAAAATTATCTTGCCTGGGATTTTTGGAGTTGAGGTCTTCAGTATTTCAATTGGCTCTTTAATCAGTTCTGTACATTTAGCATTCATTATTTTTTTCCATCTTATTTTTGCTTCATCTCCCTCTACTCCCCTTCTGGAGGGACCTAAATGTGTTTTAGCATTACTCACTCTATCTTCTATGTCTTGTAACTTCTCAAAATCCCCATTCTTTTGTCTTCCTGAACTGCTCACCTGGATATTTTTTTCTAATTTAACTTCCAGGCCAAAAATTTTGGTGGTTGTTTGAAACTGTTTAGATCTGTTCATTGAAGTTTTAAAATTTTGTTACAATTAAAAAATTATTTATAGGCTTACTCTTTGGTACTTAAAAAATGTGCTTGTGGGGCATCTGGGTGGCTCAGTTGGTTAAGCATTTGCCTTTGGCTCAGGTCATGATCCTGGTGTCCTGGAATTGAGCTCTGCATTGGGCTCCCTGCTCAGAGGGGAGTCTGCTTCTCTCTCTCTCTCCCCCTCTTCATGCTCTATCTCGAATAAATAAATAAAATCTTTAAAAAAAAATCTAATTGCTTTTGATCATGTGTTTTAAATCTCCCTTTTTTTCTTTAAACTTAAAAAAATATTTTAAGCATTCTTAATCTATATTCTGTGTCTACTAATTCTAATAGTTATGTATATATGTACTTATATTTATATATCTACAAATGTGTGTGCTAAAGTTTTTCTTGAAATATAAGTTGACATGCAATATTATATTAGTTTCAGGAGTAAAACATGATAATTTAACATTTATATGCATTATAAGCATTACTGGATTCTTACTAGTTACCATAAATGTAGTTACTATCACCATAGAAAGTTATTACAATATTATTAACTATATTCTCTATGTTGTAATTTTCATCTCTGTGAATTATTTATTTTAAAACTGGAAGTTTGTACTTCTTGATCACCTTTACCTATTTTGCTCATTCTTCTACCTGTCTTCCCTCTGGGAACCACCAGTCTGTTCCCTGTATTTCTGAATCTTTTTGAGTTTTTGTTTATTCATTTGTTTTGGTTTTGATTCCACAATTACTGAAACCATATGGTATATGTCTTATTCTGACTTATTTCATTTAGTATAATACCTTGTAGGTTCATCCCATGTTGTTGCAAATGGCAAAATTTCATTATTTTTAATGACTGAATAACATTTCATTGTATGTATGTGTATATGTGTGTGCACGTGCGTGTGTGTATCACATCTTCTTTATCCATTCATCTATCAGTGGACATTTAGGTTGCTTCCATATTTTGGCTACTGTAAATGATGCTACAGTAAATATAGGAATGCATGTATCTTTTTAAATTAGAGTTTTTGTTTTCTTTGCATAGATACATAGAAATGGAATTACTGGATCATATGGTATTTCTATTTTTATTTTTCTAGGAATCTCTACAGAGTGACAGGCTGACAGCAGAGTAAGGAGGGACTTGCATTTCTCAAGTGTGAAATCAGTTTTCAGTTGCTTTTGAATGAGCCTGGCCTTGATATCTTTAAAATAGATTTAAAGGACTAAAGTAAAGCCCTGAACAAGTATAAACATGGTTAGAGAAGGGATTAGTATTGGAGGATTAGGCAGAAGTAAATTCACATAAAATTTGAATCAAACTAAATAGAGGCTGAAGGCTAGATGGAAGATTACTTAGGAGGAAATGTTAAACTAAAATTTGTTATTTTAGTAACAATAAGGATATAGTTCAAGATAGTTTTTCCTTATTAGTTGGGTGACTCAATATTCCTGTCTAAGGGTATAATGTTGTCTTCCTATGGTTTAAGCCCATACGATAAAGTAGCAACTGGTTTATTTTAGTGGTATTTTTGTTAGCTCTGGGATGGATTTATTACAACTGGTAGTCTGGAGAAGACAAATTCTATGCTTTTTTTTTTTTTTTTTGAAAGAGAGAAAGAGAGAGTGAGCATGCATGGGGTTTGTGGGGAGGGGCAAAGGGAGAGGGAGAGGGAGAATACTAAGCAGGCTGTGTGCTCAGTACAGAGCCCAATGCAGGGCTCAATCTCAGGACCCTGAGATCGTGACCTGAGCTGATATCAAGAGTTCAATGCTTAGCAAATTGGGCTTCACAGATGCCCCTATGCTTTTTTTTTATTGAGCATGGTGATAGTCATTGGGGATACAATGGTGATAAGAGACTGTCTTCTGCCCTCAAGAAGCTCACCTTCTGGAGAGGAAATAAGGACAAGTAAATTGTCAATTAACACACAGAGGGTTAAATGTTATGCCAAGGGTGAGGATAAGGTGATGTGAGAGAACTGAACCTGATCAGAAGGGGGATTAGAGAAGTTGGGGACTGCTTCTAAGGGGAGTGACACCAGGTCTAAGACCCGAAGTATGGTCATGAGTTATCCTTGTAACTGTAGGATGTGGAATTGGAGAGGCGGTAGAGAGGTGACTTTCCAGGAGAATGAAAAGGACTTCACAGCCTGGGGTTGATAGATACTGCAATATATAGAGAAAGGATGGATGGAGGCCAGTATATACAATGTGAGAAGGTGTGAGATCTGAGATGGGAGTGGTGAGCTAAAGGTGGAACATGGAAGGCTTTCAGTCATATCATTGGGCTTGAACTTCACACCAAGAACAAAGGAGAGTGACAGGATCATATTTATACTTTAGAAAGACTCTGATAGTAGGGCGAAGAATGGTTGGAAACAGGGCCACATTGCTAGCACATATGTCTTGTGTTAATTAGAAAAAAAAAACTTGTATGAATTATAAAAATGTGCTCTCTCTTGGCAGGCAAATGACCAAATAGTGTTCCCTCAACTTGATCTTGGGAGCTGAGTTTGGACTGTATTTTGTCCTTTTCTTCCTTACTACCAACATGACTCAATGCTTTTGGGACATACAAAACAGAAAAGGGTTATATAGGAATCCAGGTGACAGCTGCTGGGGGAATGAACTAAGGGATGAAGACAGGTGGACAGCTTTTTGAGATATTCAGAATTGACAGGAATTGGTGACATATTGTATATGAAAGGTAATAAAGGGAAAGTTTCTGTATTTGTATGTGCATTTGCATATTCAGCACTTTACCCTTCCCTCTCTCCTCTTTTATTCCTTCTCCTGAGGACATAGTTCTGTTCTCCAGAGAGCTCACAATATAGTTAAGGGGGCTAAAGGAGGCCTTCTGTCAGTTAAGTAACCAAGTAAATATATTTGGGAGTTAGAATACTATATGAAGAGTGGAGAGTAGGACACAAAAGAAGTGGTCCATTCTCTTAGAGTGATTATAAATAGACATAGTCTCTGCCTTCATGGTTTTTAGGCTTTATTGTGAAAGCAGTTCAGGAGCTAGTATAGTCTTTCTCTGATTACTTTGGGGGCAGTGTGGTAGATGTGTTGTGGGTAGACTGAAGACAGAGAGATCAGGTAGGGACCATCTTTATCCAGGAGATGATGATGGGTGCTGAACTGAGGCCACCTCACTGAAGGTGATGCAGGGAGAGATTAAAGTTAAGGAGAGGTCACTGATCAGACTCATTGACTAATTGGATATAAAGTGTGAGGAAACTGGAGGATCAGGGGATGGTTTCCTGGTCTCTGATATGAATGACTGGGCAGTAAGATATTTTTCTCTCTTGAGAAAAGAAATTTAGAAGGAGGTTTGAGTGAAGAAAATAAACTCTGTTTTATAGAATTTATTTTGTTTCCTGACCAAAAGTGATAAATTTATATCAAAATAATTCCCTAAACTACCCACATTCTTCAGGTTGGCTCAAAATTGTGTGTGTGTGTGTGTGTGTTTATGTGTGTTTGTTTGTGATGTTCATGGTGATGGGACAGAGAGTGGAGGAGGAACAGGAAACAAAGGGATTTTTTTCAATAGTACTCTGCCCTGACATTAGGCTCTCTGGAATCTGGAAAACAATGATTTCCTCTGTGAAGTAAGCTGGCTCATCAAGTTTCTAAATCCATTTGAAACAGCATGCCTATTTAGAGAAAAGCAAAAGATTTTCATAGTTGTTAGTTTCAAGCTTAGCCAGAGCTTCAAATTATGAAGTAAGTGATGGCTCTAGGTTCATGTCATCATTTGAAAAGGTATTTTGTTAGAATGTTATTATAGGTGCTTAGGTTTTAAAATAACTTCCTGGTTCATGGAACCATATAAAGTTATTTACAAAGAATACTTATTTTTTCATATGACAGCTTTAAAGGTAGGATTACCACGTAAGGAAATAGAGACTGTGCTTTGTGAAACTCCAGAAGTGCCATTCATGTAAGGTATGATTTGAATGGATCCCTTTAGTGTTGTGTATGTGGTGGTCCCAGATAAGGTTTAGGATTCTATGGAAACAGAAACAGAAACTGAGGGAAATGAGACCAATCTAAAAGAAGGACCCATGCTGGGCACCAGAAGTAAAGGGCTGACTAGAGATGAAGACAAAGACTTGCCAAGAAGTCCAGCATGGAAAATGACTGGACCTTTACCTACAGAAGGAAGAATAGATGGGGAGGTAAACACAAGTGTTGTTTTTGTTTTTGTTTTTTACAAGAGGGAATAAACTGGAAAGAGAGTAGGAGTTTAGTGTCCAGGGAATTGTTCTATGTATCAGTTGGTTTGTCACCATAAATTTGTTTAGTGATATTGTTGAATGTGGTCAATTATTGTGAAATCCATTTATTGAGCAGTATTAACTCATTGGAATATAAACATGAAAAAAATGATGTATTCCAGTAGCTATACTGAGCTGTGCTCTACTGAGGTCCCCTATCTTTTTGGGTAGCAAATTCTCTTACTGACATCATAACCCAATTCTATTAGTATTGTCAGTTTTGGTTTTCAGACAGTCCTAGTTTTATGGTTAAGACCCAAATCTTGTTGATATTAAAACTTGTGTCTTTTATTTGAGCTGTAGCTCTTTTCTTTATCTTCTCTAATTCAGACTTATCTTTAGTGACTTGAAATAGTGGGAGAAAGGGGGATATGGCCTCAGTCTCAATTAACTGTGTCTCCCTTGTCCTTGGTACATTCTACTTGAGTCTTAGGGAGGAGGAATAGGAGAGACTAGTGTCTCTAACAGCACTTAGTCCTGCTGTTGTGTGGTTTCAGGTATCACTCAGGGTAGTGGGTGCTCAAAAGCCAGTCTCTAGCAGGTTCTTAGGTGGGTTGTGTAAGGCTCTTCTCACTATGCAATTTTTTGGCATGGGAGATCCCAAGTAAATTAAACCCAGTCATCTTCTACAATTCCCCTCAGTCAGTAAGAAACTACATTCTTGGGCGCCTGGGTGGCTCAGTTGGTTGGCAACTGCCTTCGGCTCAAGTCATGAACCTGGAGTCCCGGAATCAAGTCCCACATCAGACTCCCTGCTTGGCGGGAGTCTGCTTCTCCCTCTGACTCTCCCCCATCTTGTGCTTTCTCTCTCTCTCTCTCTCAAGTAAAGAAATAAAATCTAAACAAAACAAAACAAACAAACCCATTTTATGCTGGTGTCACAGTACATGTTCATCATGCACTGTGTTTGGGTCCTACCATTTATACATGCTTTATTAGATCATTCTGGCCTGAAACACCGGCCACTACAAATAGTATGAATAAGTGCATCAGAAGGTATTTCTCACAGTCCCGGTTGAGCAGCTATGCTTGTGAATGTATACCACCCCTCAGTATTTAGCTTGTGACACTGCCCACTACCTGTCTCTAGGGGCAGCAGCCAGTTGGGTGGCTCCCCGTGTGAATCTTTTTTTCCATTCAGGAATCCTACAGTTACTTGATTCTTTGAGGTTGGTATAGAGGTTTTCCTTCTCCATTGTAGGGCTGTCTCTTTTCATTTACTAGGGAAATTTAGATTTATTTTCTGTAGTTAGATTCCCCATGAAAGGCAATAGCACTGAGGTTCCTTTTCCAAACCTGATACTTTCTTTGGTGATTAACTAGATCTAATTAACTATTAGAGTATGAATGATGCCATGGAGCCATTAAAAAAAAAAGCCCATGCAGAGATCCCATGTTATATATACTATCACCAGTTGATTCTAAACTACAGCCAGGATTGGCTTCATGGGCAAGAGACCTGTGCATTTGCATAGAGAATAGGTCTCATACAATGCTTTGCCATTGCCATCTTGAAATTCTTTTTGATTTTGAACAGGGATCCCTTATTTTCTCTTTTGCATTAGGTCCTTTGAATTATATAGCCTATACTAACTCTAACAATGTAACCATTCAGTGATTTGTCTGATTTTTACTAACTCAACAATTAGTGACTGATATAGATCTGAAAATAAAACTAAACTAGGATTTAACCTGGAAGTCTGACCTGAGAGTGCCCTACTGAGACCTTCCTAAGCATAGCTTTTATGCTGGAACATCAGGGCGATAATAACCTGGTTGGTGGGCTTTGGTTCTAGAGCAGGGGGGTGGGTAGAGAGGACACAGAGAATGTCTGGTTGTCACATATTATTTCTACTGCCAACATAGAATTTTAGGCTTTTATTCCCTGTTTGGTAAAAGGCCAGATGTCTTATACTTATCCCTTTCCTACCTTTTCTCCATAAAGCTTATAACTATGGCTTTCCACTGCGCTGAAAGAATTCCTATGTAAGAGAGTAGGTGCTTTATGTCCCATGTTGTTTGTATCATTATGGTCTCTGGCAGATTTGGCCATGGATTATAATGTGAACTTTAATGCTCTTCCCAATCTACATTCTCTCTTTAATTGATTTAATTTAATTAATCTCATTTATTACTTTGGTGTAACTTTTAGGCTATAATTGGAGTAATAATTAAAATGTTATATTTTAAATTTTTTAGTTTTCTTTCTTTATCTGAAAGCAAGGGCAGAAGACAGTACCTTCAATAATTCTTTCCTATAATAAAAGAAAAAGTACACAGGGAGGAATGGCTTTTTAACTGGAAAAAAAATATATATATATATGAATGATTGTATTGAGCTGAAATCAGGAAAAACTGTGGTTTGACAGATGGTTATTGATTTTTATTTACTAGTATTTTCCATGTCAATGAATTATAGTAAACATGAACTTATTCTTGTTTTATATATATTAGTATATAAGTGGAGACTTTAGGTGAAAGCAATAATATCAATTTAAACATAAAAGTACCAAGACCAAATTTATTTTTTCTCACGTATTATTTACTTGCTCTCCTACACTTGAATTTTGGCTACTGAAATAGATAATTTTAACTTCTTGACAGAATTTATTGTTCTTTAATTTATTTATTCTTCTTGAATTTTTGTTCTAGATAACTTTTGTATCAGAAAATCAACATGAATATCAGGTATCAATATAAAAAATCTTTATTCATCATTCTTTATGACAAATAAATAAACAAAATATTTGAACTTTAATATTAACTTATCAATTTTCCAAGTACCCCTGGACATTTATATTTAATCAAAGTATCCCTATTAGAACTCTTAAAATTATTTTTATGAATTCATGGTCACAAGAATGAACTTAGAAATTCAGTTTTTTGTTGTGTTTTTTAAAATCCTGTTCTAGGTCTTCTTGAAATTTTTTTCTTGTGTATGATACAAATGGTGGCACTTAAAATAAAACTGACAACTGCCACAGATCCAACCACTAACAACACCAAAGAAGAAATGCTAATTCCGGAATTAGGATGACTTTCATCAGAACCAGGTTCTGCTTGAGGAATAAGTAAAGCTACTTGTGCAATGTTGGATAGTTTTGATCTCAAATTGCTTTTATCCACACTTTGAATGGGAATAAATATGTGAGTTGTATTTTCTTCTGAGATATTTCCTGGTTTAAATGTAAAGGTTTCTTTGGAGTTGGCCTCGTTTGGTAACAGATCAGTAATGCTTACTTGGAGAGCATTATCAAAATTGTCTCTTAGGTCCAGGATTCTTCCACTTATTTTTATGATACACTGTTCAGCTAAGAAAAAAAAAATTAGGTATATCTTAGAAACTGGAGAATATCATGTTAAATTCTTTTTTATCCATTCTCCTCAAAAATGTTTAGTTGTGCAAAGCTTATACTCATAGCCAAAGTCTTACTAATTTTTCAGTGAAAGCTTAATTGATTTTTAAACTCCTAAATGCTATCTTCTTTGTCCGAAATGTGTACCACTTTATAATGTGTCATGTTTGATTGATTTGAAAATATCAGATTATAAAATTAATACTTCACTGAGCAGTTAATTAAAAATTCTTCTCCTCCCATCTACGCTTATACCCTTGCTTTTGCCATGAGCACCTTTCACTTAATCAACACTACATGTCATTTCATCCTTACCTTTTCCAACATCAAAATTATCTCCTAGTGCTGTCCATGTTAGACTGATCCCATCCCCCTCAAAGGTGGCCTCAATGTCCATGATTTGACTTGGTGGGTACAGGTCAGGCAAGGAAAGTTTTGAAACATTTGCAATCACAAATGCACCTCCAGATGCTGTTCTAGTGAAACTCTCCAAGGCTGTTTGAGTATCCTCGTCAATTTCAACTCTTGGTGGATTCCCTTCAATTTTTCCTGCATTAAAAATTTGCAGTATTTAATGAGAAAGTCTATACTAGTATTTTTAGAACTAAATGAATTAAATTCCTCATTCTACATTTCCCTGCTCCTCCCCTTTTTTCATATGTAGTGAAATATGAAATGTACACAGTCACATTTTACTAAGTTTGGTGACAGAGTCATAAACATCCAATTGGTGGCAGAATTTTTTCTTTAGCATCCTGACCAGGATATTGTGGGATAGAATTGGATAACAAATCACTTTAGAATTAAAGCTGCACTGAATGGGAATAATGTTATATAATTCAATATATGTCCTTTAAAAAACAATTGCTTTATTTCTCAAATTATCTTCAGGCTAGGAGTAAACCTGGGGAAATTTTTACTGTTTCCCTTTAAACCATTTGTGCCAGGCTTCTCTCTTCCTCCCTGCTACAAGTCTAAGGAATAATACTTCAAGTTATATTCCGATTGCCAAAGAGAACCCCTAAAGGTCATAAGATAAGGGACAAGCTGAAGGAAAGCTAACAAAGAATGCATTCTTAATCCAAATAGTCATCATCTTACTCTACACATTTTTGCTTTTGACTTACTAAAAACATTCAAAATAAATATTTACTTATTTAGTATCTTTATAAACTGAATCAGGTATCTATGTAACCCGAAAAATAAATTCTGCCACAAGCGTGTATTTAGGTACATAACCCATTTTTACACACATTAACCTGTTTTTCTTCATCTTGAGTTAGAAATTTGATATATTGTTGTTGATGTTGGTGAAATACCAACTGAGTATTACTCCCACCTTAAAAGACCACCAGAGACGTGAGTCAAAGCCAAGCAGCAAGCAAGGGTCGTTTATTGCAGGTTCGAACCTGGACCTCTGCACCGCTGGTTGCCGATAACACGGAGAGGTCCAGAGCTGGGTTGGTGCAGGGTTTTTATAGACAGATACAAACAAGTTTCGGGTGGGGCTGAGCTGATTGGTTGACAGTTTGAACAGGCATACTTGGCGCCAGCGGATTGGTTCAGGCGGCCCGCAGGCGCGAAAAAAGCAAGCGTTTGTACAGAAGCGAAACTAGCAGGTTAACAGGATAAAAATGCACTTCTAGCCAGAGGGGTTCTTTTGGTCTCTCATTGGTTTGGTGCTCCAAACTAATATATAATGGCTGACAATTATTGAGTGCTTGCTAGATGCCAGACCCTATACCAAAGCTTAGGTTATTTCGGAGGCAAACACAGTATGACTGAGAACTTCATTTCAGAAATGAGAAAAGCTGTACTTTGAGTTGTAAAATTTTCGAAGCTTTAATCATGTTAACTCACAATTATTCAAGCCAGATATCAGATATCATTATTTACCATCCACTACCCATCCTGGTATATGTGCAGCTCTAGTTAGTGGATGCCGTAAGTATTGTGCAGCCACATTTGTCCCTCTGTGAGCCCGTACTTTAAAGTTATATCTGCCGTTTTCTGAATAAGCTATAAAATATCTGGAGTACACCCCATAATTCTTGAAAGAATCGGTACATTGTCATAGAAATGAAGGAATAAAGTACTATTGTAAAGAAAAAGAAAAATTGTGCATTTTCTAAGCCAAGCATATGGACTTTATAAGCACATCCCCTCAATCAGGCTATTTTGTGGTTGACTCATTAGGGAATATTTCTATTATGCTTTACCAACCAGTATCTTGTTAAATTGATATACATTTTTGTTGTATATATGCATATATATATAAATCAGGTACTTATATATGTGTAGTAAATACCTTCACTTTATCAGCTTCTATGCAGACTATTATAGTACTTTTTTTACATATTTTAGCCAACTGGTTTTCTTACAGCTCTTACCTAAACACATAATTATCTCATCTCCTGTTCAAATCAAAAGGATCTCCACTAAGAAAAAGCATCTGCGTAGGATTTAATTCTTACCGTAGTCACCTCAAAATGACTTACTTTGACTTCAGCTACTTTTTGTTTTGTTTTGTTTTGTTTTTATATCCTTACCTCTTGCTCTATGATCCATTAACTCCCTGGTCTGGTGATGGAAAACCCCCATTTATTATTAGAATAAACATTTAGGTGAGCTAAGGAATATTATATCATAAGTATATTTCTTGGTATCACCAATACTAGAGTTATTCATCAAATTGCAAACACCTTTCTCAGGGGTTCAACCTCTAAGACAGCAGTTCTTGAAATGGGATCCTTAGACAAGCACTACCTGCATGCCTCTTGATCATATTAGAAATGCAAATTACTTAGATCTTCGAGGGAAGGGCGTAGCATTCTGTATTATAACAAGCCCTTCAGGTGATTCCTTTGCAGGCTAAACTTTGAGAACTTCTGCTCCAAGTCATTGTTTATCACCAACACATTCTTAGGTAAAGGCATACCAGTAGCCATCTGGTGAAACCTTGAGAAATGAAGCAAGATGCAGCTTAAGTTTTAATGTAGCATGTCAGGGTTTGGGAAAAGAGGAAAACTCAGGAAATAGTTGAGGAAAATATTATTATATCCGATGATGGCACATAGATGCACCAAAGAACATTTTTACCTTCTAAATTTTTCACAGGGCATATGCTATTTGATGATAGGATTATAAATTGACTGAATTAATTACATTGCAAAAGATACTGATAGAAAATTCTGACAACTCAGAAGGTTATCAGTATGGTAATTTCCTTGCTCACTGCCCTCTCAAAAGAAGGATCAGTTCCCAGAACAATCCAGAGTCTGGGAAAAAGGTACTGTTCACCCATACAGACCAGGGAAACAGAGCATGGCCAACTCTGTGTCTTGTTTTCTGCTTTTCAGACCTGGTATCTGATGCTCTAGAGATGTCTGCATCTGTTTTGGTGGTTCTACCTGTCCTTGGGCCTCAGTTCCCGAGACTACATGTTGTACTTTTTTCCAGCTGCTGGGAATTACTCTTACCTGTTTCCCCCTTCTCTGCCAGGGGCTCAAGTTCTATCACTTAACGCCATCTGCTTGCTTGTGTTTCACTCACTCCGCCTGGGCTTTCTTAGTGATTTGTGCCTAAGAAATTATTGTTCGGAATTCTTGCTGTTCTCAACTTCCTGAATCAGACCTTCCTGACTGATAACAGACATTGGTTGTACAGATGACAAAATAATACTGACAGTAAATAACGTTTATTGAGTGCTTACTATATGTAGGACACTTGATGTGTACTTCATAGGTTTTATGCAGACAGAATTTCCTGCTGGTCCTCCTGTTCATCCATAATTTACATCAATTCTTCTGGTGTCTGTCCTACTGCCCCATACTGCTGCAGGGACCCATAACATATCCTGAGTTATGAAATTACAGACTTATTCATAAAAAACTGTGAATTACCTGCACCGTTATCCAAAAGTTCCAAAACTTCTGTTTTTCCATTATTTGATTCAATAGAAGCAGTCACATTGGCTCTAAGAACTGGCACATTCCCTTGTAGAACTTCTGCATAGACAATCACTGGACTGGGAAAACTGTTTGTGTCTTTGTTCATTTTAGCATTCACTGTGATTGGAGGCACAGAAGAATTGGCTGCCTGAGAATTTACTGTAATAGTTCATGTTTCTGGGTATGCTTTGGGTTGAAGACTGTAAGTCCAAACACCCACCTAAAAATTCAGGAGAAATATAGTAAGTAGTCAAAATCAGGCTTTTCTGTGTTTTCACTATCCAACTCTGAAATAAATTTTATAAGCATGTTACTGAATACACAGGTTTTCGAGAGTTTTGAGGGTAAAGGAGGAGAACTGAGGCAGTTTAGACAGGGCATCCTGGCTATTGTCATGCATGATGTCCAAACACTGGGAAAAATAAGTTTGGGAAAGTTTGCCTTGATCTTGGCCTTATTCTTTGACCTCGCTGTCCATAGATCCTATGATCTGGTGATGGTACTAAAGAATGACTCTATAGCTATCTAAACACCAATTTGCACAGATTCTCCTTTCATTGCCTCTTTAAAGTTCTTAGCCTACCTAATTTGTTTTCCTTCTGTTTCCCCTAATGTATACATTTTTTCTTCCTTTTTCCTGCTATCATAATTTTGGAGACCACATAGGCATAGGAATTACATTCTATTTTATTATAATTTTGAAGATAATACAAATATTGACACCCATAGTTGTTATAGTAAACAATGTATTTTCAGCATATTTATTTTCACCATAAAGCATTTATTTTCACCATAAAACAAATGTGGGAGGAAGCCTAAAAGCTAACTGCTTACCTCTGCAATTCCTGGAATACTGAGATAGGCCATTTTTGGAAACTGCATCCCCTGTGAAATTTCTCATTGGTGTTCCATTGGGATCCCAGAGAGAAATAACAGGAGCCTGTCTGGTCCATGTGATGAGAATGTGTCCTTTCCCACAGTGCTATCAATTATTACAGTGCCATTCATCCAAGGATTATTGTTGAGTGTTAATCCCATACTTTCAAGCTGTTTAAATATATTTTAAAAATTAATGACTAGAGAAGAGAACAATTTTATTCTGTTTTCATTTTTCATGAAGTTTTTAATTTCTGACCTGAGAACAAGCTTATATAGTGCATCCTACTTTAGGCTTGTGATCTCTCTGAAAGCTGACTGGGATGTGACAGTCAGATAGTGTGAAATACAGAGTCTCAGGAAAGGATAGCGTATAATAAAAGCTTTAAAGCAGGAGAATGGGTTTTAGAGTTGGAGATATGACCCTATTATTTTTTTGCATTGTCTTGGCAAACACCCACTCAAGTCTTTAGCAGTGAAGAATGCTACAGCCTCAGAGAAGAATTAGCTGTAGGGTATAGGTGTCTGCACATGCGTGTGTGTGTGTGTGTGTGTGTGTGCGTGTGTGTGTGTTTTATCCTCAGTTTTATCCATCTAAATGATTAACTATAAAAAAATACTTATTGTGGTGGCTAGAGTATTTGAGTAAAGACACAGTAGAGAGGGGCCTCAAGAGAGACAATCAGGACCAGCAAATAATGAGACAAGGAAACATGGATTTTTCTCCTGATGTGAAATCTTGAATAATTTTCACAAATGAATGGAATGAGTAGCATCAGACAATAAACATGTCCAACAAGAGTGGAAAGGGGACAAACTGTGAGGATTGGAATCCTGTAAAGAGATGTGAAAGATAGGATGTTCTCTGAGAGGAGCTTTGAAGAAAGTTTTTCAAGTCTTTGTGGGTGGCTCTTCATCAAGGAAAGCCAAGTCTGTCCAGTGACCAAGAAGGTGCTTTCCCTAAGTGTGTCATTTTAGGAATGATGGGAAGTGTCTTTTCTATTCTAAACCAGTCTTAAACAAAAATATTTTCATACCAGTGCTGATAGAAGAGAGTGAATTCTACCACTGAGACATCATTGTAATGACAAAAATCTCAGTCCTATGTGAAGTGAGCATGTGTTTGAGTGGACCAAGTATTATCAAGTTACATCTGAATTGAGTAACTTTTTCAGGTACCCCATGAGGAAAGTCTAAGACAGTTGGAAGGCTTTGGCTACATGGTAGTACTAGGGGGAAATGACTGAGTAAAGAGTGAGATGCAGCCTTTTCTCTGTATTCTAGCTGCCACCATCCAAATTCAGGTTCCCATCTACTCAGATTATTGCTACATACCTCTAACTATTCTCACTATTCTCTCCCAAGACCTATATATCATTTACACAAACCCAGGTTAACATTTCAAAAATTTCTTTTATTTTTGTTATTTCTCTACTTAAGGACCTATAGACATTACAGGTGAGGGGAACAGAAATTTCTGCCCTTTCCACATCATTTAGAAAGCCATTCTTGAAACTTTGAGTGTATTCTGCATGCATGTGCCTCCTTTCTGGATGATATCCCATATTTTGCTCTTACTTTTAAAACCCCTTTGGAGTATTCCATTTTAATGTCCCACAATCCACTCAAAACCCAAGGTTAAAATAGAGCCGAAAATAATAGCCTCAAAATCACTTCTCCCTGTTTACATGTCAATTTTATCAGTGTTTTCTCAGTCATCCAGATTGAAACCTGGAGAATAAATGAACTTTATTCTCTTTCAGTTTATTCTCCATACACTGCCAAGCTAGATCTCAGATCAATTTTTAAACTACTTCCAGGGTGAGGCTGCAGACTGCAGACCCAACTTCCAAACCGATCTGCACATATTGTCTTAACTCTGAATCTTATACCTTCTTACTCTTCATTGTTGGAGAATAGAGGAAAATAGATTTGTTTTGGTGATCCTGGCAAGTTGTAATGTGGAAAGTGACTTAGTGAACTGGAAGGTGAAATTACATGATACACACTTGGTAGGAATGGATATTGATAGAAATAATTTTGTAAAAATATTTTGAAGGAAACAGGCTGTGTTGACATTTTACATGAGATGTGAATGAAGAATGAAGGAAGTTGTCAAAATTTTTTAATCTAAATAGAAAATGGTGGTATTGTTGAAACACAAATGAGAAAAGAAGTAGAATTCAGAAGAGAGATGAATAAAATAAAAAGTCAGTGAAAAAAGTGGTTGAAGAAGTAAGATAAGCCCTAAATTTGTAGATATGCAATGATAATTCACTGTCTTTTTTCTGATAAATTATTTCCAAGATACTTTGTTTCCATTTCCAAACTGGGTTCTTAAACGCATTCATCTAATTTAAATCTATTTCACAGCAGTGACAAGTAGAGGAAATCTTGGAAGTGTGAGATACTTCTATGCATTCATAGACAAATGAAAGCTATCTTACAAGACAAAGTCTATTTTTGGCAGAAAATTTAACATGGTTGAGTTTTGATGTTATCCCTTAACCAAACTCTGTGGGAAAAGAAAAAATATATATACATATATACTTCACTACTTAATTTAGTCATATTTAAAAAATAATTTCTATTTCATACTGAAATTTTAATTTTAATTAAAAGTGTACTTTTAGAAAAATATAGGACTCAAAACTTGTAACAACTGAATTATTTTTTTGGTTATGGCTAAATGTAAACACAAAGACCTGAGGAGTGGTGACTCTGACCTGAAGAGGCTGTTGGGAAAGATCAGTATTTCCTGATGCAAGAGCCCCAAAAGCATCAATGAGGCTGTTGTTCTGGGCTTCATCAGAAGCACAAAAATGGTTTCCTCCTAAAATTAAATACATTAAGTAGGCTGATTTCTAGAAAATACATACCTATCACATTTTAATGGTTAATAAGGTAGCAGGGTAAACAAAATCATAGTTTCAGTATATATTATTAATATAGAACAAAGTCAAGTATGTGTAAAGATTAACAATAAAATGTTAATTTAAAACTGTCATAACTAGGAAAAGTAAGCAGTCTTTATATCCCACTTACAGAAATATTCCTGGCTGAAATGTGTGAAATAATCACAGAATATGAAAGAAGATGTTATAATTCCATGTATTAGAGCTCACAAACTATGCTGCCCTTTAGGGTAATTATTGACTTTTAAGATACAGTTATGGTAGTTCTGGCCTTCAGATTTTTCAGCCAAAGTGGGTCAGAATCAGTTCAGAAAAGTTGAAGAGCTGTCATATTGAGGTATCCTGACAATAACTGGCAGTGGGGAGATAGAAAAGTGGTATGTAATAGAGACAAATTGAGATGGACCCTTGGAACAGAAATAAATTTTATAACGGCCATGAAAGTACTTTGAAATGATGGAAGTTTGTGCAACTAAGCATTAAAAAACAAGTATATATTTGGTAGCATTAGAAGTCAACCCAATACAATAATTCATATTCACAATGTTATAAATTTTGTTTATTCTACTACGTTTAAGAAGGCACTGAAAACATGTGGTCCATTTTCATTCAGTCTCTGTACCCAAGATAACATCTACCCTGTAGTTCATCAGGAAATTTTGTTGTTATTTAGATTTTTTCAGCCTGAGCCTCTATTAATCCCATCTGGCCCCTACCCCCAATCCCAAAGCCTATGCCCTGGTTTCATGGATTTCCCACTATCTCTCCACTATCACCCAACATGATTTTTTTGCTCATGACCTGATCATCTTCTCGCACTCCTCCTGTCTCCAGAAAAAGTAAACCTTGTTCAAGGCCCAGCTCAGAAGTCACCTCATCTTTCATTCCTTCTTTCTCTGACTCTGTACAAACCTGGGAGAATTTATGGTTCCTCTGCTCACATAGTGCCTTATTTCTGTATATTTCTCCTGTCATGAAGGGATGTTATCTGATTATGCTATTTGATTAGTAGTTTTTTATGTCTCTCCAGCCAGCTGGATTGTGAGCACCTTGTGAACAGAGATCAGGTCTGGTTTGACCCTGGTTTCAAGGTCTTGCAGAGCACCTACAGGGCAAGAGCTTGAGAGAAATCATTGTGAGCCTTTACACTTATGCATTGCTATCAAAGGACTTATATATATGGGTCATATTTCACCCGTTATAGCACTCATCTCTATGATGGCTTGATCAGCAGATGGTCCCAAAGCAATCAAATGAATGATAGCCTCACTTTGTTTCACTTCATCAATACAGTTCTTTGCAGAGTTATCCTCCCCATCAGTCAGCAAGACAATTTCAGATCCATTTATTTGAGGGTATACTTCTCTAATTACCTGCAGATACAATCAGAGCATAACTATTGGTGTTCCTAGACCAAAAGACTTACAGGATACTAGAAAAAATGTGCGGAGAAAATAAAAGTGTGCAGAAAAGAAGAGATAGCATCTGCTTTAAATAATAGAATCTACAATCAACAACTTTTAGGAGAACTTAAACATGATTTTATTTTCTGTCTGTCTGCTGCAGGGAATGTTTGCTCAAATGAAGTTATGTGGGTGCAGGTTAAATGACAATGACATTTCAGTCTGAGGACTCAGGTCAATCAGATACCAAAAATATAGCTGCAGAATGTAGCATTAAATAGTTCTCTGCTTTCTCTGACTAGATGGCACTCTAACAAGACTTTAGTGTATAAAATTTATTGCATATACAGCTAGGTGCCTTAAAACTCCACCTCTACTTTTTTTTTTTTTAATTTCTTTTCAGTGTAACTATTCATTGTTTTTGCACCACACCCAGTGCTCCATGCAATACGTGCCCTCCTTAATACCCACCATCTTAATACCCTCCACCTCTACTTTTAAAAAAGGTTAATGATTTCAAATTAGGGAACCGTTAGTATGTTTATAAAGAAAAGATATGGAAAGTTCTAAACAGGTCAAGATTAGGAATCTTGTTATATAACTTTTATTTTACCTCTAGTAGTAATGAGCACAAAACTAAGAGTATTAGTGGTGCTCAGAGAATACATGAATTTTATTTATTGAAATTGAGTTCTATTTGTGGCTTGAACCCATTTCTTATAAAGCCAAATAGTTTGAAACTCAGAGTGCTGAATCTGGGTGCCTATAAGAGAGGATAAAAAGAATTTATTTTTGGTTATAAACAAATGACATTATCAGTGGCTTTCATGAACTTGAAGTGGAGGTGTGTATAGATTTGCAGAAGAGGGTTTGGATAATGAGCACTGAGTATTATATAAAACTGATGAATCATAGACCTGTACTTCTGAAACAAATAATATATTATATGCTAATTAATTGAATTTAAATAAATAAAAAAACAAAAGAATTTAGAATTTAGATATTCCTAATAAAGCTGGTGTCAGGGAACAGAGTGACCAGACTCATCATAATTTTTGCATGTTTTTAGGTGAACAATGGCTTTTATATATTGTAATATATGTGAAATATGCTCTGACATACATTAAAATCAGACTAAAAGATAGAAAATGCTTTATACATTTATTGCATTTATACAGCATTCCCATCACACTCCCTTACAAGTCTGAGTGAAATATATATTTATGAATATATAATGAATATATATGAATATAATTATGAATCTTATTTTTATCCAAATATGCATGACCATTGTAATTATTATGACATTTGTGAAATATATATTTACTATATAATATTTTTCTGTATACATAAATATAGCATTTTATTTAATCTTCATAATAGTACTATGAGATAGGCATTCGTGTTTTCTTATATTTTATAGATAAGTCACTGGGAGTCCGAAGAGATTGCAAACTTTGCCTAAGATCACATAGTAGTAGGTGGTAGAGCCAGTACTCTGATGTTAAAATTCATGTTCTGACCAGTATTCTTGACCCTAATCATGACTAACAGCCCCTGCTACATCTGCTTTGATAAACTTCAGTTTTCCCCAGCTGAGTGTCATAGAAACTGAAATGAAGATTGGCCAAAAGTGGAATCATACCATATAACTTACTTCATTGTCTTAGGAGTTGTCAAGTTTTGCTGCCCAAACACACATATCTATTTAATATTTATTGAATACCGACTACTTCGTGGTAACAAAACAAAGCCCTGACTTGATTTGGTTTATACTCTAGTGGCATTTTAATAGTCATTTATTTACCCATCAGTTTATTCATTGATTTACTGATCCATTAAAAAATAATTCAATAATTTTTTTCTATAAGCTTAGTCCTGTGCTTCTTTGTATTAGTCATGTTAAAATTAGGCAGTATGTATGTGTGGCAGCATTTAACATAAAAATGTCCTAATCATACAAAAAGAAGAAACTACAGTTTGGCTATTATGGACTTTGCTGCTATGAGCATTGGGATGCAGAAGGGAACAGAGAGGGAAACAAACCGTGAGTCCAGGAAACAAACTGAAGGTTGTGGAAGGGGAGGTGGGTGGGGGGATGGAGTAACTGGCTGATGGACATTGAGGAGGGTTCTTGATATGATGAGCACTGGGTGTTACATACAACTGATGAATCATTGAACATTATATCAAAAATTAATGACATATTATACACTGGCTAATAGAATTTAAATAAAAAAGAATCTAGGTGAATGGATTATGAGGTACAAACTTTAAGTCATAAAATAAATAAGTGATGGAGATATAATGTACAGCATAGGGAATATGGCTACTAATACTGGAATAATTTTGTATAGTAACAAGTAGTTAACTAGACTTTTCTTTTTTTTTTTTTTTTTTTTTTTTTTAAAGATTTTATTTATTTACTTGAGAGAGAGACAGTGAGAGAGAGCATGAATGAGAAGAAGGTCAGAGAGAGAAGCAGACTCCCCATGGAGCTGGGAGTCCGATGCGGGACTCGATCCCGGGACTCCAGGATCATGACCTGAGCCGAAGGCAGTCGTCCAACCAACTGAGCCACCCAGGCGTCCCGACTTTTCATTTTATAATGTATAAAAATATCAAATCACTATGAAACTAGTAAGGTATTGTATGCAAACTAAACCTTATTTTTTAAAAAAAGAACAAACTAATTTTCAATATGGTTTGCACCTGAAATGTTGATCTAATTCCAGCACAGATGGAAGTTCCTCCATTAGCTTCTGTAGTTAAGCTCTCCAAGAAGTTGTTTCTTTCCTTGCTGCTTATTATTTGGATTAGATTTCTTTTAATGTTGGTGGTACTATCAAAGTGCACCGTTCCCACCCAGGATCCATTTTCAATGGTCTGCAGCAGGAAATGTTTTGTTGCTTGATTCATTTGATTCAGGCGATTAAAACCCTGAATAAAAAAGATCAAGAAAAACAACCAAAGCGTTTTCATTTGGGAAATAATAGCAGATTATGTAAAATGAGTGAATAGTATTTGTTGTTAATTTTTTACCAGTAGTAATTAGTGTTATTAAAGAACACAATTTTCTTTCAATTGATAAAACTGAAAAATATAGTTATACATATTAGGGAACACTTATGGCATAGTAAGGAACGTAGGCTTTAACTAAGGTATTCTTGGCTGCTAAGCACCCAAATTAGAGGTGAAGGATAGGGTGGGGGTTGGGTTGGAATTGGGGGGTGGTGACTCACACCTTAGAGACTGCCTAATAACTCCTGGGATCCTCTGTTCCAGTTGTGTCAAGATGAAAACGCTCCCCAGATCCCACAGTATCAAACCAGACTATCAAGGACTCCATCTAGAGACTGAAATTCCCCTTCCACTTGGGGACTTCCCAAAAGATGAAACTTACTCCAGCTGCAATCTGAGAGTGTCAGTACCTCTCTCCCCCCATTTCCTCTTCTGCTCCTAACCTCTCCTCACCACTTCCCTACCAATGGATTAAATGGAATTAATTGGAATTAATTACCAAAGAACTCTTTAAAATTCACATCCCTCTTTCCTAGGTGAATGCCCAGGATGTAAGCCCTTTCATGCGTTTGTCTTTTCCAGTCCCTCATCACCAACTGATCTGTGGTACCCCCCACCCCCAACACAATCCAAATTTCCCTCTGAACTACCTAGAACAAAGTCATCATGAAAAACTGCTCTTATATCTCCATCTTTGAGGGCTTTCTCTCTACCCCTTTGTTTTACCCTTAAACTTATCTCTACCCGTATCTTGTCCAAAAGAGGTTGCTCATCTTTTCCCAATAAGGAGCTTCCTCTCTCCCCAGCAACACTTCCTAGAACAAATCTATGGATAGGTTCCCAGCATTCTGATGCTCTTTCTGAAACTCTGCTATTGTGGATTATTTCATTCAACTGTGTCATCTTCTGTGCTTTTCAGTAACCACCCAGGCCCCTTTTGTTAGAAGACATTTCTGTTCTGCCTCAAATGTGCCATCCTTCTGGGTCCCTTATCACATATGTCCACTCATTTGTAGTCCATTTCAGCAATTATTTACTGAGTACTTATACATGATAAACTCCGTTTCAGGCAAAAGGAATGCAAAGATGAAGAGAACACTGCTTCAAGTCCTAGAGGAGTTCCTAATCTAGTGGGAGAGAAATGTGTAATTTCAATATAATATATGGTAATAAAGGTTTGCACAGGTCATTGTGGGCGACTGGCAGAAGGACCATTAGTCCAGCCAAGAGTCCAATATGTATGAGTTAACCAGATAATGGGGAAGAGAGAGAAAATTTTCAACTCTGAACTCTTTAAGGATATGAGTTCTATTCCTAGAGCCCTGCACAGTGCCCTCCATTCACTGAATGATAGAAGAAGGAATGAATGGCTGAATCTGACTGTATCTTCATTATAGTGATGATTTTTGTCTGTGTCTTTGAGTATAAAGAGGTCATTTATATAGATTATGCAAATAAGGTAAAGCCATATTAACAATTCTCCTGGTTGATCTTGTTCCTTGACTTGGAATGGAGTTCAGGGGCCCTAATACACTCTCTCCTCATGTCTATTAAGTGTTTCCAGTAGAAAGCATGTCCATGTTAAAAATCTTTAGTTCTGATCCTAAGGCTTTACTAAAGGGTCTAAAAGTGCCTCTCAATAAACTCTCCATTTTCTGGAGCTGGATCTTGGGTTAGGACTTTTTAACTCTATTGCCACACTTCTTCATTTACAATATTTACTGCTCCTCTTGAGATCATCATTGTAGGATGCAACTTGGGCCACCATGCAACTTAGAACAAGCAGGTAGTGTTCAGAGTATTCTTAGCTATTCAATCACTTCTGTGTCCCCACATCCAGGGAAAATGGGCTCATACACTTACACTCATGCTTCCAGACTTATCAAGAACTAAGCACACAATTCTTTCTCTGATCTTCAGCAGTGAGAAGACAGGTAGAGGGGGTGGTGCCACCAAAGATGTTGTGTTTTTAAAATCCTCACAATTGCTGATCACCTCCCATGTACTTCTGGAATTGCACATTTTGTTTTGTAGGCTTGGAGCTCCTCTGCTATGGTTTTCTTTATTACAGAATTCAACAACTTAAAAGGTTAATAAAGTGAAAGAAACTTTTTATATACAACGCATTTAAGATTCAATAACAAATATGAGAAACAAAAAATATGTTTGGCAAATATATCATTTATTTAATGAAATAAGATTTGTTTAAGGAATCATATAATAGTAACAGATTTTGAATAATTGTAATAATAACTAACAGTAGCTAGCTAACACTAGTTAGCTAACAGTAGTTGTGCTTTCCATAGGCCAGTTAATATTTAAAGAACTCTATTATTAATACATCTAATTTATCAGGTAACCTGCACAAATATTTTATAAAGATGATAACATCTCCTTTGAATATAAATATGTGCTGTTAAATTACAGTTGGCATATTTACAGAATTAATATCTCGCATGAACATTATGGTTGCCTTTTCAGTTTGTTCTTTATCAGGGAAGAATTGGCAATCTTTTTCATACAGTTTTGTCTCAGAATCAATCCTGCATGCTCTAATTGTACATCTGTTTCCTTGACACTTATAAACTCTGTTTATACCAGTAATGCCTGTGGAACATCTGAAAATATGTAACAATCAGTCTTTGAGGCAACTTAACAATTAAAATTTTTGAAAATCTTAAGTAGTCTTTCTATCAAGGTTTTTTTTTAATTTATTTTTAAAGATTTTATTTATTTATTTGTCAGAAAGAGAGCAAGCGAGAGTGAGCACAGGCAGACAGAGTAGAAGGCAGAGTCAGAGGGAGAAGCAGGCTCTCCGCAGAGCAAGGAGCCCGATGTGGGACTCGATCCCAGGACGCTGGGATCATGACCTGAGCCGAAGGCAGCTGCTTAACCAACTGAGCCACCCAGGCGTCCCTCTATCAAGGTTTTTAATAATGACCTGTATATCAAGACCTTTATTCTTACTTATGTACTATACACATTCTATTTTTGACAGCAACACTTAAGGGTTCCTACCAGAGCAATTTTGTTTTTCAGGAAATTGCAGAAAGAAATTTTAAGTGGGATGTCTAGTATATGCAAAGGCTGAGTTTCCTGTTGTGATTAAAGCTGCTGCTGTCTGCTGTCCTGTTAATAATAATGGCTGGAGACTCCCCTTTTCCAAACTTCTCTTCTGGAGGTCTTGTGATGATAAATGCACTATTGGCACCTGGAAGGGGCAACTTGTGAAAACATTTACTCTTGGTACTACCTTAGCTTGAAGTTCTTTGTAGAATTCTTTTCAAAGAAGTTATCTCCAAACGAATATGATATGACATAGCTACAAGTGTTTTGGTTTTTCAGGGATATTTTGATCCAAAGTGAAATGTGGCTTAAAGGAAAGATTGAGGTACTGCCTAAGACAGTAGTCTTTACTGGTAGGGACATTTTTGACATAAGTGCTATTGCATGGAATTGGCCGCAGGTTGTAGTGCTTGTGACATATATGCTGGAATGTGAATGTATCCCATCTTTTCAATGTGTTTCCAGTTCAAATTTAAGAAGCAATTACTAGATTTCATTCAGTCATTTAGGGAGTCTCCTAAATATGTGTATGCTTCTAGGAGAATATATGTATTCTCCTAAATATGTGTATGTGTATGCAATGGTGCCATGTTGTCCCAGAACTCATTGAACATAATGATATCTGTGTTAACAACCATGATGACTATTCTATAGCAGAGACTAGACATTTAGGGGGAATATGATATAAACAAATGTAATCAATGTAATACTTCTTAAATACATGTGCTAAAACTGGTGGGACAATAGAGCAGAGGAATGGCCTTCAATGAACTCAAGTATCTTTCAGTTTATACTTTTTCTGATAAGTCCATAGACCCAACAGGGCATCTAAGATTGATTAAGCTGGTGGTATTTAATTTAAACCAACTACCAAAAATCATTTTTCTCTCTTGATCTCAGAGCTAAGAGGCTCATCTATGATTAACCATGATATTTTTAGATCAGTATTTTTAAATGAACTTTACAAATCCCAAGAAATCCTTATCTGCCCCTCTGAAGATTGATTTTTAATTTAGTGTGCATTTACTACTATTTATTAACCATTTTTTTGTTCTTATGTAGTATAAATAATTTTGACTTGGCATATACTATACAACCCCTTACACAGAATACAATTTCAGCACACATGAGTTCTGGCAGCTATGGTAGAGAGGTATAAAAATATGCCAAATTGGCTACCAAAGGCTCTTGAAGTTATGTGTATTTTAAATAGATAAGTAGTTACTGTAAGGTGTATTTTCAAAAAAAGAAGGAGAGAAAAATAAAGAAAAAAAAAAACAGAAGAAGGAAACCCAGAAAAGCACTCTTTGATGACATCACATCTATTATCTGCAATGGGATTAAAAAAAAGAATGATTGGCATTGAAAAGAAATCAACCTAAGGAAATTAAGAAGTTATAACTTAAAGTAATTAAGAAAATTTAAATGGTTATGCCTTGTTGCTTCGATTTTTTTTTTACTTAGCACTGTAGAAAGGTGCTTCTTCATTGTATTCATCAAACAGTCCCCAGTGGAGATGGGCCCACTCATGGACAGTCTACTTGTAGAATAACATTTCAAATAAATGATCATAATTCAAGTGACAAAATTCTTCCTCAAATATTTTAAGAAAGTTTTCAGTAAAAAATTATATTTAGGTTTTAGGTTTCCTAGGCAAATGGAACCAGATTAATAAGTGTGAAATTGTACCTCTCAGTATGGGAGGAGAAAGCCCTCATATCAGTGACTGCAACAGGGATTTGGTGCATGGCAGGTTGTCCTGCCTCCTATGCCCACTTTAGTTTATTAAGAGAGTAGATTCAGGTTCTTTCATCACAAACATAAAATAAAATAGAAGATAAGATAAAATAAAATGGAAAGGATACATAACTATGTGAGGAGATATGTTAATTAGCTTGACTATAAGGGCTCTGTTTTCTCAATCAGGGCATCTGCCGATGGGATTGGAAAGAGTAGTTGTAGAGCTTTTTTTTTTTTTTTTTGCTTTTTTTTTTTAAGATTTTATTTATTTATTTGACACAGAGAGAGATCACAAGTAGGCAGAGAGGCAGGCAGAGGAAGAGGGAGAAGTAGGCTCCCTTCTTGATCCCAGGACCCTGACACCAGGACCTGAGCCAAAGGCAGGGGCTTAACCGACTGAGCCACCAGGCACCCCAAGAGTAGTTATAGACCTTGAGAAAAACAGAAGTTTGAAAATAGCTACTAAGGGGAATAAGAAAGGGGCCCAAGAATAAGTAAGTTCAAATATTGTTGGGTAGATTTGAGAGCTTCCCTGAGCTTGGAAAACCTGTTTATATAATAATGGCATTAGTTTTATAATTTTCTTTCACAGTCTTGGAAATTCATTAACAGGAGCCAAAGGAAACTGGCCAGAAACTCAGTACAGAGGATTTGGCAAGTTGAATGAAACATAAGGAAATGAATGGTGAGGGAATTGAGGTATTTACACTTATAGTTGAAATGACTGATTTTGCTGGATATACCAGCTAGGAAAGGTGCAAAGGATTAGAGGTGCCAAGGAGAACAGACATGATCACACTCAAGTTTGAGGGACAGATAAGATTGAGGTGGGATAGGATGATAGAGCTTGTAAGTTAGGGTGGGGAACAGGTCCAGGTGACAGTAAGGACCAGGGCTAGCTGAACATTTGACAGAGACAAGAGACTTACTATGTGCTCATTGAAAGGTAATGGGAGAAGGAGATTTTAGGATTTAGGAAGATTTCCTCTGAATGTTACATGTGAGTTGAACCTTCCTTTAACAATGATTTGTATCAATATGCTTTAGTGCATTTGAACCAATAATTTTAACTTTTAGATTGAACTAGATGAAATTGTTGTTTTTCTAGGTTAGAGTGATCACTTACAGACAGTTCATCTGGCTAAACCAAACAGGTTGAATGATAATATCAGCAACTAACAGCTTGTGAGTCTTTTCTTTTGGCCAAGAACTGGCATCCTGACTCTTTCTAGCTCGCCTTACCTTTGTCTTCCACGGAAGCAGCTGGTGATTGATTAATATCCAGCTGTGGAGAACTAAAAAATTTAAATCTAAAAAGTAAGTCTTAAAAAATGTATTGCTGGGGGTGTGTGTGCTTTGGTGAGTGCTGTGGGGTGTGTGGACCTGGCGATTCACGGACCTGTACCCCCGGGGATAAAAATATATGTTTATAAAAAATAAAAAATTTAAAATAAAAAAAATGTATTGTTGTCCTGTGTTCAAATTACTATAGACATTGTTCTGTCTACAGTTATATAGATCATCTAACTCAGTGTTTACAACAATTCCACAAGGCAGGAAACATTCTATTTACTGTCTTATAGGAGGTAAGAACAGAGAAAATAGGTCATTTGCCCAAGGTCACACACAATTGATAAGTCAGGATTTGAACCTAGAGACTCTGACTCCAAGGCCTGTAAGCTTAACGTGGATTCAAAGTTGCATGTTAGAATCATTTGCAAAGCATGTATTTTGCAAATTCCTACCTGATGGTCCATATTCATCTTGTTTTTTTCCAAGGATGAAGTCAGGGGTGAAATGAATGTATTCTCCTTTTTCTTCACAAGCTGTGAAGTATATGTATATGGTTCATCTCTACCTGGGAAGGTAGGTGGTGCAGCTAATACATCAGCCTGAAAATGTTTAAAAATATTTTTAAAACATCGGAAATAGAAACATTTGGTTAAATGTTCTAAAACATTTAACTCTAAACCAATCAGTGTACTGCAAAACTGGGGATCATTAGAAAATATAATTTTTTAAGAGAAGCATTTTGCCTCTTACGTGTTTGTAGCTTTCATGTTTTGGCCTCTGACAAGTGAGCAGGATCTCTGCTACACAGTTCCCACTCTGCTAACTGTCAGTCCAAAAATACATCTTAATCTTATACATTAAAGGCTTTGAGTTTTCTATAACCCTTCACTGAAAGGCAAATGCTTTTGTTTGATGTTAAGAAAAATGATGTAAAATGACATAGACTTTTTTTTCCTTTTTAGAGAGAGTGAGAGTGCATGTGTGTGAGCATTGGGGATTGGAGGGACAGAGAGACAGAGGGAGAGAGAGAATGTTAAGCAGGCTCCATGACCAGCATGGACCCCCTCACAGAGTTCAACCTCACCACCCTGGGATCATGACCTGAGTTAAAATCAGGAGTCAGATACTTACTTGACTAAGCCACCCAACTACCCTTACAAAGGCCTGGACTATAGAGTCATCTATTTGGTTCCAATATTGGCATTAGCAACTCCTGGGTAATAGAGTTTGAGCAATTTAACACTCTGAGGCTAGTTTCTTTATCTTTTAAATGGACTATTACAACCTTTCTTTAAGGTGAACATAACATGAAATGAGTTATATAGTACCCTACACATAGGCAGTCAAAAAACTGGTTGGTATCATTATCATTAATAAGTCTTAATAGAGAGCAGCCTTAGCTGATGCAAGCTGAAACAGCCTGTAGAGAAGGGACATAAGAGCTTTTTCATTATACTCTTACTCTCCAGGACCAGGCAGCTGGATTTGGGGCTGGGGGGTAGAGTGATAGAAAAATTCATAGGAGATACAGAGCTTTTTAGAGCAGCTGAAAATATCACTTTATACTGTTCAGTATCCTGAACCCAAAAGTGTAATGATTGATAAGGGAGATAGTAGGAGAAATACATGGATGAATGTTCTTAATGGTGATCTATTCTACATAATCAAAACCACCAAATAACTGAGGGATCCAGGGTGCTGGATGACAATATCAAACTCTTCGTCTTGATGGCAATATCCTGTAACAGTGTTGTTTCCTTCAGGATGGGCTCTTCTCCTCCATGATGCTTCCTGACCTGACACAAGCCCACAGTAGAATTATTCTTCCTCAGGAACTCCAGGGCTCTCTGTCTTGTTCTCTTGAAGAGAGTCCATTATGCTGACTCATATTTATCAGCAAACTGATTGGGTTCAGAGCCATGGGATCAGTCAGAAGCCAGAGTGCCGAGAACGAACGGTCCAAAGAATTGGAGTTAGGAAAGCTAAGAGTTAGGAAAGGGGCTTCAGAGATCTGCTGAAGTAGATTGGGAATTACTTCATCACTGACCTAAAGTGGATGAATCAATTCTTTACCTGTTCCTTAAGAATGCCTTTCCTCATTTTTTGTTTTGGAATATTTAGATAATCAGCCAGTTGTCACATTTTCCTTGGAGCAATTGTTATCTATTCTTCTATGAGATAAAAAATATATATGGTGATTTGAATTGTGGTACAGACTGGAAAAGTAGGTTGCTGTATACAGTTGTGTGGGTTGTGCATTGCATAACTCCAAGGGATTACATTTACTTTGTAGTATCTTTAGCTCTGTGCAACTGCCTTGGGTAGTGGTATATTCTCAAGTCATTGAGGGATTTTACAGACCCCTGTGTCAGAAGACTATGATCCCTTAGGCATGGTAGGGTGCCTAATAATTGTTCTCACAGGCTTTCTGAGCAAAATTTCTATAATATTCTTTCAATATTCCTTCTCAGAATTCCTATAATATCCTAATCAGATCAAAGATAATTAATATTATTATATTCCTATATTTCAAAAAAATAAGTACTTTTAAACCAAAAAGACACATGAATAAAAGGAATAAGGAAAATTGACAACTGACATCTCAGATCATGAGTTATGAGTAAGTTCAGCATGAATCTTACTATGGTCAGATAATATCCCCAAAGTAAGTTATTGTCCTCAAGTTGGTTCACCAGTTAGAAAAAGGAGTAGTTTTTGTTACTTTATATAAGCCAGAACTCAAGCCCAGATTTGTCAGCCTTCAAAGCCTATGGATTGGATCTCAGATGTAATTGTGTGCTACTTAATGTAACCTTAGAAAAATTATTTACTTCTCCAACTACCAGTTTTCTCTTCTGTATAATGTGGATGAGAGATTTTCACAAGGTTGCCTCATAATATAAATGCAAAGACTTTGTAGAGGGTTGGGAAAAATGTTAGGAAACATTGTGTAATCCAGAGGCATGTCTAACTACTAATAATTGAACTTTTACTTGTGGTGTTCAGTAGAAGACATTTTAATAAGCTTTTTCCCCCTATAAATAATTCTTTCAAATACTGATTTCCAATGTTCAGAAAAGTTTGAAACTGACTGATTATTCCTGAATACTAAGAAGCCATCATTCAGAATCAGTTAAATTAACTGCTATTCAAGCCTGTGCTCTTCAGTAAAGAAATCTTTATATTTCCCTGGAATTCAAAAGTTATCAATAAATGAATACCGCTATGCTTCAAGAGTTTATTCAGAGTGAGTAATAAGTGGCAGCCATAGAGTCACCTGCTCACGACCCAGGTCAAGCACATCAGCTTCTGATGGGTAGCAACACACACACAAAAGGCTAAATCAGTGAGCCTAAGGATACACTAGTGGAGGAATTGAATGTAAAGGATTAGTAACTGTTGATATCAGGGACAGGCAGAGCTAATTTGCGTGACTGGAACGCCAATCTCTTTATTACGTGAAATGCTATAATTAGAAGAAACTTTAGAAATCAAATTCTTTGGTGTAGTCTTGGAGAATTTCCCTTCTCCATCTGCACTTCCTAATGTACTCATTTAGTCCCATGGCTTTAAATCTCATTCTACACACTGATGACCCCCAGATTTTTATCTCCACTCACATTTCCCCCTTGAATTCAGATTCCTATCTCCATCTATATGTATGTCTAATAAGCATCTCAAATTCAAAATGCTTCATAAAAAGTCCTGATCTCCCACCTGCTATTTTTTCCCCCATTTACAGTCTTCACCTTTTCAACTGATGATAATTTCATCCTTCTTAATGTTCAGGCCAAAACCCTTGAAGTCTTCCTTGAGTTCTATTTTTCCCTCCCCCTCTCCCCCATGCTAAACCATCAGCATTTGCTAAACCATCAGCAAATCTGTCTATGATACCCTCAGAATATGTTCAGAATTATACCACTTTAATGATCTCTAGCACAATATCCCTATTCCTGGTCACCACCACTTCTCACCTACAATAGCTTCCTACCTGGTGTCCCTTCACACCTCTGTGCTGTAATAGAGCCATACAGGATGAATGATAAGTAGAAGCCCTTTACAGAATTTCTTCAACACTGCAGTCAGAGTGATACCAGAAAATGCATGAAAGAGCATACCCCTCCTCTGCCCAGAATCCTTCCATGGATTCTCACAACACCCAGAAGAAGAAAAGCCCAAGTCTTTCCAGTGGTCTGTGCCTCCTGTGTCTCCCATGTTCAGTTCTCCCCATCCTTCTTCCTTGCCATCATCTCCTGCTGGTCACATCAAGCATGCTTACTGTTCCCTCTTCCAGGTTTTCAGTGGGTTCTTCCCTTACTCATCTCAGATTGCCACTCAGATATCACCATCAACAGTGAGTCCTTTCCTGACTGCCATACATGAAACAGTAACACACATTAGCCTCCCACCCAGCCCCACCAGCACTGCTATCCCCCTTTGCTGATTTACTTTACTCCATGGCAACGTACTACCATCTGACGTGCTATATTTTGCATGTTTTTATTGTCTATATTATATAAAAAGAATGTGTACTGCATGAGAGCAAATAATTAATTAGGGCAAGGAATTAAGTCACTCTTTCATCTCCCTGCTATGTCCTAAGTATTCATTAAATCAGTGTTCAAGGAACAGATGAATTCAATTGCTCATTGAATACAGATGAAGAAACTGAGGATCAGGGAGGCTCTAGGCCTTGTCTCTGGTCTTATGGTCAAACAGGATAGAACCCGACCTTGAACTTCCAATTTCCTCTGCCATTCCAACATTATTTTTACTGTACCATGATGCTTTTAAGCTTCCTGCAGCATTCAGATGTTTCCATAATTATTAACAATGTTTTTCCTTCTCCACAATTCAAATAGAAACCCCATTTCTTTCTTACCTTTATCTGTTCAATTATTTTTCCATCTTCCAGCACTCGAGGGTCTGTAGCAAAGATAATGCCTTCATAGCCATTGTTACTCAGCTGAATGAGGGAAGTATTGGACTCCTGCAGCAGGTATAGGACTAAGAGGAAGACAAAACTTAAGAACCCCATTGTTCCTGTCAAGGCATTCCTGGCCCCAAAGTTGGTTTGTTCAAAGGCTTTTCTTTCACTTTGTTTCTCTCTCCATGTAAAGGTCAATGTTATAATATGTAACAAAATGTTTGACTTCAGTTTACACAATCATTTTATTGCATATTACTGTAAAAGTGACCTAAAGCAGAGATCTGATTTTTTAAAAAAAGATTTTATTTATTTATTTGTCAGAGAGAGAGAGTGTGAGTGTGCACAAGTACAGGGAGCAGCAGACAGAGGGAGAGGCAAGCTCCCCACTGAGAAGGGAGCCCAAGGCCTGCTGGAACCCAGGACCCTGGGATCATGACTTGAGCCAAAGGCAGATGCTTAACCAGCTGAGCCACCCAGGCATCCTGAGATCAGATCTTTTTGTAAAAAACTGCCCATTTTCCTCATGAAACATATTTTCTGTACTTTCTATTTCTGGTTCATTTTCTGCATATAGGAAGACTATATTTTCTATACAGTACAGTGTGAAAATCAATAAAATTTTCTAATTAAATGGATAGAAACAATAATGGGAATGTTGTTACTCCATTTTACAGAGAGAATTAATAAATATTTAGATTATTCACCAAGGGTATAATTAATGGAAGAGAATATAAGATTATTAAATGTAAATAACACCAAATGAGGTAAGGTGGCCTTGAAACCTAACCTAAAATTTATTTTATTTTATTTTAAAATTTAAGGATGTCTGGGGGAGAGAAAGGGAGAGAGAGAATGCAAGCAGGCCAGAGGGAGAAGGGAAAGAATCCTCAAGCAGACTCCCCATTGAGCATGGAGCCCAAGGAAGGACTCAATCCCAGGATCCTCCAGATCATGACCTGAGCCAAAATCAAGAGTTGGTTGCCAACTAACTCAACCACCCAGGCACACCCTAACTTAAAAATTTAAAGACAGACAAATTAAGGAAGATTTGATAGTTATTAAAGTAAATTTTTAAAAATCCTGTTCATAAAGAATGAATAGAGTGTTTTTAGGCAAGTATATCAAAAGAGTGTGGGAGTGCGACTTCCCCCACTCCCCTCTCCGGAGTAGAGGAACTTCGCCTGTGGGTGCCCACCTCCTCTTAGCGCAACTTTCTTGGCTCCCCTTCTCCTGAGCCCTGAAATTTCGAGGGAGAGTGCCTTTAATAAATCTTGCCTTGCACCCACTTAAAAAAAAAAGTGTGGTATATGCTAGTTATTATTGAAGCAAAGTGAGCAATTTTGATAGTTAACATTTACTTAGTGCTTACTAGGGCAGAGATTTCTCAATCTTCACTGTAACTCTCTTAAGTATAAATATTATCTTTTAAAAAAAATTTATTTATTTGACAGAGAGATCACAAGTAGGCAGAGAGGCAGGCAGAGAGAGAAGAGGAAGCAGGCTCCCTGCTGGGCAGAGAGCCTGATGTGGGGCTCGATCCCAGGACCATGGGATCATGACCTGAACCGAAGGCAGAGGCTTTAACCCACTGAGCCACCCAGTATGAATATTATCTTCATTTTATGTGTGGGGGAAACTGCAGCACATAGTTTCAGTAACTTACCAAGATCACATAGCTAGTAAATGGCAGAGTCAGGATCTGAATGCAGCATTCTTACCCTGAAGCCCATGGATTTAATTACTCCACGGTAAAGCAATATGGTTTCACAACACAAATAATATAAGATTTTTTTAGAAAGGGGAGAAAGGGGGTCAGCTTAGGAACTGTACTGATGGATAAAATAATGTCTAATTCTAAAACAAAAGAACCAGTACTCATCAGAAACCCAGAGAACTGGAAATAGAAGACCAGAAAATATATTTAAATTAAGAGTTTCAGTAGGAGGGTAACTATGTTGCATTCTGAACAAGTAACATCCTTACAAGAGGCATTTTATCACATGTGTCTAGACTTTGCCCTTTTAGGCAGTATCCTACACCATCACTCTATTTTCTCAGGAATATTATGAGATAAGTTTACATTTATGAAACTAATATGTTGTACAAGATACAGTATGGAGCTGTTATGCTGGCAACTCCATGGAAATGTGATTATTTGGAGTTGGTAGGGGCTGAGCATTAAGAAATATATCTGAGGCAGTCTTGTCCTGGTTCCCTTGCTGACCTCTCTTCTATTGCCCTCTACCTCTCCCTGAATTCTATCTTGGGGGCTTCAAATAAACAAAGTATACACCCATCCTGTAGAGTTTGTGCTCAGAAAATTGTTTTTGACTGATGGACTCACTGAATTAGTAAATGGTTATCATTTTAACCCCAAATAATGACATATCACAGTGGCTAAACAGAGGTTTGTCCAAAACCTTTGAAAGTTGGAGAAACCTGAGGGACTCAGATCCCCATTGGCATTTGCATGATATTTGAGGAGGTGCTATTACTCCCTCAATAAAAATTGGAGTTAGATTAAAAGAAAGGTGCTTCATCTTTGCCAGAGGGATTGGGAAAATCTCCCCGTAAGACCTGGGCACATGCAGCTCCATGAAAATAGATGAGTATTTGTAACAGTCCCCCTCTACTTGTCCCTGCTGGCACAGAAAGGAATGATGCTTCACGGGTCCTGCAAAAGGACCCCCATGGAATTAGAGATAAATGTATGCCCTTGACTTATTTTCCATCTATATCCCTTACAGAATTTATAATACTCTTCATAAAAAGGAAGGTAGGGGGCTGCTCTGGTGTCTCATAGCAATTTCTGCTTATTGCTAGTCTGCCTTTACAGATTTTCATTTGGCTGGTTCAGTCTCAAGGGCCACTGTCTCCATCAACTCAGACTGAATAGACATTCTGCAGAAGCTGGCTGGTCACAAATCAGAAAGGACTTTGCTAAATTGGTCTAAATTAAATCCTGCTCAAGCAGACAGGCTCACGTAGGGCATTCAAAAGGGTTGGGTTTGCTTATCTGTTGCTGGGACAAGGAATTTTGAAAAAATGTAGTCGTTGACTGACATATGATTTCACAGATACTACTGTTAGAAAAGCAGGGTGGTTTTTCTTTATTCAAGATAAACATATATTAAGATTTAAACATATATTTAGAAAATGTAAACATATATTTAGAAATATTTAAACATGTTAAGAAAATTGTAGAGTGGGTATATGAACATGACAGCAATCCTAAAGATGATAAGTGCATGGATGAAGTTAGGAAACCTAGTGTATAGTAGTTCATGTAGAATTAGCTCTTCTTTTAATTACCTATTACCATTTTTATTTTTTTGTTCTTTTAAATAATATAATTTTTTAATATGGATTAACTGTCATTTAAGAGTTCCCTCATTGGTGAACAGTTAGAGGTATTTATGTTTCTATTTGAGGGATTATATGACGTAAGACAAAGTTTTCTCCCTATACCTTTGCTAACCCCAGAAATTATACATTTCAAAACTATTTTTGCTGTTTTTGATTATTATTGGTGGTAATGCTCATTATTTCATTAACTCCTTTTATTATTAGTCATTGCTTCCATTATTTTTAGATTTATAACGCAATTATTTTTCTAGCCTCTTATGTTGATTGTAGGCTAATTTATTTTTATTTTATTGTTGTTTATGAATAAATACTACAACAAGTACATTGGATATTATTTTGGCTGTGTCTCACAAGTTTGTTTGTTTTTTTTCCCACAGTTTTAACATAACATACTCCATTGTAGATAGCCTATTTTATTTCATTGATATAGTTGACATTTATTATTACATAGCTTTTAATTTTAGTTTCCTCTTTGATTATATACAGATTGGGGATATGTGGGCCAATAATGCTGGTGCCTTTTTGCTTGACTCTTCCCCATGTCCTTAATTATCATATAATCATTCCAGATTTGGTGGTATTAATTTTTATTTCACTTTTTTGTAAGATCTCCAGGTTGATATAGCAATACTGCAAAATTGGTAATTTTTTTGGTAAATATAATTACTATGCATTGTTTCTGTATAAAACATTTAATATATATTAAAAAGCCTATACTAAACTTCAAAATACAGTTTTTATAAAGTTTAGTTTTTAGATCTTAGCCCCAGAAGGAAAATAGTTGGTGAAATTTGAATAATAATTGATTCCAGTGGATAACACTTTCTGTTATGCAGTATTAATTGTTTGGCTGTGCATTTAGGATCTCAGGAGAATTTACCTTTACTGTGTTAATAATTCCCTATCCTAGTCTCATTCCATCTCTGACACACATTTTATTGGCTGTGTTAAGCCAAGATGTATTCACATTTGAATGAGTAACACTGTTTCCGTAAAGCTATAAAATAAACAGATTTCTCTTTTCCCACATTAAATTTGTCAATGATAGAAATTCCTTGTATTCCTCACAGGTTGAATGTCAAGTTAAGAAAATGGGATACTAATTGGATGTTCTTTCTTTCTTTTTAACATCCCATCCCAGATTTTCCTCTTTTCTGGGAATTTCACTGAACAACTCTGAGTTATCCAGGGAAAGAGATTTCTGATCACAATGGTGACAGAGGTTTCTTCATATAGGATATTTAAATTATGAGTCAATCACATGCTAAGAGAATAATAGCATTTTTTTTTTCCTTATGGGAAGAGGATTTGGATTGTTACACTGAGGCAGGCATATGGTCTATGATTTCATTTTTTATTTCCTGGATGGAATGGTATTTCTTCCTCCTTCTCCTTTGGATCTGCCAGTCCACAGTATATATATTCTATTCTAAATTTTTTGTGCTAAGCACACATGGGTCTGGATTCATTCCTGCCTTCTGGAGCCAGATCTGGAAACCAGTCTCCTGCCTTATGACTAGTGTTCATTTTATGTGAGTTTGTGATTCTCTCCACACCTAGTCAAGTAACTTTGCAGGCTGTGTTTGCTACTGTTTTGGGGGATGGCAGAGGAAGTATCTGAATTCTAGACTTGGAGAGAAGCATTAGAAATCCCAATTGTGGCTTCAGGTCAAGTCATATTTATTAGTCCAACTTCACCACTGATACAGTCAATATTTTGGTGACCTGTCTGACTCCTATGTCTATTTCCAAAACAGTTCCAGTCTTTGAAAGGGAAATGACTGTTTTTTGTTTTTGCTTTTTACTTTAAAGCCCAAAACATTAAGTGGGGAACAATGTGAAATCACATGTTCTTTTATGTCTTGGAGACATGCCTCCATTAAGGGGATCTCATATATTTTTTTCTAACTAGTGCCTAGTTCTCCCTTTCCTTCTATCACTCTCTGCTTCTCACTCTTTCCTTCCAGGATTGTTAAATTCCTAGAACTCCAAATACATTTTTTTCTGTTCCACGAAGTGATACTTAAACTTCCTGCCCTTACTCCCAAATGTGCATATCCAAACCCATAAGGAGATGTATTTATGGTTGTAAACAGCTATATAGTCTTACATAATCAAGGGAAGTCTGCTTTCCTACGCATTCTTTCCATGGGGATGTACAGATGGAGATGATTCTATTTTCTCTCCCTTTTGGGGAACTATGCCCCATTCAACTGATTGCTTTACAATATCAATCTAATGGTATAAACACCTCAATTTTTTTTAAAGATTTTATTTATTTATTTGACAGAGAGAAATCACAAGTAGATGGAGAGGCAGGCAGAGAGAGAGAGAGAGGGAAGCAGGCTCCCTGCCGAGCAGAGAGCCCGATGCGGGACTCGATCCCAGGACCCTGAGATCATGACCTGAGCCGAAGGCAGCGGCTTAACCCACTGAGCCACCCAGGCGCCCCAACACCTCAATTTTTAAGGATTGTTCATCTCATAACCAGGGAATTTGGAAGCTTTCTTACAGATTACTTAGCCAACAATAATGTGAGTTCAAGCCAACATGGTGCTTGAACTCATGAGCCTGAGATCAAGAGCTGCATGTTTCACCAACTGAGCCAGCCAGGAACCCCTTTCTCTAATTCTTCAAGAACTTATCATTATCTTATATTGACATAGTTCTGTTCTTGCTGCTCAGAATATACCACATTCTGGTCAATTTATAACTTACAGTTTTATTTCCTAATACTATCTATAATAAACCTTTCCCTCTAATCAAAAAGGTTTCATATTTTATGAAAAATTATTTTTACTTTCCACTCTTATGCCCTAGACCATACTTATTTTTCTAGTTCTTGCTTATTCTTCAATATCTAGCTTGAATTCTACTACCTTAATCCAGCCTGTCATTTCACTTCTCTGAACTTCTCTACATTTTATACATAGGAAGTCCTCCAGATTTCAGGATTTAGGACTTGAGATTTGAATATCCATGTATTAGAGTTTGGGTGCTGGAAGATACGTGACAGACCATGTAGTGGAACCACTGATGTTTTAGAGGACATCACATGTCCTAGGAAGGTAAGTGGCAAAGCCCAAACCAGGGACATCTAGCTTTTAGCCCAGTATGACCTCTTCTAATGCCTCCCTGCTCACCAAGACTGAGCCAGCCCCTCCTTACTCTTCCCGGCTGCTGCTTCTGCTGCTATTTGTTAACTAGCTGTAGTCTGAGCCCAAGGCACCCCTTTCTTTTTAGAAGTTGTAAGGTTAGTGGAATATTGTAGAAATATTATAAAATAGAATCCTAAATTGAAGAATTTCTCTTCATGTAATCAGAAGAATTGAAAGAGCCATAAGGAGAAAAATCCTTTGAACAAAATTGCTTTCAACAGAAAATTTGTCCAAAGAATTTTATGCCACAAGGAAGTACTTACAAATTCATGTGTTCAAAGTGATCTTTATACTCCATTCTTCTTATATAGAGTGAATCTGTAAGATTAGGGAGAATTAATGTTTGTTCTGTACCCATTCTAGCTTAGATACTCTGCTACTTTTTGAGAATTGGTTTATTTAAAATTTTTTATTTGATTTTCATTAATTTACATTGAATTTTGTGAAGGTTTTTTTTTAAATCAAAATTTCAGTTAACATACAGTGTAGTATTGGTTTCAGGTGTACAATACAGTGATTCAGTACTTCCATACAATCCTGGTGTTCATCACAACAAATACACTCTTTAATCCCCATCACCTCTTTAACCCATTTCCTCACCCACCTCCCTTTTGGCAGCCATCAATTTGTTCTCTATAGTCGAGAGTCTGTTTCTTGGTTTGCCTACCGCTCTGCTTTCTTTTTTCCCCCTTTGCTAATTTGTTTTGTTTCTTAAATTCCACGTATGAGTGAAATCATGTCGTATTTATCTTTCTCTAACTTACTTCACTTGACATAATACATTCTAGCTCCATCCATGTTGTTGCAGATGACAAGATTTCATTCTTTTTTATTGCTCAGTAATATTCCATTGTATATACATACCACATTTTCTTTATCCTTCATCAGTTGATAGACATTGGGTTCTTTCCATAATTTGGCTATTATAGATAATGCTGCTATAAACATCATGGTGCATATATCCCTTTGAATTAGTATTTTTATATTTTTGGGTAAATACATAATAGTACAATTGTATTTTTAATTTTTTGAGAAACTTTCATACTGTTTTCCAGAGTGGCTGGACCAGTTTGTACTTCCACAAACAGTGTAGGAGGATTCCCCTTTTTCCACATCCTCTCCAATAACTGTTGTTTCCTGTGTTAATTTTAGCTATTCTGACAGGTATGAGGTGGTATCTCTATCTTTTGATTTGTATTTCCATGATGATGGGTGATGTTGAGGATTTTTTTCATTTGTCTATTTGCCACCTGTATATCTTCTTTGGACAAATATCTGTTCATACCTTCTGCCCATTTCTTAACTGGTTTATTTATTTTTTGGGTGTTGAGTTTGGTAAGTTCTTTATAGATTTTGCCTTCTAGCTCTTTATCTGATATGTCATTTGCAAATATATTCTCCCATTCCAAAGGCTGCCTTTTAATTTTGCTGATTGTTTCCTTCACTGTGCAGAAGGTTTTTATTTTTATGAAATCCCAATAGTTTATTTTTGCTTTTGTTTTCCTTACCTCAGACATCTAGAAAGAAGTTGTTATGGCTAATGTCAAAGAAGTAGTGTTCTTTGCCTGTGTTCTCCTCTAGGATTTTTATGGTTTCAGATCTCACATTTAGGACTTTAATCCATTTTGAATTTGTTTTCCTGTTTGGTGTAAGAAAGTGGTCCGGCTTCATTCTTACATGTAGCCATCTAGTTTTCCCAACACCATTTGTTGAAGAGACTGTCTTTTTCTAATTGGATGTTCTTTCCTGCTTTGTCAAAGATTAATTGACCATATAGTTGTGGGTTCAGTTCTGGGTTTTCTGTTCTGTCCTATTGATCTATGTATCTATTTTTGTGCCAGTAACTACAGCTTTGTAATATAACTTGAAGTCTGAAACTGTGATGCCTCCAGCTTTGCTTTTCTTTTTCAAGTTTGCTTTGGCTATTTGAGGTCTTATGTGGCTTCATATACATTTTAGTATTGTTCTAGCTCTGTGAAAAATACAGTTGGTATTTTGAAAGGGATTACATTAAATGTGGATTGCTTTGGGCAGTATAGACATTTTAACAATGTTTGATCTTCCAAACCGTGAGCATGGAATGTTTTCACATTTCTTTGTGTCATCTCCAATTTCTTTCATTGGTGTTTTATAGTTTTCACAGTATAGGTCTTTCCACCCCTTTGGTTAGGTTTATTCCTAGGTTTCTTATGGTTTTTGTTGCAATAATTTTCATAATCACTTTTGAGATAGTATTGTCATTCTCCTTCTATAAATGGTGAAACAGAGATCGAAGATGTTAAATAAATTGTCCACGTTTACATAACTAGGAGAGTGAAAGACATAGAGGTGATGACATTTTGCCTGGTTGGTTACAGCTTGGGGTATGGTGGTAGATACTCAGGGCTCTCTCCCAATGCCCTCATATTCCTTTTACTGTTCCTGAATACTCCTTCCCCCCTGCATCAGGGTGCTTTTGCTTTCAGTTGCCCACACTGAGACAACTCTTCTCTGGAGAAGGGTCATCAGGCTACTGGAGTTGCTTTGTCCATTTATGCAGACAACCAGAGATAGCTTATATTCTCCCAGGTGGTCCTTAGTCAGTGAATAACAGATGCAGAGATGAAAATCTCAGTGTCTCTGCTTCAGATTGAAACAAATTCCAGAGTGTAACATATACACTAAAGGTCCCTGTGGGATCAGCCTGAAACCACTTCCACTAGATTTTACCTTCAATCAGCACACCTGCTTGATTTATTCTTTCCCTGTCCTGCTTCTCCTACTCCCTTACTTTTTTTTCCTTCAAGAATTTCCTTAGTAAATCGCTTGTACCCAAATCCTTGTCTCAGGATCTTTCTGGTGAACAGAACCTATGATAGAGCATAATACCTCTAAACTTTTCAAAGTATTTACTAAGCATTTACTATGTACCAAGCACTATGTGACATTCTTTGAATCTGTCGACTATTTAATACTCATGATAACCCTATGAATACATGTTTATTCATTTAAAAATGAGAAAATTGAAACTTAATACCTTGTTCAAAGTCCACAGCTAATAGGTGTCAGAATGAAGCAGAAACCCTGTTCTGCTTCCCAAACAATATTTACAAGCCCTATGCTGTACTTTTGAGGACACATAATTTTCCCTGGTAAGGAGGCCAACTCATCATCTGTCAAGCCCTCTATCTGTGGAAGACTGTTAGAAATAAATGGTGAAAATTCCGGTGCAAAAACCAGAGTCTCACATATTTCTCATTAAAATATTCTTTTCCAATCCAGAAGACTAGATTTTTATAACTGGGGAGAATAAGCAGTCTCATCTGGGGAAACATATTACAGCCATTCCTTGGAGATATTTCAGGTTCAGTTCCAGATCACTGCAATAAAGTGAATATCCCAATAAATTCAAATGAATTTTTGGATTTCCCAAGGCATATGAAAGTTATGTGTATACTATATTACAGTCTGTTAAGTGTGCAATATAATGATGTCTGAAAAACCATGTACATACTTTAATTCAAAATATTGCTAAAAAATGCTAACCATCATCTGAGCTTTCAGTGAGTCATAATCTTTTTTGAGGTGGAAGGCCTTGCCTTGATGTCAATGGCTATTGATTGATCAGGGTGGTGGTTGCTGAAGGTTTGGGGTGATTGTGATAATTTCTTAAAATAAAACAACAAGGAATTTTGACACCTTGATCCATTCTTCCTTTCACGAATGATTTCTCTCTGGTATGCAATGCTGTTGGATAGCATTTTACCCACAATAAAGCATCTTTCAAAATTGGAGTCAGTTCTCTCAAAACCCCTCCTCTATTTTACCAACTAAGTTTATGTAATATTCTAAATCCTTTTTTGTCATTTCAACATTTTTACAATATGTTGACCAGTAGTTTCCATCTCAAGAAATCACTTTCTGTGCTTATCCATAAGAAGCAATGCTTAATCCACAAGACTGCAACAGTTCAGTCACATCTTCAGGCCCCACTTCTACTTCTGGTTCTCTTGCTGTTTCTACCACATCTGTAGTTACTTCCTCCACTTTGAGTCCCTCAAAGTCATCCATGAGAGTTGGAATCCACTTCTTCCAAATTCCTGTGAATGTTGATATTTTGACCAGTTTTCATGAGTCGCAAATTTTTTTGTTTCTTTGTGTTTTTCATTTGTTTGTTTGTTTATTTTTTACTAAACTCTACATCCAAAATGGGGCTCGAACTCACAATCCTGAGATTATGTTCTATGTACTGAGCCAGCCAGGCATTCCACCAATGTTCTTAATGGCATCTAAAATGGTGAATCCATTCCAGAGGTTTTTAATTTACTTTGCCCAGATTCATCAGATGCTGGTATAGCCTTAAGATATATATTTCTTAAATAGTAATACTTGAAAGTCAAAATGATTTCTCAGTCCATGGGCTGCAGATATTGTGTTGGAAGGTATGAAAACAACATTAATTTCATTGTACATCTCCATCAGAGCTCTTGGGTAATCAAGTGCATTGTCAGTGAGCAGGAATATTTTGAAAGGAATGTTTTCTTCTGAGTAGTAGGTCCCAACAGTGGGCTTAAAACATTCAGTATATCATGCTGGAAACAGATGTGCCATCATTGGGCTATTGTTCCATTTATAGAGCACAGGAAAAGTAGATTTAGCATAATCCATAAGTGTCTTAGGATGTATAGAATGGTAAATGAGCGTAAACTCAAGTTAAAGTCACCAGCTGCATTAGTCCCCAACAAGAGAAGCAGCTGTCCTTTGAAGCTTTGAAGCCAGGCATTAACTTTACCTCTCTAGAGATGAAAAGCCCTAGGTGGCATATTCTAATAGAAGGCTGTTTTATCTACATTGAAAATCTGTTGTTTACTCTAGCTGCCTTCATTAATTATCTTACCTAGATCTTCCGGATAATTTGCTGCAGCTTTACATCCACACTTGCTGCTTCTTACAGTATAGAAAGAGCTTCTTACCTTAAACCTCATGAACCAACATTTACTAGTTTCCAGCTTTTCTTCTGCAGCTTCCTCACCTCTCTCCACCTTTACAGAATTGAAGAGAGTTAGGGCCTTGCTTTGTCTGGCTTAGGCTCTGGCTTAAGGGAGTGTTGTGGCTGGTTTGACCTTCTATCCAGACCACTAAAACTTTCTCCATATCAGCAATAAGGCTATTTTACTTTTTAACATTTGTGTGTCCTCTGGAGTAGCACTTTTAATTTCTTTCAAAAACTTTGCTTTTGTGTTCACAACTTTGCTAACTCTTAAGCACAGAGCCCGAGCTTTTGGGGTGCCTGGGTGGCTCAGTGGGTTATCTGCCTTTGGCTCAGATCATGATCCCAGGGTCCTGAGATTAAGCCTTGCATGGGTGGGGGGAGTCTCTCTGCTCAGCAGGGAGCCTGCTTCTTCCTCTCTCTCTGTCTGCCTCTCTGCCTACTTGTGATCTCTGTCAAATAAATAAATAAATACATCTTTTAAAAAAAAAAAAAAGCCGTAGCTTTCAACCTATCTTGGGTTTTGACATGCCTTCTTCACTAAGTTTGATAATTTCTAGCTTTTGATTTAAAGTTAGAGACACGTGACTCTTCTTTTCACTTGAACACCCAGAGGCCCTTATAGGGTTCTTAACTAGACTAACCCAACTTTGGTTGTGTCTCAGGGAACAGGGAGGCCTGAGGAGGTGGAGAGAGATGGAGGAATGGTTAGGACAGTCAGTCTTTGGGGAGCCAGAACATGCAAAATATTTATTATGTTTACTGTCTTATATGAGCACAGTTCATGTTGCACCCCCCCATTACAATATTAACATCACAGTTCACTGATCACAGATGATAGTAACAAATACAATAGTAAGAACAAATTTTAAAGATTACAAGAATTACCAAAATGTGACAACAGAGACATGAAGTCAGCAAATGCTGTCAGGAAAATGGTGACAATAGACTTGCTCAATGCAGGGTTGCCATAAACCTTCAATCTGTAGAAAACACAATTATCTGGTAGTGCAATAAAACAAAGCATGATAAATAAGTTATGACTATATATACATGTCATACAGCCTTTAGACTTGTTCCCAGAATTTTTGCAGGGGATTTGCTTTGCGATAAGCTAGAAGATAAAAAAAAAAGTGCTTGCCCTTAAGAAATCTATAGTTCAGTGAAGGAGGTTGACCTATGAAGTTCTAGAATACAAGGTGATAAATGCGGCAATAAAAATCTGTGATAGCTGGCAGACAGAAGGAGCAAGTATTAGGTCCCCCAATAATGGGTCCGTGATTAAAGGAGCGAGAATGATACAAAGTGAAGGTCAAGCAAAGCTTTTTTTTTTTTTTTTAATTTATTTTTTATTTATTTTCGGCATAACAGTATTCATTATTTTTTCACCACACCCAGTGCTCCATGCAATCCGTGCCCTCTATAATACCCACCACCTGGTACCCCAACCTCCCACCCACCCGCCAATTCAAACCCCTCAGATTGTTTTTTAGAGTCCATAGTCTCTCATGGTTCACCTCACCTTCCAATTTCCCCCAACTCCCTTCTCCTCTCTAACTCCCCATGACCTCCATGCTATTTGTTATACTCCACAAATAAGTGAAACCATATGATAATTGACTCTCTCTGCTTGACTGATTTCACTCAGCATAATCTCTTCCAGTCCCGTCCATGTTGCTACAAAAGTTGGGTATTCATCCTTTCTGATGGAGGCATAATACTCCATAGTGTATATGGACCACATCTTCCTTATCCATTCGTCCATTGAAGGGCATCTTGGTTCTTTCCACAGTTTGGCGACTGTGGCCATTGTGCTACAAACATTGGGGTACATATGGCCCTTCTTTTCACTACATCTGTATCTTTGGGGTAAATACCCAGGAGTGCAATTGCAGGGTCATCAGGGAATTTCTATTTTTAATTTCTTGAGGAATCTCCACACTGTTCTCCAAAGAGGCTGCACCAACTTGCATTCCCACCAACAGTGTAAGAGGATTCCCCTTTCTCCACATCCTCTCCAACACATGTTGTTCCCTGTCTTGTTAATTTTGGCCATTCTAACTGGTGTAAGGTGATATTTCACGCCAAGCATCAAGAATCAAACTGAACGTTCGGGGCCATGCCTCTTACAGGGAGGGTGACCGCTCTCTGCTTCACAGACGAGCTTTTAAGGGCAAAGGCCATGTGGTTGGGCCCGGCCACGCACAGGCGGCCAATGAAATTTTAACACACAGAAAAAACTGTATAGTCATGTTAGGTCACACATAAGTGACCAATTGAATTATAATTTACCCTAGTAGATATTTGCCTATCACCTTGGTCTGAATTGGCACCCAAAAGGTTCCCCAAGGGGTGGGGTCCATACTCCTTGGTAACTAGGGAGACAGTATGCGCCCCCCTACTGATCGGATGTCTCCACCTCATCTGACCCATCCTTGTACTTGGGCTTTGTTACCTGGGACTGGTTTCCAGGGACTTGTTTTTAAGTAAGTCCCCTGGGGGAAGAAGGGTAGGGACAGTTTAAGGGTTAAACAACAAGGTTATTGTTTAACCTGGGTAGAAGTGCTCTGGCTAAAATAGGTCCTTACACAAGGAATTCTGAGTCAGGGCTAAAGATGGATTTAGGGAGTCAATCTGAGTCTTAAAGAATGGATAGGATTTTAATGTTTTATTTTATCTTACTTTAATTTTACTAGTCTAATTTTTTTTGTTTTATTTTTAAATTTTATTTATTCTTTTTTTTTTTTTTTTTTGACAAAGGAAGAACATGTACCAGAATTTTGTTTGCTCTTGTAGTCTGAATAACAATGCTTCTTTCTCTAATTGACTGATAGAGTAGTCTGGGTCATGACTGTCTTTAAGTGACCCCAAATTATTTTATAATTAGAATTTTTGTGCCCAAACAGGGATTGGTTATATTCATAGCTCTATTAAATGTCTGATTCTAAAATTGAAGTTTTAAAGTTTCAAATGTTTCTTATCTGGAGAAGATAAACTAGAGATGTTAATGGCAGAACCAGATCAGGAGAGTAATTTCCTACCTGTGGACTAAGCCCCTCGGGGACTGAAGTTTATTGAGATGGGTGTTCAACTCCATATACACATATGCATTCCTTTTTCAAGCCACAGATACCAGAGGTCTTTTCTTGTGTGGCTGGAATAAGACAAAGTAGTTGAGAACTCAAGGTTTTGGAGTTGTGTTGCCTGAATTCAAATCCCAGCTTTATCATTGAATGAGTGAACTTGGTTAAGCTACTTAATATTTCCGTGCCTCAATTTCCTCATTAGTAGTGAGGAGAATATTAAACTTGCCTCAAAGAATAGTTTTAATACTTAAATGAATTACAAACATATATGGGATGCTTAGAACACTGGCGGACACTGTAAGGACCTATTTAGAAACTGTCCCTGCTCCTCTTTCCCCAGGGGATTTACAGGTAACAAAGTCCAGATACAAAGGTGGGTCAGGCCAGGTGGAGACATCCGATCAGTGGGGGGATGCATACTGTCTCCCTGGTTACCAAGGAGTATGGGCCCTGCCCTTTGGGAGCCTTTTGGGCACCAATCCCAATCAAGGTGTAGTAGGCTGGTTCAAATGTCTACTAGGGTAAATTGTAACTCAATTGGTCATCTAGCATCACTGTGGAGTTTCCTGTGTGTGTTACAATCTCATTGGCCACCTGTGCGTGGCCAGGCCTGACCGCATTGCCTTTGCCCTTAAAAGCTAGTCTGTGAAACAGAGAAGGGTCGCCCTCTCTTGTAAGAGGTGTGGCCCCGAATGTTCGGTTAGATTCTTGATGCTTGGCGCGAAATAAAGCTTTGCTTGACCTTCGCTGTGTATCACTCTCGCTCCTTTAATCACGGACCCATTATTGGGGCATAACAGACACATGGTAACTACTCAGTAAATATCAGTTATTATATATGTGAGTTGGGAAGGCAGATTACTGACATTATTTTGACATTACAAGGAATTCTTTTTGGATTATTTCTGAAAAAGCCAGAGCTCACTTGTCTACAGTAGATGCTTGCTTATTCAAAGAAGCCTATCTCAGTGGATTCCCCATGTCCTTTGCTTCTCTTCCTACGCCCTTCCTTTCCTACTTGTTTTGTTTTCTTTGTCGGTTTGTTTTTTGGTCCATAGTTTACACATTGGTACCTCTAACCAGTATGTATTAACTAGGAGTGTTTTCACCTAATTAATAGTGGTGTCAGGGAGGAAGACCTGATTGCCCTTCAAGGTCCTTTTAGCTAGACTTAGACTCAAATTGATACAAGACGGGAGAAAATCAAATTTAATAGATGTACGTAGAGGGAATACACACAAACATGAAATTCCAAAGATGAAGCAATACGCAGCTTATATGAGCTAAGGAGAGGGGTATAGCTTAGGCAACGAGGATACGAAGGGGAGGAAGGCCATAGCAGGAAGGTGAAGGGAGATGGTTTGAGAAACTGAGGTCTCTCTATATACAGATGAAGCTCTTAGGTAAATGGGATTCTCTTGTTAATAGCTCTCCTCTCCAAAGTAAATTTAGGTAGTTGAGGGGGAGATGGAGAGCTTTTTCTGCATCTGCAGGGTTTTGATGACTTTTAACTCCAAATAATATTCATGCTAAAGTGCCCTATCTTGGTGCATCCTACCTTTGACCTCTACAGTTGCTTAACCAAATATGGATTTATTTTCTTTACAAGGCATTCCAAGCACGGTACAGTGGCTTAAAGATGACATCAAAGCCAAAGGCAATTTCTACATTTCTTTTCTACCAACCTTAGGTTGGTGGCTTTTTACTCATGATTGCAAGTGGCTACTACAGAAACAGGTCCTGTATCTGTGCTGTAATCAGAGGAATATGGTGGCCTCAACAATGTCTACTTTACTATCAAAAAAGCAAATACTTTACCAAAAGCCCTCAAGAGTTCAATTTCCACCCAATTTTTCTGTACTTCTAATTGTATACGCTATGGATCACCTAGATTAGCATCACCTAGGAATCTGTGCAGAATCACAGGCACTATCCTAGACCCACTGACTCAGAATCTGCATTTTAACAATGATTTTACAATTACATTTTACAAGATTTCCAGGTGATAAATATGCACATTAAATTTAAGGACTGGTGTTCATTATATTGACCATAGTTGGTGCATTTTTACTTTGTGGGTCTGACTTTGATGCAAATGCATTTTTATTAATCACCTCTCTGATAAGGTAAAATAGACTATGGTGGCATTCCTGGCACCCACATAATCCTTCATGCTTAATTTAGTTCCTTTACTAGAATTTACACTTTGCATTTCTTTGGTAGGCATGGCCTTGTTCTTGGTACGGAGTCAACTTGTACCACTGATGCCTTTGTAGGACTTTCTAAATATTCTTGTAAAACCTCCTTTGATGCTTCTCTTCTTTCTGGTTGATCCTTGCCACCCAAGGTAGGGATGATTAGAAGAGGAGGAATAGACCTCTTTCACTGAACCATTTGTGCAATTAATTATTTGTTGAGCTGCTTGTTTGTTTTCTTTCTGCATTTATGTGCTTCAAAGTAATCAAGTTCAAAGTTACTGAGCTCCTTATTCAGTGAAATATATTGTTCTGTGCACTGGGTTTTTCCTCTATTTAGCCTATTGCTATATACTTTGAGATATTTTATTAGGAAAGTTGTCAAAAAAAGGTTTGATTTTAATTTTCTTTTAGGCAAAGTGCCTTTCACACATGAAATCAATAAACTCTGTTCCCTTTCTTTTTAAAAGTAAATTTTCTTGGAACAGTGATTAAAGCAAATATACCTATAACTTCATAAAGTTATGACAACAGTATAATACAAAATGTTTTAAAATTTGCTCTTAGATTTAAAAAAATGCAGTTGATAAGTAATATGTTTTTTTATTAACATGCCAGTGACTCTTGGATATAGTTGCCTGGAGAACTGGATGAACAGAAACAGAATAGGATCAAAATTAACTATATCATTAAAGAGAAGACAAAGGCTAATTTAGGACTGACACAGTAGGAAAAAGCTGTGTATTAACCACAAAATATCAGGTATTTCAGCACCTCCGTATCACATTGCAGAAATGAAGAAAATATTATTCTATGGGAAATGTCCCTCATTCATATGATTTCAAAGAAGTTTTTTTTCAGTTTAGAACTCAAGAGTAGTATGAGATTTATAGGGGACTTAGAGTGACCAGAAAAATAAACATCGGTCCAAAAACCCAAGGAACTTCACAATGAGGTATCACTTCACACCTGTTGGTATAGGTATTATACAAACATAGACACACATGCACACACAGAAAATAACTGTTGGTAGGATGGAGAAATTGGAACCCTTCCTTGTGGATTGCTGTTGGAACAGTAAAATAATGCAGCTGCTATGGAAAACACTATGGTGACTCCTCAAAAATTAAGCTTAGAATTAGCATATCATCCAGCAATTTCATTACTGGGTATATACCCCAGAAAGTTAAAAGTAGGGTCTTGAACAGATAGAGGTACACTCATATTCATAGCAGTATTATTCATAATATCCAAAAGTAGAAGTAACCCAAGTGTCCATCAATGGATGATGAATGGATAAACAAAATGTAGAGTATGCATACAATAGAATAATATTATTCAATTTTAATGCTACAACATGGATGAACCTTGAACAAATTATGCCAAATGAAATAAGCCAGTAATCAAAGGAAAAATACTATATGAGCCCACTTATAAGAGGTACCTAGAATAGCCAAATTCATAGAGACAGGAAATAGAATGGTGGTCTGGGGGCTAGGAGGAGCGGGGAAGAAGGAATTGTTGTTTAATGGTTATGGCGTTTTAGTTTTAGAATATGAAAAAGTGCTGAATGTGGATGGTAGTGATAGTTGCACAATATGTACAACTTAATGTGACAGTACAGTATACCTAGAAGTGGTTAAAATCATAACTTTTTATGTTGTGCATATTTTGGCACAATAAAAAATTAGGAACTTAAGAGGATGAAGGTTTAACATTTTTTCTTTTATCTCACATATTTAAGTTCATAAGCTTAGCACTTACCACAGTGTTCTTTCCTTTATTCAGCAATTTGACTGCAACTGGGGTTGCCAATAGTTCAACAAACATTAGCTGAGTCCCTATTGACTAGAAACCAGGCATGGTAGGCCTTAGCAATACATAAGAAATTAAATATAGTCCTTGGTTTTAATGAAGGCACAGATTATCATGTTAGATGTGGAGATCAATGATTGCAATTTATATTGCAGTGCAATATGTTACAGAAATACATATGAGATTGTGGTTGAGAGTGCAGATTCTAGAATAAAACTGCCTGAATTTGAATGCTAGATTAGTCACTTGTTGCCAGTTGGAAATCTTAAACAAGTTGCTAAAACCATGCCTCACTTTCCTCATCTGTAAAATGAGTGTAATAACACTTTCTACCTCACGGGGTTATTGTGAGGCTTAAATGAGTTTATATTGTAAAGTGCTTAGAATAGTGCCTGGAACACGAATTCTTTTTAACTCTAACCAGCATCAGCATCATGGATAGGACGGAAGTAACAGTAGAATGTAAGACAGAAATTTTTTCTTTTTTCTTCACTGCTGGATCTCCAATGCCTAGGCGATTACCTGACACATAAACAGTGCTGAAGAAATGTTATTTTATGATGAGAAAAGTGAGGCTCAGAACAAATACAGAGAAGAGAGTTTGAGGCCTGTGGGGTAGGTGGCTTGAGAAAAAATCAAGAAGAAGTAGCACTTCAAAAAATTTGATGGTTGACTCTGTTTTCCTTGTAACAGTGGGGAGCAAACCTTCCTCATAGAAGGAACAAAACTGCAGTCATGTGGCTGAAACAGCATCGACCATCTGGGGAATAATGATAAGTTTGGTATTGTCAGATTGTAAAGGATTAGGTGGGGAATAGCCTGAGAGGAGGCTGGAAAAATAGAGCATTTTTTATTTAAATAATTATTTAGTCATTACTATTTGCCTGACGATGTGCAAGGTGTCAGGATTGAAATGGTGACCATGGCACTATGGTACCCCTCAAGAGCTCATGTGAGAGATCTGAATGCCATGCAACAAGAGTTAGACTTCATGGGGTTAACTATGGAGTCAATGAAGAACCCCAAAAAGATTTTAAGAAAAAATATGACTTGCTTAGAATGTAGTTATAGGTAGAACTCTAGGATCAGGTAGAGGATGGGCCAGGCAGGGGCTGGGGTGTCCTGCTCCTGGTGCTGCTTACATGGCCACTCATGATGAGGTTTTGCTCTGACCCAGATAAAAGAGTGTAATGCCCAAACTAAGGTGGTATCAGCAGGGAGAGAGAGGAGAGATACGGATTCTCTATGATTTGGTGACTGAGAGTGAAGAGACAGAAAACCAGATGACTCCCAGTTTTCTGGCTTGGCTATCTAGGTGGATAGTTGGGACTCCTGACTCCCGCTCATTTAAGGAAGAAGATAAAAAAGAATTTAGATTAGAGAGAGAGAGGCAGAGACAAAGTCAGTAATTCAATTTTGGACAAATTATGTTTGAGGTATCAAAGGCTTATCTAGATGGAAAAGACCTGTACAGCATATGTGCGCACACACACACACACACACACACATTAATCTGTTGTGTGTATTTATGTGAGTTGGTATTTGGCAGGGTTATTGCTAGAAACAGAGATATGGAAGTAATATAGCACACATTTACTTACCCAGCAAATCTATTTATTAATGTCGTTCAATAAACCAAGCTCTGTGTTCAAAGCTTGCCAATGGATATGTGTAGCATCTGGGCTTGGGTTGAAAAATCTGAATATTAGGGTTAAATATAATGAGAATGGAGACCTATCTCTTAAAATCAAATCACTCCTATCCTACTGTATTAGTTTCCTCTTTCTGTTGTAACAAATTACCACAAATTTAGTGACTTAAAACCACACAGATTCATTGTCTTATGATTCTGGAGTTCCTAAATCCAAAATGGGTTTCACTGGGCTAAGCTGTCAGTAGAGCAGATTTCTTCTGGAAGCACTAGAGGAAAATCTGTTTCATGGCCTTTTCCAGCTTCTAGAGATGACCTGCATTCCTTGGCTCATGCATGGCCTCTTTCTCCATCTTCAAGGCCCAAAGTACAGCATCTTTAAGTTCCTCTTTCTATATGTCTCTGTTTCCATCATCACATCTTCTCTGCCTCTCCCACTGCCATATTTCCTTGATAAGGACTCCTGTGATTATACTGGGCCCATCTGGAAATCCAGGATAATCTCCCCATTTTAAGATTCTTAATTTAGTTACAACCGCAAAGTCCCTGTGCTGTGTTAGATAACACATTCACAGTTGTGGGGACATGGACATCTTTGGGAGGCCATTATTCTGTCTTCCACATTTTCTTTTATTTGTAGGGTTCAAGTTCATTTTGAGTTTATTCACCTTTAACCCACTGAGCCACCCAGGCGCCCCATGAGTTTATTCACCTTTAGTATTTAGATGCCTCTCCCATTTGTTATGATGGCTGCTTATGTAGCTCTGCAGTCTATAACTAGTCCTTGTTCCCTTGACCTTGAGTAAGGTCATTAAATCTTTCTTCACCTCCCAGGCCAAAGAAATCTCTCTCCTCTGAACTCCTATAATGTTTCTATCTGTCTTGTTCATTTGCACTAATAATTTACTAGTATAAACTTTCCATTCCAACAAACAGAAATTTACCTCAAATTGGCTTAAAGAATTTAGTGGAAGTTTTTGAGTCAGAGAATCCAAAAAAGGATTGAACATGTAATTATGGGAGGGCGAAGATGCAGTTAGGAGCAGCCAAAACCAGGGACTTAAAAATTATCTCTCCTTTCTTTGTTGCTACTTCTCTCAGAGTCACTTCCTTTCTCTCCTATGAAGGCTGACTTTGTCCATATGACAAGAACAGAGCCGAGAACAGGGAGTAAGTTGTATACTTTAAAGCTTCTCTTACCAGAATCACAAATCAAAATGGACCTACAGGAAGAAATGTTGCTTCATTTTCCTTTAAGAGTTGTGAAAAAGAAGAGAAAAGCAAGAAACAACTGATGGCTACCGGGGGGATGTGGATGGGGATATGGATTAAACAGGTGATGGGCATTAAAGAATACACTTGTTGTGAGCACCAGGTAATGTATGGAAGTGTTGAATCCCTGTATCAGGGGCGCCTGGGTGGCTCAGTGGATTAAGCCTCTGCCTTCAGCTCGGGTCATGGTCTCAGAGTCCTGGGATGGAGCCCCGCATCGGGCTCTCTGCTCTGCAGGGAGCCTGCTTCCTCCTCTCTCAGCCTGCCTCTCTGCCTACTTGTGATCTCTATCTGTCAAATAAATACATAAAATCTTTAAAAAAAAAAAATGAATCCCTGCATCACACACCTGAAACTAATATAACACTGTATGTTAACTAACTGGAATTAAAATAACAACTTAAAAAATTAAATAAAAGAAAGAGTTGTGGAAAAGAAATACAATGCTTCAATTGCATGTTTAAGAACATCTTGTTTGTTCTAGAAGATGTTTTTGTTCTTTGTTCTAGTCTAAAGGGATATCCAAAATATTGGTCTTAACTCACTTAGTTCCTTAACTATCAACAAAAGTCCTTAACTCTAATTTCACAAGGAAGATAGAAGCTACTAGCATATACTCCCCCAAATGCTTTCTTTCCGTTACATCTACAAATATACCTTTATCTGGACTGTCCCTTTCCTCATAGCCCAGAAAACACTGATAATCACTGTTTGATCTCCATGTACCTGTGCTCTTTGTCTTCCAGTCTCCTCTAGAACCTCAACAAACCATCATTTCCCCTCTCTCTTCCTCTTTCTTCCTCTCTTTTGGTTTCCTTCTGATCTCTGCTCCCTCTCAGCAGCATTTGAAAGTGATACAAACCTTTCTTACCTTAAAAAAGAAAACTCAATAATTTGGACATACTGTTTTATGCAGTGAGCATTGAGTATTTAATCTTACTCCACCTCTCTATAATAATGGATGTTGTTGACCATTCAGTCTTTTTTGAAACTGCCTCTTTTCTTGGTCTACATGATGCATTCCTGAATATATGGACAAATCTCTGGCTGTTCCTTCTCAGTCTAGTTCACAATGCCTCTTTCGTTATCCCCTCTTCTCACTGAAATGTTGGCTTTTTTCAAGAGTTCTTTCTTGGCTCTCTTTTATTCCTCATCTCTAGGTTCCAGTGGGTGATCTCACTCACACACATGGCTTCAGTTATCCTTTGTACTCTGATGATGACCAACTACAGATCTAGCTCAGATTTCTCAACAGAAGTCCTAAATGCAAGAAACAATGGAATACTATTTTCAAAATATTGAAAGAAAAAAAAATTAAACCTAATATCTTAAATTATTACTTAAATATTAGAGTGAAGTAAAAATAATGTCAGAAATACTAGGCCTTACATTACCTAGTAACACTCTAAAAACTCTCTTGAAGGAAATTTTCCAACAAGAAGCAAAACAAATAAAAAAGAATCAATAAAATACGGGTGATAAGGATTAAGGAGGGTGATTTTAATGAGCATTGGGTGTTGTATGTAAGTGATGAATCAAAAATTCTAGTCCTGAAACCAATATTATACTGTATGTTAACTAACTAGAATTTAAATAAAAACTTAAGGCATTAAAAAAAATAAGATATGGGAACGAAGGCTAATATATAATTCAGTTAAATTTCTTGCCTAAATAAACAAAGAATAACAACAACAAAACCCTGTCTATTTATAATTTAAACTCTAGAAAATATCAAGAGGCAGGTTGCTGTTGGAGTGCAGAGAAAGATGAAGACCTGCTAAGGCATTTCTGTTAAAAGTGAGAGGGATAAGGGGACTAAAGATATTGATAAGCTTTTGAATTCTATTACTATAGGAAACAAATAGATGAATAATAATTATGAATTGATCTTATTAAGTAGAGATAACCACCAGAAGGCTAAATGTATAATGTCTAATTTTCAAACCAGCTGAGCAAAATTCAGTCTATCTAATGGAAGTTAGGAAAGAAGGGAAACAAAAGAAAGAAAAAGGAAACTCATGAAATAGAAAATATAAAAGAAGATGGCAGAAATAATTTTTAACAGATAAACCTTGTGTGAATTCATTAAATTCACTCTTAGTAAGACAGGGACTCTCAACTTAGGTTTTGAAAAGATGCAGTAATATGCTGTCCACAGAGACACATTTTAAATGATAATGTTATAACAATTCCCAAACTACCTGTGTGTAAAAGAAAATGTAATAAAGGTGAGTATTTGCAACAGGTAATGAAAAAGACAAAAGCAGTTGACCCTGCAAGATTTTATTTTGCCTCTTTATAATTTTGCATACTAGCTCACTAGCTCAGATTGTGATCTCTGTCCTCACAGAATTCCTCCTGTCTCTCTCCAGTTTCCTCTCAATATATTCTACAACACAATCTCTTTTTTTTTTTTCAAAGATTTTATTTATTTATTTTGGCAGAGAGAGAGATCACAAGTAGGCAGAGAGGCAGGCAGAGAGAGGGGGAAGCAGGTCCCCCACTGAATAAGAAGCCCAATGCAGGGCTGAATCCCAGGAACCCGAGACCATGACCCAAGCTGAAAGCAGAGGTTCAACCCACTGAGCCACCCAGGGGCTCCAGCACAGTCTCTTTAAATAAAACATGATCTTGTCTTGCCACAGCTATTTTACTATCATTCCCTGATTGCATACAGGAAAAGCACTAGATCTTTGTCATTTTATTTAAGGCCTTCCTTGATTTGTAGCTTAGTTACTTCCTCATTGTCTCCTTATTTCTCAGCCTCTTGCCCTCTCTTCTTTCTGCTTTGGGTATACAGAAACCTTTACATTTACCTAAAGGGAACAGTCTCTCATTTTTATGCCTTTGCCTATTTGGCTCTTTCTGACTGAAATTTCCTTCTTCTCTATTTGTCCTTTAAGACTTAGATGGGTGCCACCTCTTCTGTAATGCTTTCTCCTTTAGCTCCTGTATTTATTTTACTTCATATCACATCACATGAAAAATTACTTTGTCTCTCTCTCTGAGTAAACTGTAAGCCACTGGAAGAGCAGGGACCATGCAATCCCAGCCTCTAGCATGGTACTTGTTATACAGTATAAATTGTGCTCAATGAATAAATGAATCCAAGTCAGCAAATATATTCCAGGTGCTGGATGGTACTAGACTCAGACCAGTAGGTAAGGATAAAAAATTAGGAAATAGGTTCTGTGTATCAAGGTTATAATGAGTGGTTTATTCAACTCAAAAAAGAGGATTGAGATAAATTACGTTCTGAAATATTAATTGTATGAATGTTCTAGGCATACTCTTTGGTTGCATGTGACAGAAAGCCAACTCAAATAAGTTAGTTATATATATTTATATATAAAAGAATATTAGGCACATTTCACATAGTGTTGCAAAGGTGAGGTTGCCCCTAAGAGCTCAGATTCATGGGGAAACTAGGAATATGAATGTAGCCAGGCTTTTGCCCATCTCTTGTTCTACTGGCATCATCACCCCAGAGAAACTTCCCCTTTCAGCAGGAAAAAATGGACAGAGACTAGTCCTGAGCCTCAGAATACATAGCTTTGGGTCAGAGAGACAATGATCTTCCCTAGTTCCAGTTCAAAGAAATGCTGGAGAAGGGCTCTGATAAGCTTGTTCTGAGTCAAGTGCTTATACTGGGTGAATCAACAACAGCAAGGATGGCAGGGGCAGACAGTAAAGATATGAGCAGTCTGGGGCAGTCTCAATCCTTGCCACTCAAACTCAGGTCCTGAAGTATCATCTGAAGGGTGTTAGAAATGAAGAATCTTGGGCCCTCAATCCACTGAACCATAATCTGCATTTTAGCTATGTCCCTAACTGATTAGTCAAATTTGAGAATCACAGGACCCATTAACTAGCAACAATTATTCTCTGTTTCTTCTGAGGCTGGGAAAATTAGTACCGGTTTTAAATTGTTGGAGGTATTTCAAGGAGATGTCTGTGAGATGATCCCACGTATTTGCACATAACATACAGTATTTTGAAAAGTTTTGGACTTTTCTTTTATGGGGCCAAATTTTATAGAGAAATATTATTCACTATTTTTCTCTGGGATAGTTTACCACATATGTGAAGAAATAGACATTTCAGCCTCCTTTGCTGTTCCATCATTTTAATAGCAAGCTTACCAACTGTTATCTTACATCCCATAGACTAATGACTGTCTCCTGAAAATAGTGATTTCTATACCAGTGACCTGTTTTCTCCTTGGGCCCCACTCCTGCTGTTTTCCCCAGATGGTCCTGGGGAAAGGTCCAGACTTTTGAGGGGATTCATTTGTATACAAATGAATGTAAACAAATGATGGTCCAGATGATTAAACATTATGGGCATTGACTATGGTGACTCCTAGAATGGTCCTATGGTGGTATGAACATTCTTCTGGACTTGTTTAACAGTGACCTATGTCAACCAGTCAACCAGTGTGAGACTCTGGGTCCTCAGTACTCAGGGCTTTGTCTAGTGATATAGAGGCTCCTTTTGGGAGGAATAAAAAGGAAGAATTCATTTGTACATCAAGCTAATAACAGTTCATTGAATTTACCAATCTTCTAGTGCATTCCAGATGAGGTCTAAAAAATGCTTTTTGAACAAAGAATTTTTTCTTTGATTGGGTAGAGCAAGAAACATTTCTAGGAATTGACCATTTTCTTTATCATTTCTGCATATCAGGATTGCGTCTTGGGTACTAGTCAAAATAAGCATCAATTAAAAGTTCCCAAATGATTAAAGACAATTCCTGAGGAACACTGACTTTTTACAGAGAGTTATTTATATCACTTATTGTCAGTGAATTTAATCAAAATATGATAGATTTTTTCCATTAGACCTATTTTTTTAGTTGATGATTTAAATAATTTTAGATGGCTTTTTTTTTTCTTTTTCAAGCAGAGAACTGTTAAAACTGTAAAGTATCTAAAACCATTTTCAGGATTCTGATTCAAAGACTCATTAGGCTTTCTTACCAGCTAGCCCGTGGTGATAAGGATTTAGCACAATGCTAGGTCTCCCGATTTAAGAATTCTATCTAATTTTTTTTGAGAGAGAGAGAAAAAGAAGGTGCATAAGTTGGTGAGGAGTGGCAGAGGAAGAGGGAGAGAGAGTATTTTAAGCAAAGCTGCATCCCTAGCATGGAGTCCCACATGGGGCTTGATCTCTCAATCCTGAGATCATGAGCTGAGCAGAAACCAAGAATCTGATGCTTAACTGACTAAGGCACCTAGGTTCCCCAAAAAATATATCTATTAAGATAACTCTATTTAATAACTGTTTATGGAGTGGCAGGAGGGCTAATCAGGCTAGTTTTAAATGCAGACTTTTGAGGGGATTCATTTGTATACAAAGATAAATGGGATATTGAGAGTTTTTCTAGGTAACAAAATAAGCTTCTGAACTGCAGTAAATGAGCAATTTTGTATCTGCCTTCTCCAGTTTTCATGCCTTGTGCAATTGGCTATAAAGCCACCAAATGCTCTGTGCCACTTTAGGAAGACATTGTTCAAACCTGTGGAGGGGAAGCCAGTTCTGTAGGATGCATCCCAAATGATACTATTTTTATTATTTGTGTGCCATTGAATCTATGATTTATAGGACACTTCATGGAGAGTAAGAAGTGGAAGATAAAGGAACCATATTGCAACAGACAGACTGAAGAAATAGATACCATTGAGCTTGGTTGAATTATATATGTGACCTGAAATCACACTGACCTGGATTATGCCACCGGTACAGTAATTTTAAGTCATATGGTTTGTCTTATATTGAATCATTTCTCTTTCATTTTCTGAAGGCATGGTTGTATGATTTCCAAAGCAACATCTCTCCATTTGATTTATAATGAAACTAGAGTAGCCAAGAACCCTCTCCATTTGATCCAAATATTTACTGAAAGGCAACTGAATCATTTCTTGCTCAGGAAGTTAAGTCCCTGAGAGAACTTGGAACCAGTCTGACTTCAGATGAAGGATAATGCAGGAATAATAACTCATAAAGTGCAAAATTCAATACAGATTAAGGAACCAATGCATAATTAGTTTTGCTGGGAACTTTTTCAATCCAAATCAGATTCTGAAACTATCTGGGGAATGATTTCCTAAGGTCTGGAATGGAAAACACCCTGGTTGTCAGATGCTTTAGGTTGTGGTATAGGCAGTGCCAGCCAATCTGATATTCCTTGCTTTTATTTGTAGGGTATATTATAACCTTAATGATCTGTAATCGATCAGGAATAATGTCATTGAAACTTCCAGATAACTAAAGCCTAATTCATATAGCTCGAAAACTTAGTTTTAGCTATTTTCATGCCTGTCTTTCTAAAAGAGAATACATTGAGTAGGATGTGTTGAAGATAGTTTAGGTAATATAATTGGACCTGAGTGAGTGCATATGGCAAGAGTCTTTATGAATGTCCTCCAGTAGGCGCTAGGATAAGTCTTTATCAAAAGGGACAGATTTTATTGAGGTACACACATATTTTTACAGAGGGAAGTGACATATTTTCAGTTATTTTTAGTAAGCAATATCAAATAAATTCATATGGTAATCAGTAATGGGGCAAAGGAGTGGAGAAAACTCATTTCCTTGACATCTTCTCTGAATGGTTGGGCTTGCCTCTGTATGGCATCTTCTAGTTAATGTTAGAATTTGTTTAGCTGAAAACTTGAGATCATCATTCTCTAAATCAACCTTTGAAGTCTCCTCTGGAGACCAATACAATATTCTTGGAAGTTTGCTTATCTTCGTAGAGGTGTGTGGTGACCCAGGTATCTTTAACATGGCACGGTAGCCCCTGAAGGCGCTACTGAGATGTCCTTATGCGGCAGAGTTTTAAATTCTCCATTTTTCTCATTTCTGGTTCTGTTCTGTCTTCCTAGTGCTTATTCTTTGTTGTCATTTTGAATTTCTAAGATCACTCTTCTGGTTTTTTTTCCCTCAATGTTTTGGCTTTTGTACTGTGTAGATTTTTTTTATGTCTAAAATCTTTGCTCAGATTGTAAGTAATATTTATTATTAAAAATTGGAAAAAAATTATAAGGTTTAAAGAAGGAAATTTTAATCACCTTCTATTTTACAAATACATATACCCTTTTTTGTTAAACTATTAAGACTATACTATACTTTCAATTTTGTAAACATTTAAAAACTGGACATACTATAAGCATTCTACAAAAGATTATTTTGGGTTTTCTATTCTGTTTCATTGATCTATGTGTCTGTTTTTGTGACAGTACCATACTGTCTTGATGGCTACAGCTTTATATTAGAGCTTGAAGTCTAGGGTCATGATACTTCCAGCTTTGCTTTTCTTTTTCAGGATTGCTTTGGCTATTCAGGTTCCACACAAATTTTAGGATTATTTGTTCTAGCTCTGTGAAAGTTGCTGGTGGTATTTGGAATAAGGATGAAGATGAAGGAAGTAATGAGGTAACTAATATTGCCTTAGTGATTCCTCTGTGCCAGGTCCTGCTCTAACCACTCTATTTGCGTTTGTTCAATTAATCTTCTATCACCAATCCTGTGATAGGACTTATTATCTCCATTACAGATAAAGAAGCTATAGTAGGGAGGAGGAGTCAAGATGGCGGAGAAGTAGCAGGCTGAGACTACATCAGCTAGCAGGAGATCAGCTAGATAGCTTATCTAAAGATTGCAAACACCTGCAAATCCATCGGCAGATCGAAGAGAAGAAGAAGAGCAATTCTGGAAACAGAAAAACAACCACTTTCTGAAAGGTAGGACTGGCAGAGAAGTGAATCCAAAGCGACGGGAAGATAGACCCCGGGGGGAGGGGCCGGCTCCCAGCAAGCGACGGAGCAACAGAGCACAAAATCAGGACTTTTAAAAGTCTGTTCCACT
>NC_081570.1:72611501-72790478 GCF_022355385.1 Mustela nigripes | reverse complement strand
TTTTTTTTTTTTTTTTTTTTTTTTGCATTATTGCATTTGAATGGCCACACTGTTGGTGGATATATGTTCTCCAATCTAGGAAAATATGGATATGACCAGTGACTCCTCTAACTTTTGGGTGGTAAGCAGACTACTGTGCCATGTGCTCAGCAAACCCTAACGTGTTTTGCACGTGTATTGCAAAGCAATACACAAAGCTGATATAACCCATTTAAGAATTCACATACTAGTTGTTTTGCTATATTATAGTGAAGCAGATACAGTAAGGTACTTATAAAATGACCATCTTCTGTTAAAACCAAAGCCAGAGAATAAAATGAAAAACAGCCTTGAAAATTCCCTGAGAAGACAAAACCAGCTCAGTTCTATAAGCAAAGCTTAATTTAGTTTACTTGCAAGACAAACTTGACCTGGGTTCTTTCTTGGTTATGCCTCTGAAAATCATAAACAAACCTTAAATTGTGTCCAAGCTTAGTAAGAGAGGAGACCACTGGCCAATTCCCTATCATTTAAGAAAATTCTGATAGTATAACTGGTCACTGTTAAGAAAGAGGTCCCTTCATTCTCACTGTACATGCTGCTTTATAATCATCTGTGTCCCAGCCTCATCCCACGTTTTGGTTTGTATGCTCCTGGTTTGCAAACTGCCTTTTTGTTGTGTGGGCACGATAAACTTTTGCTCGTTATTTACTTCAGTGATTTGTTGGTTTTACCCCTGATATTTCTGAACTTTTGACATTTTCCACGATTTCCATATTGACCAATCATATTTTTAGTTGTTCCCTTTGCTAGTTGCTTAGTGTCTTTCTCTTCGGGATCCCTGTTGACAGTTTCCCATAATCTATTCCGTCATGCCTCCTCCTCCTCCTCCTCTCCCCTCCCAGGAGGCATTCCTCTCCCCTGAGCTCCTTAGAACTCCCGAGTCTCAGCAGCCCTCCCAGGCCAGCTGTTTGGGAGCTGGAGGGCTAGGGTTTGCAGAAATGGGCCACAACAGGCCTCATGCTGGGAGGGAGGAGTAAAGTAGAAATGGGCTGAGAAGGAAGACCTGGAGCACTGGCTCCGGTGCCTGACAGTCTGGGGAGGAAAGGAATGGGAGGGGTGAGGGTCAGAGAGGGAGAGAGAGGAAGGAGACACAGCTTAGGGAATGTATGGTCTCTGTGGACTCAGGACGTTGAAATCCGTGGAGCAAGGACGCGCTTACCTTCTCTGTCGAAGCTTCGGTTCTCTCATCTGCCCCGTGAGGGCAACAATCTCTATCTCACAGTGTTTCGGGAGTGAAATTAGAGGATGTGTGTAAAGCACACCATACCGTGACCGGCGTCTTATAAATGTTCATGAATGATACCTATTTTGTTTGTTTGTTTCTTTGTTTTTTAAATGGTGCTCTTGTCCTGCCCAATAGGGCATCTAACCCCTCAGTGGAAACTAAGACTCTGGCTAGAAAGGATAATAAGGATGATATTGACTTGCTACCACACACCCTATCTTGACAGATTTGTCACTATGCACGTACATGCAGTGGGGGGAGGGGCAGAGGGCGAGAGAGGATCTCAAGCAGGCTCCACATCCAGCGCAGAGCCCCACATGGGGCTTGTTCTCAAGACCCTGAGATCATAACCTGAGCCCATATCAGGAGTCAGATGCTTAACCAACTGAGCTCCGACCCAGGCACCACCTGGAATAAACTCATAACCTGTGGACTCTTTCCTCTATTCCTGGCAAGATAATACTCTGAGCATTTTCACTTCCTCATCAAATTACTTATTAGTAATGGCCTATTTAATTGGTAGAATAAGTAAAATGGTATTACGTTTCAGCTTAGTTTAATTGCTTGGAATAATATTTTGGGGACTGTCATTACTCCTTTTTACTGTTTCTACAGGTCTTTAAAGTGAAAGACAGGGATGCCTGGGTGGCTCAGTGGGTTAAAGCCTCTGCCTTCGGCTCAGGTCATAATCCCAGGGTCCTGGGATCGAGCCCCACATCAGGCTCTATGCTCAGCAGGGAGCCTGCTCCCCCTGCACCCCCCTGCCTGCCTCTCTGCCTACTTGTGATCTCTGTCTGTCAAATAAATAAATAAAATCTTTAAAAAAAAATAAGTGAAAGACAGAAAAAAGGTTTAGTCCTTTTGGTTTATTTAAATAAGTAGTTCTTAAACATGTGCATCAGAAACACCTGGAGAGCTTGTTGAAACAAACACAAGAAGGCTAGATTTCACCCCCCATAGATTCCAAGGACTGCACTTTGAGAACCCCTGATTTGAGCCAAGGCTGATTTCTTTGCACTTTCAGGTGTGGTGTTTAATGAACAATCCCCACTTGGCTCGATGAACTTTGTAGATATTTCTTGAGTTGTTTAAGCAGTAATTTATAGATACTTCATGTCAAGAACATTTTTTTTTTTTCTGCCCCAAGAAGTTACCAACCTAGGGGTAATGCAGGAAATAATAAGGTATTGACCATTTTTGAGACACATTTAAAGAACAGAACAAAACTGGTGTCTGTGTTACACACTGATTAAGAACATGGGCTTTCGGGTGGCAGACAAGGAATGAGGTCAGCTCTGCCACTATCTGACTCTGTGTCTCTCTGAACTTTGTTTCCTTGTCTAAAATGGAGTCAAGAATATTTTCTTGCCAGATTTAAAGAAGTCAATGTGTATACATTGCTCAGTAAATATTAGCAATATTTTTCAAAGCAATGTAAAAACTCAATAATACCCAACAAAGACTGTTAGTACCACTGTTCATATTTGCTCATTAAAACCCTTTATAGGGGTGCCTGGGTGGCTTATTCATTAAGCATCTGCCTTCAGCTCAGGTCATGATCCCAGGGTCATGGGAAGGAGTCCTGTATTGGGCTCCCTGCTCAGCAGAGAGCCTGCTTCTCCCTCTGCCTCTGCTGCTCCCACTGCTTGTGCTTTCTCTCTGTCTGGATTTCTCTCTGTGTCAAATAAATAGATAAATAAAATCTTAAAAAAGAAAAGAAAAGAACACTTTAATAAACCTGAGGACAAAGTGAGTTCTTTCCCTCTGAGGTGAAGGTTAGGCTCTGTCAATCCAAGTAGAGAAGGATTTCCAAAGGAATCTCTCACAAATTGTCATTCGATCTTTTCTAGAAAATTCACACTGAAGAGTTTTGTTCTCTAAAACTAAAGATAGAGGAGTTTCTGGATGGCTCAGTCATTGGGCGTCTACCTTTAGCTCAGGTCATGATTCCAGCGCAGTATCGTGGGATAGAGCCCCCAGTCAGGCTCCCTACTCAGCAAGGAGACTGCTTCCCCCTGTCCCAGTCCCCTGGCTTTTGTTTCCTCTCTCCCTGTCTCTCTCTGTCAAATAAATAAACAAAATCTTTTAAAAAATTTAAATATAAATAAACCATTCCTGATGATTACCTACCAATAGAACAATCTATTTAAGTTAGTTTCTGTTTAAATTAATTAATAATTTTGGAGTTTAGCATCAGTTACTACTAAAACATGAATAAGTTTGCGTCTTAGGACGCAAGAGCTAGAAGGATGATAGAGATCACCAGGCTCAATCCTTTCCTTTTACAGATAAGAAACCTGCCAGGTTAAATGAATAATTTGCCTGAAGTGTACATAACCACGAATTTAATTTTTACTGGACTTGCTCTCTAAATGCTCTCAGAAGGAATGGCTTAGGATGAACTCTTCTAAAACCACAAGTATTTTAGTCTCCTGCGATACGTAATTGGTTTATGTCCACACGCTCTAAGTGGAAGGTAAATTAATTTAGTTTCTCAGGGCTGCATTATGAAACATGTATCTTGAGACATTCATCAGGATGTTACATGGAATAAAGTTAGCCATTTTATGATCGCATCATTGAAATTATTTCATTTCCACAACATGCAATTGACAACATATGCTTTCAAAAATTTCAGGTCAAAATGATTACGGGTGTATTCTATGATACAGAACATTGGAGCTTCAGTGCCTCTGTTTTCTATTCATATAAGTACACGTTGGACTGTTTTCCAAGAAAAATCTTGACCCTTTCTCCAATTGATCCTTTTTTGCAGAGATAGACTGACTTTCTATACTTATAGTTGGTTAATTTTGGGTAGAAAAAATTCAACTCATTTTTCTTTCTTTCTTTTCTTTTTCTTTTTCTTCTTCTTTTTTTTTTTTAAAAGATTTTATTTATTTGTTTGACAGAGAGAGACAGCGAGAGGGAGGGAACACAAATAGGGGGAGTGGGGGAGAAAGAAACTGAAGAAGCTGAGCCTCCCGATGTGGGGCTCGATCCCAGGACCCTGAGATTATGACCTGAGTTGAAGGCAGATGCTTAATGACTGAGCCACCCAGACACCCCTCAAGTCATTTTTACACAATTGGTTAACGTATAGGGATATGTACTCTGTATTTTCATCTAAGAACTTAGCTTCAAACGTTTAGCAGCTGAACTCATATGAAAAACTTGGTAATGAAAAAATATATATGGAACTTGGCTTGAAGCGAGTGTAGTTCATTCATTATTTTAGAAATTCTGTTAGTGATAACAATAATAACCGTGATAAAAAGAATAGAAATTGTTATTTACCATGTGCCAATTACTGAGTCAAGTCTTCTCATGCACTGTTTTTTTTTTAATCCTCATAATTAGTGGTTCTCCAACTCCAGCATGCACTAAATCACCTGAGGGCTTGTTAAAACACAAATTGTTTCTGATTCAGTTGGAGTCTGAGAACTTGCATTTCTAATACATTCCTAAGTGATGCAGATGCCCCTGGTCTGGGGACCATGTTTTGAGAACTGCTGCTTGCTACACACCTACGACATAGGTATTTCAAACTTTACAGCTGGAGAAACAGGAATTGAGGTTACCTAACCTGCTCTATTCACAACTAATAATTGGCAGGGATGGGATATGAAAATTTATTTCTTTAATCCCAAAGTCTACATGTAGTCTTAATTTCTGTGCTAGGTGGTTTTGCAAGAAGACATACTGTCTGGGAAGAATAGTAATAGTGACATTTTATAGCTTAGCAATAGGATAGAGAGAGGACTCTATTGCTCCCAATACTGAGGTTCAAATATAGGCACACTTTGGACATACTGGAGGTTTGGTTTCAGACCACTGTAATAAAGCGAGTATTGCAATAAAGCAAGTTAAATGATTTTTTTTTTTAGTTTCCCAGTGCATGTAAAAGTTATGTTTCCAGTATACTGTAGCTTATTAAATGCGCCATAGCTTATGTCTTAAAAATGTACTTACCTTAATTAATTACCTTTATTGCTAAAAAAAAGCTAATCGTGGGGCACCTGGGTGGCTCAGTGGGTTAAAGCCTCTGCTTTTCGCTTGGGTCATGATCCCAGGGTTCTGGGATCGAGCCCCGCATTGGGCTCTCTGCTCAGCAGGGAGCCTGCTTTCCTTCCTCTCTCTCTGCCTGCCTCTCTGTCTACCTGTGATCTCTGTCTGTCAAATAAATTAAAAAAAAAAATGTACTTACCTTAATTAATTACCTTTATTGCTAAAAAAAAAAAGCTAATCGTGGGGCGCCTGGGTGGCTCAGTGCGTTAAGCCGCTGCCTTCGGCTCAGGTCATGATCTCAGGGTCCTGGGATTGAGTCCTGCATCGGGCTCTCTGCTCAGCAGGGAGCCTGCTTCCTCCTCTCTCTGCCTGCCTCTCTACCTACTTGTGATCTCTCTCTGTCAAATAAATAAATAAAATCTTAAAAAAAAAAGAAAGTTAATCGTCACTTGATCTTTCAATAAGTCATAATCTTGTTGCTGGTCTTGCCTTGTTGTTGACGGCTGCTGACTGATCCGGGTGGCAGTTGCTGAAGGTTGGGGTGATTGGGTAATTTCTTAAAATTAGGTAACAATGAGTGTGCCACGTTGATTGACCCCTCTTTTCAAGAACAACTTTTCTGTGGCACGTGGTGCAGCTTGATAGCATTTTAACCCAGTAGAACTTATTTCAAAATTGGAGTCAGTCCTCTTAAGTGCTGTTGCTGCTTAATCAACGAGTGTAACATTCAAAATCCTTTGCTGTCAACAATCTTCACAGCATCTACACCAGGAGTAGATTCCATCTTGGGAAACCACTGAGATGGTGCAATGCTCATCCCTATGAAGCAATTCCTCATCCATGAAAGGTTTTTTTTTTTTTTTTTTAAAGATTTTATTTATTTTAGAGAGAACAAAGAACAGGCAGGGGGAGCAGCAGGCAGGGAGAGAACCAGACTCTCTACTGAGCAGGGAGCCCGATGTGGGGTTCGATCCCAGGACTCTGGGATCATGACCTCAGCTTAACCATCTGAGCCACCCGGCCACCCCCTCATTCATGAAAGTTTGATGAGAAGACTGTAGCCATCCAGTCACATGTTCAGGCTCCTCTGCTGCTTCTAGTCCTCTGGCTATTTCCACCACATCTGATCTTCTGGTCTCCGTTGGATTCCTGAGCCCTCCAAGTCATCCATGGAGGGCTGAGATCAACTTCTTCCAGACTCCTGTTCATGTTGATATTGTGACCTCTCCCCATGAATCACGAATGTTATTAGTGGTATCTAGAGTAGTGGATCTTTCCCAGAAGTTTTCCCTGATCCATCAGAGGAATCAGTATCTGTGCCAGGGATGGCCTTATAAAATATATTTCTTAAATGATAAGACTTGAAAGCTGAAATGACCCCCTGACCCATGGGTTACAGAACGGATGTTGTGTTAGCAAGCATAAAAACATTACTCTCATTCTATATCGGCATCAGAGCTCTTGAATGACCAGGTACATTGTCAATGAGCAGAACTATCTTGAAAGGAATCTTTTTTTTTTTCCCCCCTTTCTGAGCAGTAGTTCTCAACAGCGGGAGCAAAACATTCAATAGACTGTGTGGTAGACAGATGTACTGTCATCCAGGCTTTGTTGTTCCATTTCTAGAACACAAGCAGAGTAGATTTAGCATAATTATGAAGGACCCTAGGATTTTCAGAATGATAAATGAGCCTTGGCTTCAACTTAAAGTCACCAGCTGCATTAGCCCCTAACAACAGAGTCGGCCAGTTCTTTGAACTCCAAACCCGGGCATTGATTTCTCCTCTCTAGCTAAGGACGTCCTAGACGACATCTTCTTCCCATAGAAGTCAGTTTCGTCTACATTGAAAATCTGTTGTTGAGTGTAGCCACCTTCATGAATTCTTGCAGCTGGATCTTCTGGAGAACTTGTAGCAGCTTCTACATCAGCATTTGCCCTTCACCTAGTGCTCTGTGTTATGGAGAAAGCTTTTTTTCAACTTCATGAACCAACCTCTGTGAGCTTCTAACTTTTCTTACCTTTCTTTCTTTTTATTTATTTGAGAGAGAGTGTGTGTGAGCGCAAGCAGAAGGAGGGGCAGAGAGAAAGGGAGAAGCAGACACCCATTGAGTATGGAGCCCCGGCATGGGGCTCGACGTAGGGCTCCACCCAGGACCCTGAACTGTGACCTGAGCCAAAGGCAGACGTTTAACCAGCTGAGCCACGCAGGTGCCCCAGCTTCCAACTTTTCTCCTGCAGCTTCCTCACTTCTCTCAGCCTTCACAGAATTGAAGAGGCTTAGGGTTTTTCTCTGGATTAGGTTTTGGCGTAAGGGGATGTTGTGGCTGGTTTGACCTTCCTTCTAGATCACTACAACTTTCTCCATATTAGCAAGAAGGCTGTTTTATTTTTTAACATTTATGTGTCCTCTGGAGGAGCACTTTTAATTTCCTTCAAGAACTTATCCTTTGCATTTACAACTTGGCTAGCTGCTTGGCACAAGAGGCCTAGCTTTAAGCTACTTTGGGTTTCAACATGCCTTCCCCATTAAGCTTGATCATTTCTGGCTTTTGATTTAAAGTGAGACTCTGCCTTTCACTTGAACACTTAGAGGCCTCTGTAGGGTTATTAACCGGTCTAATTTCAGTACTGGTTGTGTCTCAAGGAAACAGGGAGGCCTGAGGAGAGGGAAAAAGACAAGAAAATATCTTGTTGGTAGAGAAGTCAGAACAAACACAACCTTTACTAATTAAGTTCCTCATTTTATAATCGTGCACTTCGTGTGCCCCAAAACAGTTATAATAGTAACCTCAGAGGTCACTGATCACAACTTGATAGTTACCAAAGAGGGTGATGGTGGGACAAGCAAAATGGGTGAAGGGGAGTGGGAGGTACAGGCTTCCAGTTATGGAACGAGGAAGCCACGGGAATAAAAGGTACAGCCTTGGGAATGGAGTCAGTGTTACCAGAATAGTGTTGTCTGGGGAGAGAGGGCAGCTACATTGCGGTGAGCCCATTATAACGTATAAACTTGTCGCATCACTATGTCGTGCACCTGAAACTAATACAACATTGTGTGTCAACTACACTCAAATAAAAACATTTTATCCAAAGTAAAAAAAAAAAAAAAAAGTCACTGATTGCAGATCACCATAACAAATATAATAACAATGAAAAAGTTTGAACTCTTGCAAGACTTAGCAGACTATGATGCGGAGACAAGATGGGAGTAAATGCTGTTGGCACCGACAGACTTGTTCGATGTAGGATTTCCACAAAGCTGCAATTTGTAAAAAATGCAATACCTGTGAAGAACAATAAAACAAAGTACAACCCAAGAAGGTATGCCTGTAGACTGGGGAGCAGCCCCTCCCTGCCCCCACAACCATCAAAATGCTATGGGGTGAAGAGGACCCTTGATTCCAGGTGGACACCACAAAGTGTAGAGTAGTCGAATTTGTCTTCCTCCACCATCCTCGTCTGGGCTTGCTCCTGAAAGAATTGTGTGTATCAACGGAAATAATGCTTGAACTCAGGGAGGTTGCTTTGAGAGGTCCTCAGCTGAGCATAAGGAGGAAGAGATGGCTTATCAGGCCATTGTGCTCTGATTTCTACCTCTGTCTGAGGGAACAGGAGACCTGGCATGGGGACTGTAGATAGCACTGAAAAAGGGAGTGGATTAGGGGTTAGCGAGAAGCACAGGTGTCTGGGTAAGATCCCTGTCACCGTGTGTTGCTGAGGTAACAGGCCCCTATGAGCTGCAGAGGTGAGGGGAAAAGCTCTATCATGTAACAGCAAGACTTGGCATCATGACGAACAACTTCATTGCCTCCAGTGAAATTAAATTAATTAAAACATCATTCCCTACTCGATTCTGTAGAATGTTACACCAGAAGCCAATGGTGACCTTCCAGCTTTACCAATTTATGGCCCGCTAGACCACTGCCACCCTGGCTGCGGCCATAGTTTTCGAGGCAACTGGAATGGGGTGTGAGGTGCATAGAGTGCCTGAGCTACCCTGGAATGAGGCAGGAGGGGGGGGGGGTCCCTGAATCCCTTCTGCACTAGCAGCTAGACAGAAGATCAGTCTGTGGACATTCAGTGTCCCTAGAGAGGGCTAGAAATATGTAGGGACGGGGAATCCTTGACAGGGGAGGGCTCAGAGTTGTTGCATTTCAAGGAGTTAAATGAATCACTTTGTGCTCATTAATAATTACTCCCAGGTTGATGAAAACTGCAATATAGCAGTCCCATAACATGTAATTCCTGAATCAGGGCAAGAGTTCTGGCCTCTTTATTTAACTCTGTTGTCTTTGGTGTCACGTCGTTGGCTTTCTGAGCACAGTGTATTTCTATCGGTGAATGGTCGATTTGAAGTTTGATCTTGCTTCCTTCTTTTCCTTGGCTGCTAAAATCTGAGTCAGATTTGCCACTCAGGAATAGTGATTCAGCATAATCTATCATACTTTTTAAAAAAATTAATCATTTTTCTTTCCTTTTTTAAAAGATTATTTATTGTAGATAGCGAGAAAAAAAGAGAGAGAGTGCATGAGTAGGGTTGCAGAGGGAGAAGGAGAGACTCTCAAGCAGACTCTGTGCTGAGCAGGAGCCATTCACAGAGCTTGATTCCCAGAACCCTGAGATCATGACCTGAGCTGAAATCAAGAGTCAGATGCTCGACTGACTGACCGAGCCACCCAGGTGCCCCTATTCAGTCATTTTTCTTTTGTCTGTTACCTTTTCTCTGTTACGTGGTATACATTTTCCTAACCATCTAATCTTTTTGAAAGAAGGAAGGAGGAGTATGCACAGAAATAGAAAGAAAGGTAGGATTAAAAAGAGGTAGAGGAGAAGAGACAGGAAGGAAAGTTAACCCATTTTACAGAGAACATTTACATGGAAAAGTTAATGACATAAATAGCTCAATCTTGACTTGAGATGACTAACCCTAAATTTAACTTCAAGTATAGATCTAACCAGCCATACCTCCATTCCCTAATAAATTATGGTTTTGCAAAATACAAGTTAGTGATGAGCGTTGTTTAAGGTGAACTAGAGGGGCACCTGGGTGGTTCAGTCAGTTAAGTGTCTGCCTTCAGCTCCAGTCATGATCCTGGGGTCATAGGTAGGAGCCCTGCAACAGGCTCCCTGCTCAGCGGGGAGTCTGTTTCTCCCTCTGCCTTTGGCCTTACCCCTGCTTATGCTCTCTCTCTTTCTCAAATAAATAAAATAAAATAAAAATAAAAATAAAATACCAGGGGCGCCTGGGTGGCTCAGTGGGTTAAGCCTCTGTCTTGGGCTCAGGTCATGATCTCAGGGTCCTGGGATAGAGCCACACATCGGACTCTTTGCTCAGCGGGAGCCCGCTTCCCCCTCTCTCTCTGCCTGCCTCTCTGCCTATTTGTGGTCTCTCTCTGTCAAATAAATAAATCAAATCTTTACAAAAAATAACGCAAAATAAAGTGAATTAGGGTCAACCGGAAATAATAAAGATGATCAGTTCTGCAATTTATTCTCAAAGAAAAGTAGACATGCAATTTCTATGATATTGATGTGCAAAAGGAGCAATGCTTCTTAGGGCAAAGACACACATAATAGTGCTAAGTCTGAACCATTAGTACGTCTTTTGTAGAAATTAGAATACTGGAAGCAGGTATGGGGATTGCTGAAACTCAGCTTCAGGTGTCTAGGTGTTAGGGGACACAGAATCCCTGTCCTTGAGCTCAGCCAGTTTAGCAAGTAATTGTAATTCAAAGCAACAAATGCCATAGTTGAGTCACACGTATACACGTGGGTAATTAATTCTGCCTGAAGGAGTCCAGAATATCTTTGTAGAGTAGGGAGCCTCTGGACTTGCTCTTAACAAATGAGGGTCTTCAGACAGGTTGAATGCAGGAAACCACACAGAAGGCAAGCAGCCATCAGGGTATGTGGTTGCTGGGGACTACTTACCACGGCTTGAGTTTCAGACAACATCACTACATGGGACTAGGCAGAAACATTTGCACTGTACCCTGGTGCATCAGGCTTCCAAAAAGTTGCTTGCAATAATAGCTCATTGTCTTTGGCCTCATAATTATTTAATATCTGCTTTGTTCTCACAAACAAACCTGGAGCCTCCCCTAGGCTTCCTTCTTTACATCCCTCTTCAGTTCTCTTACTACTCACTTTTTATTGGCTGAGTGGCTCCCAGTTATAATCAACAAGCCAGAGGCTAATTTAAACTTCCTGGGGGTTCGTCCAAATGTGACGAGTTGGTTTCTGGGGCTTTGCTATTACTAGTTGTTAACCCTGAGATACCTATCTTTTGGAAATACTGTTGAGCAACTTTCAGAGTTCAGATACATGTCTAGATAAAGTTCTTTCATTAGCGATCAATTCTGGTCTCTAGTTCTGGGGATGCTATTGGGACTTTGCTAATTGCCTTTACTTTTCTTGAGCTGAGCCTTCTGTGCCAGCTTCTAACTAACCCACACTTGTCTCACAGACTTGTCTCACAGACAAGTGTGGGTTAGTTTCAGGTAGAAGGAGAGGTTTGGCATGGTTGGCATGTCCAGCTCAGTACTTTAGAATAATATGATTACCACTTTGATAGATGGCCATAAAAGCACAGCAGTTGAAATCTGTTATACACCATTATACACCTTGTCTGGGAGTTTTATCTGGTTAGATACTTGAATACCTGAGGGTGGAAAAATTAGGCAGCTTTTTTATGAACCAGATTTTGAAGGTATAGTAGGATATACCAGGCCAAATCCATTTATTATGACAGATTCCAGGAAGATTTGGTAATGGCCGTGATATTTACTCTATAGAGGTTAATAACTGCTCTAACACACTCGACCAGAAATCCTAATAAATTGTCTATTAGGTGCCAGCCACTTTGTCCATAACATGGTAATCCTTTCAGTCCTACAAAGGAGGTTTGTATTATTCTCATCCTAGAGTTGAGCGAACAGGCTCAAAGAGGTTAATGGACACAGAACCAGGAAACCAAGAGGGAGATCAGTGTTCTGCTCACCTTCCCAAGTTTCTACTTCCTCTATGATGGCTATACTCTCTAAAACCAGTAAGAACCATGTATCAGAGTTATCACAAGATTCCGGTCTACTTAATTGTTCTCCTACCATTTCAGCAAAAGTCAGAAAGATGATTGTGCTTCCAGGAGACTGAATTAAAGCAAGGAGCAAGCTGGTAAGACAAACATTCCCAAAGGATCACAAAACACCCAATATAAGGTAGAACAGTAAAGGTCATGCTGGAATAACTTAAGACTTATCTTGTTTTAATTTTGTAGGGTCTCTTTATCTTCCTCTTGCACTTTATTTTTAAACTGAAGGCCCTAAGAATGTTGGGTTGGAAGCCCTTCAAAAAAGAAACAGTATTTTTATTTTTATTTTTTTAACATACTACTGATAGAAGTGTAAACTGGTAAGTCTTCCAGGGGGCAAACTGGCAATAACAAAAGCTTTTAAAAAAAAACTGGCATATCCTCTCCACTAGCAATTCCATTTCCAAGCATTCATCTTAAGGAAATATTAAGAACACACAAAAGATTTAGCAACATGTTCTTTAAAGCAGTTTATTAGTGAAAAACTGGAAACCTAAAAATCAACAATAGTTTAATAAAATGTGGCACATATGATGGCATACCATGCAGCCATTAAAAAAGATGTAGAAATATATTTGACACAGCAGGATAGTTGTGGTATTGTCAAGTGAAAAAAAGTTACAAAACAGTATGTACAACTTGATTCCATTTAAAAAAATGTATAAATGCACAGAAGACTCTGGAAGGCTATACACCTCAATCACAGTTCTCCCAGATGGTGGGATTATAGGTGATTTTTCTTTAAACTAAATTTTCATTTTTGTTTCCTTTTTACCAATACATCTACGACTTGTATTATTTAAAAAAAAAAAAAAAAGCCTTAACAATTCTTAAAAAGTCTCCTGTGAAGTAGAAATGAAAGAGCTTAGCACCTGAGGCATAAGGATGTAAACGTTAATCTGAAACCTCATTCATGGTTTGCCAGGATGCTTTAATGTCAAATTGTCACTGTGTTAAAGTGGAGACATGCATGGTCGTAGTGCTTACCCCTTCTTCAGACTACAGGATCCATTCCCAAGAAACCCTCCACAGCAACCAAGTCCTGGCATTCCAAGAACTATTTCCCTTGCATACCCTAATCATACCCTTATTCCATCACGAGCACTCATAATACAGCCCAGCAAGGTGCCTCTACACTTGAGAGAGCAGTGTTGGGTGATGGTGCGGAAGCCAGGGAGGATTTCTCCAGTGATGTCAGGTAGTACCTGAAGGTGGAAGACAAGTTTTTGTTTTCTACTGAAGTGGTTCTCAAACTTGTAAAAACAGATTCAGTAGATCTTGGATAAGGCTTAGGAATTGCATTCCTCCCCTTTCATTTGACAAATATTTACTGAGTACATACAATGTGCTAAGTCTTGTACTAAGAGTTGGAAATTTAATTGTGATAAAAAAAATTATAACCTCTACCTCAGGGAGCCTGCATTCTAGACTGACAGATACATACTAATCAAATAAATTATAGAACTATATAATTATGACAGTGTTAGAATACAGTAAAGATCAGAAGACAGTTTTTGTCTTTAACTATTTTTACAATGTTACATGGAAGAACTAAGACTAGTTCTATAGCCTCAAGACAAAAAATTCAGTACAAATAAAGGTAGAAAGTACTTGGAAATATGAATTAGCATTTGAAACAAGTCCCTAGGTGATGTTGATGCTGCCTTTCCTGGGGTCTCAACACAGAGAACCACTGCCCTACTGAACAGACTTTCTAATTAGGATAATGTGGGAGAAAGGGCACAACTCCCTTCTCCCCTTTAGAGTCTCACCACTAAGTAGGGGCCACTTAGTCATCTGGAGGAGAGGTTGAGGCAAAGCTAGCTAGCTATTATAGCTCCTTATTCAGGCCTTAAGTGCTACATGCTAGAAAAGATATTTCAAAATTTCAAGCACTCGGGAGGTAGGGAAGAGATCTTTTGAGGAATCCAGTCAACGCATGGAGGTAAGCTGGGCCTCTCTGGGTAAACAAAGCTGTTGATTCCTGTCCTGCACTCTGTCATCTTTCCCACAGTATATCTCAGAAATGCCCTCGCACACCAGCTCCTCCATTCACATTCTGTTCCTTTGTTCTGGTGGAGAATGGCAGACTATGAGGATGCCTCTCAGCCACTGGCGACCCCAGCCTCAGGTCTCTTAGCTCTCCTGTTATTCAGAATGAGGCACATTCCCATTTCTGGGACCTAATGTCCTACAATATGAATTTTTCTGACTAGCACCATAAAAAACAATTTAACACCATGACCTCTGATGTTAGATTATTTTGACAACAAATGTAGAAACAACCCAATCATTTTTGTCTGTCTAAAAAAGTGCCTATAATTATTTCCAATTTTATTATTTCATTCATATGTACATCCTTCACATGTTATTAAACTTTTAGGTTAAGCTCAGGGGCACAGAGCTTATTTAAGTCATTTAAAATTGCACCATGTTACTAGCCTTCCCAAGCTTTTCTTCCATGCCTAAAAACCTTTATGGGCTTTTACCTGAGTAAAAATTAAATCCATGACTTCAGAAGTCAAAACCAAAATAAAAAAAACCCACAAAAAAACCAAGCTACCCCCCCCACCCCCACAAACAAAACTCCTTTAAAGTAAAAAGCAACAAACGTAAGAACAAGTCCACGTATTATGGTGGATTTGTGGTAGACAAAGGCACAAGAAGCATTCGAATCTTAGTATTATTGAAGGCTACTGCACATAGGGTTATAATCAACATTCATTTGATGGAAAACAGAAGGTTCTGATAAAAAACTTATGCTGGCTGCAGTGAGGTTAAACCTAGATCTAGTTCTCCTTTTTAAGTGGGGTGGAGGACAGGGTCGATGAGTAGAATAGAGCGTGGGTATAAAAGGTATCTGTGGTACACAGTCATAAATAAGGCCAGGAAGCTATAGGGGTTAATGAAGGGAAACTGGTATTTACAGAATGTTTCTACTATGTGTTAAACTTTTCCCTAAAAATGACTTACCAAGCAAGTTAACATTTGCTACAGAATCCTCATAGTAACCTTAGGTGGCATTAATTATTATCCCTATTTTACTAATGAGGAAACAACAGTTGATACAGTGTTGGGAGTCCAAGCTCAAAGAGAACAGGATGTGAGGAAGATTGGATTTGAACCTGTGGCCATTTTACTCCAGTTCCCATACTTTCCCCTACTTTACTACTCTACTTCCCATAAGCCTAATTTATAGTTGCTGTTTGAGTTGACCTGGATTTTTTGTATGATCTTTTAAAACCTAAACCTGAACTCATGTCTCATGAAAGACAGTACTCCAGGCTGGCTCTGGAACTTCCTTTCTAGGAAAATAAACAGCTCACTCACTCACCTGGAGCTACAGCTAATTAAACAGCTTGAACAGCTTTTAGGGTTGAGTATGGTGATTCACAGTGTGAATCAAAGTCTTTGTACAATTAAAAAATTGCAGAGGAATGTGTCTCAGCACAGAAATAAGAGGGTAACAACTACTTATTGAAGTTTGGACTGTGAACTAAATTATTATCAACATGTTTACAAAGCTCTTACTAGGAGCTCTTAAACACATTTAAAAATACCTTTTTTTGTGTTAAAGGTTCATCATTTTTTAAAGTACCAAAAAATATTTCAATACATTAACATTCTCTGAGGAAATCAACTACACTTTTGCACTTCGTGTGTAAGCCAGACTGAAATACTACTTGTAATTGTCAGAATATGCTACATTCTCTTTCCTCCAGGCCCTGCACATCTTTTTCCCTCTGCCTGGAACACTTCCTCTCCAAACCATCTCCTACTCCCCAAATCTGATTTAGGTGACTCCCAAAGTTCCCAAACACAGTACCCTGTATTTCTTCTATCATGACATGGATTCTGTTATATGGCAACTGTTTATTTTTCTGTATTCTCCATTGGTCTTTAAGGTATGCCGGGGAAGGACTGTGCAGCTCAGTAGATCAGTATAGTTCCTGGCCCTCAACAATGAATGAATGAAAATGAATGCAGAAGTCCTAACATGGAAACAATCTGATTAACAGCTATGGTCCAAATAGCAATTTTTTGACTGCAAGGGTGGCACCAATGATTTCATTAGTGTGTTTCATAACCAAAGATCCTGATCAAGATAACCTAAGTTCATTAATAAACATTCAAAATTAGTAGGCTTAGAGTAACCAAAAATGTATTCTGTTTGTATACAATTTTTCTATGATGGGTGTAGTTGCACTAATCTATATTTTGATAAGGACTGTTGTTCCATAAGAACAAATTTTCTTTACTGAAGTATGTTCTAAACATATCTCATTCTGATTATGCATTACATTGTTCCAACTGAACAATCTTAAAAAAACATTGTTTAGTGAATTGATCTTGATCCAGATGTTTTAGAACCTTAGCTGAAAATATACCAGAGTAATAATGTTTTTCAAGGACTAGTTTTTAACTTTAGAAGAAATCATTTAGTAGTGTTTAATAAAACCCCAAAAACCCACTAACCACTGAGATACAGTATTGAAATAATTCAATTTCTGTTAGAAAACAAGGTAAACATGGTATAATTGCATTTCTGTTTATGGAAACATTCAGAAATAATCTATTTTCCACAAAAGAGGATTATATCCTAGAGCTCTTTTTAAAACAACAGCTTAAAACAAATTTTAGTGTTATTCTTTGGTTATTAATTATACCTAATAAATGAGTCACTGATATCAATTCACAATAAATTTATTTTACATAAAAGAAAAAGCTTGCCATTAATGAAAAATTCAGTAGAAAACAGTTCTGCTTTAAGTTGGAGCTCAAAAGTAGAAGCTGCTTATTAGTGAAACCTCAGTAGAAAGAGAATTTTGTAAGAAAACATTCTTGGCATGAAAGCACTAACATAAATTCTGTAATGAAATATGTACCATGCAATTTTATTGGCAGAAAGGCTGGCTTCTGGTGGCTGGTATTTTCTTTTCAGTCTCCTAAGAACATTAACATGGAAGATACTTAAACCTGCTTTATTTAGAGTTAATTGTATATAAATACTGGTTTCATGATGGGTAATCTTTCCATAGTCCACCTATTTAATTGAGCAGTTCTAAGTAGGTAATTGGCACCCGGCCCTTCTGATTTCCCCTTTCCCCCATTAGCCAGTCTGAATCCATTCCAACGACACTGAACACAGTGATCACCTACAAAATAAAATGTTTCCAGTTATTAACTATGTTACAAAATAAGCAAATAGAAGAGTAATAAGATTTGTAATCTGTTTATTCATTACTAAAGTTCTTTAAACATTTTTCTCAATTTTGGTAAAAGATAAAGGATTTTATTAGAGGTAGTTTTAGAAATCTTCTAGTTACTTAGCAGTTAATAGCTTTAAATAGTTCTGTGATATTCTATTTTGTTAAAGAATAGTAAATTTTTTTAATAAAATGCTAATATAACCATCTTAAATCTATGAAAGTATTCACGATAAACTATTTCCAAAAAATTAATGAGGAATTTACACTTTACTATAATACTAGAAAATACGTCAATCTATGATAAAGGTTTTCCTATACCCATATATTACTTACCTCATCTGCCAGAAGTGATAATTCACTACTGTTTGCAGCATCATAATCATATAGAACCCTGGCCTTCCTGCTGCCACTGCACTCCTTAAGGTCAATGAGGTTGGTAGGAGAGGCAATTACTAGGCCACTTGTTGAAGACAAGGCAGAAGAACCAATCACGTTTGATGAAGCAGATGGCACGGGTGCCACAGAAGTTTGATTGTTGTTACAGTAACTGGATGGAAAACTGTTGAAAAGAAAATGTCCAATAGACCAGTTACTAGAGCTTCTGAATACCACCACTTGGTGGCAGTGTTTATTTTCTACCAACTTCCACTGGATAAAGACAGAAGTCAGTAATATTTTAATGACAAAGGTTGCTATCTAACTTAAGCCTTTCGGGCCAGTTATACAATAGAAAATTCAGGTGTTTTCCAAATATAAGTCCTTCAAAGTTTGTTTTTTTTTTTCAAAGCTCTCTTCACAATTATAAAGTTAAAAAAATGCCATTTTTTTCCTGAAAAAATTGTTTATCCTTAAAACACTTCCAAAAAACTTTCACTAGTATGTTTTATTAATCTTTTCCTGACTTTAAGAGTTGTTAAACACAAGAAAAACTACTTCTATATTAGATACTATCAAAAGAGTGAAATTTTTCTCAAGTTAATTCTTTGAGAAATATTTCAAGAGCCATACTTTTTTATAAAACTGATCCAATCACATTCTTCTACTTATTTAAATGACAAATATTAAGGAGCATTCACATGTCCAGAACCACTACCACAAGCTGAAGATACTAAGAAGAAAAAATATCATTCCTTAATGGGCATACAGACAGGTGACGACATGGGCATTCAAATATTATGCTACGACTAGTAATTATCATATTGAAGACTCAAATTGAGAATAGGGCAAATTTCACAAATTCATTCTGTCTTTTATTTTTTAGGGGGTAAAAATAAAAGTTTTATTAGAAATGAGTAAAATCTCTGTGATTCATGTGCTATAAATATATCTTAAAATTTAAAGATAATTAAAATTTCATTCAATGTTTCTCCAATACTAAATGGAAAACAGCATACAATGGCTGGCCTATATTCATTCTCACCCAACCATTTCTAAGGTTGAAAATTCATACTTAAATCTTAATAAGTATAAAAAGACCTCATCTGGTAAGGTGGGTGAAATTTATCTCTCCATAAAATCCAATTTCCTTCTCTTTATGACCATTGTGCCATCTGGAAATCACAGTCAGCCAACAGCATAAAGAAAGCAGTTAAATTCTAGCAATAATCTCCTAACCTTTATAATCAGTCAATGAGTTGTTTCCTTTTGAACTGAGTAGAAAAAGAACAATCACGAAACATCTAGGCTTTTGTGATCATCTGTCCTCTTACTACAGATGAGCTGTCTACACTTCTATGGTTAATTTCTTCACCTCTGCACAAAAATCTCACTTTCTTTTTCCTCTCAAGGACATCACACTAGCAATCTTCCTTTTCTTTCCCATGCTATCTTATTTCTCCATGTACTGTATCATTCTCATCAGCTTACAAATATGCTAATTTCTATCTTAAAAAATAAGAATCTGCTAGACACACTTTCTCCTAGAGCTACTGCTTCATTTTTCTGTTCCTCTTTACACTAGAACGCCTCTGAAAGACTTATCTAAATTCAACATCACAGTCCCTCTCCTGTTCTTTTACATTATAGACAAGCTTTTGCCTCCACTGTTCCACTAGAACTACTCTTGTTGAGGACAGCAATGACTTTGTTGTTCTAAATCCAGCAGTCTATTAATACTCACTTCACCTGGCCTATCTAGTGATCAGAGTGGATCCCTTCCCTCCACTTTCCTCTATCTTCTTCCAGGTCACACTCTTGGTTTACATCTTACCTGTCACTCCATTCCACTGCTTCCTTAAGCTGTGTTGGGAGTGCTTCAGGGCTCAACCCTGAGCCCTCTTCTTTTCTCTACCTATACTTAGAGCTAGGCTTTCATTTGGTCTCAGATTTAAATACCCTTGATAAGCTGACCACTCTCTACTTTCTACCTCTAATTTATCCCCCAAACTCAAAAGCTGTATGTCCTACAGCTGCGTATCTCCATATCTCCACTTAGATGTCTGATAGGCATTTCAAATTTCAGATGTCTAAAACTGGGCTTCTGGTATAAACCTGGGGTAATACACTACCCCAACTTGCTCCTCTTGTGGCATTCCCTATTTTAACGAACTACAGCTCCATTCTTTTCGTTGTTTAGGCCAAGCACCTACAGTAATCTGGACTCCTCTAAGCCCCATATAAATGAAGTCTTTCAGCAAATCCTGCTGGTTCTACCTTTAAAATACACCCAGGGTTTGACTGCTTCTACCACATCTACCACAATCACCCTGATCCAAGCCACCATCATCTCCTGACTGGATGGTAAATTCTAACAGGTCTGTTAGCTTCCACACATGCCCCCTAACATTTACCTTTAACAGAGGAGCAAGAACGATCCTATCAAAGGTCAGAGTAAAACTCTCCAAGGGCTCCTCATGTCTGAGTAAAGGCCAAAGCCCTCTCTCTCCCAGCTTCCTGTTTCCTCAATTCATCTCCAGCCAAGCCCTCCTTACTGCTGCCTGAACATCACAGCTATTTTCCTGCTGCAGGGCTTTTCTACTTACTATACACTCTCCTGGAGCACTTTCTCTCAGATGCCTGCCTGCCTGCTTTGCTTCCTCTTTCAAGTCTGTCTTCCCTAACTAGTGTAAGCCTCTACTCCTAATCAAGAAGTATTTCCCTGCTTATTTTTCTCCACAGTATTTATCACCTTCTAATACACTATGCAAATCACATACCTATTGATTTTCTATTTCCCTCTGCCCCCAAACAGAATGTAGGTTCAGTGAAGAGAGAGATTTAGTCTGTTTTGTTTACATTGTATCCTTCCTGACTGGAATAGTGCATTTTTAAAAAATTAAAGCAAATATTTCTCTGACAAATTAACAGGGTTCTAATGATAAGAAATCCTAATTTCTAATTCAGATTTTACTCTAAAGTTAGGAACACCTTTCCTAGCATCTCTTCCTCAGTGAACTGAGGAACTCAGCTGTGACTAAATATATATATTTCTGAAGATTAAAAATAAAAATAAGCTCTCATTCCCCACATATGTGGGGTTTTGAAAGTCTCTAACCATGGAATTTTACTTTCAAATTTACTAGTATAATTAGCCTTCATTTACCACTGAGGTTTACCTATGTCAATTTTGAGAAATTAATGGTAAAAACAAAAACAAAAAAGCCCAACCAAACAACAAAACCCTGAAAGACCATTTTTACTTTCTAAGAACTTTTACTGAAATATTTTAAAAACTACAGACTTTTTGCCACTGTAGCTTGATATATTAAAACCTTCTGATTATTTAAAAATAAAATACATTTACAAATTTTGTGACTTGTTTCCTCATCTGTAAAATGCAGATACCAATACCTACCCTTACTGGTGTGAGGACTATCACATTACATATGAGGTGTCCAGAGGAGTGCCTGAGGACAACTGGAGCCCTTCCGAAGTGACTGCCAGTTACGACTACTACTACTACCAACACTACTATAACAATTAACATGACAACCTGGCTCTACTCTGCAGAAATAGCTTCTGAATTAGAGTGTAACTGGATGATTTGGCCAATACTGCATTTGAGTATTTCTATATACTCTCTTAAAAAGCCTAACTTGCAACATTAAAGACTTAAAAAGTCCCCCCACACTCTATCATTGGTCCTTACCAGTAATCTAATTCTTTGCAGGTAGCGAGATAAGCCAGACTTCTTCCCTAGAACAATAGTACCCATTTCAGTCTGTAATGTTTGAGCTTATCCAGAAGTGCAATACTAGCATTTTGTTTGAATGGCAGAGTTCCAAGCATTTGTGTGGCTTTAAATGGAGTACAGGTATGAATGGTAACAACAGCAATCCCTTTGCTGCACTCCCAGAGTAACAGGAAAGTGAAAAGAAAGTACTAAGCCTTCCTGAGCTTAAAATAGTTGTAATGAAGTGGAGATAAAGTAGTATTCTGCTTTCAGATACTAAATACCATTAACAAACTTCAAATATACAGAAGTATGAATCTTCTGTAAACCTTATTGGAATAACCAGTGGTATCTGGCTACAATTAATCTTTAGGTCTAAAATTGGTTTTGTGGATGTGCCTAATTTTGTTCTAGGTCTAGTTTTAAAGGATTAATATGCAGAAAGGAACACCAAAGTGATTTTTAAAAGAACTTATTCCTTGAAAATAATTTCTCTTTATATTTCTCCTTAAATATTATATCACTCCCTTGCCTTAATGGCTCCTCACTATATAAGTCTCAAACTCCTTATCACTACTTACTTTACAAGGCATTGGTGATATGACCCTGCTTCACTCTTGTAGCCTTATCAACCATTCCATTCTTAACTCAAACACTATGTATGCTCCAACCAGAACAAACTACTGTCAGTTCCCTCAACTTGCCACTATCTCTTTTTTCTCTGGCCATTCCACATATGTTGTTCTTCCTTTGTCTGGAAAATGTGTCCTGGCTACTTTTATCTACATTATTTCCACTAGAATAATTTCATCTGTGAAATTTTGTCAGACCCACCTGAGTCACAGCTAGAGGTCCTTCACAGAAACCTGCACTTCTACTTTCCACTTACTGCCTATCTGCCAATGGCCCTTTACTTCTAGCTAGACTTTAAATACTGAGGTATTTCTATCTAGACCTAGCAGAGACCATGTTTGTCCTATACATTGTTTTATTTCTAGTGTCTCCTTACAATGTGAGCTCCATAATGGAAAGCAATTTTGCCTGTTGTTTGCTGATGTAATCCTAGAGAAGAGTGCCTGGTATATGACAGGTATTCAATAAACATCTGGTGAATGACTGACCAAGCCATGCATGTTTTGTGCTATCATTTTGCTTTAAAGTATATTAAAATATAATTTTTAGTAATTACATCATGGGCTTGAGGTCTTATAGACTATTCTAAAACTTTTTTTTTTTTTTTTTAAATAGTGGACAGGTAAATAATGAGTAAGAATAAATTAGTTTATCTCTAAGGGCAAATGTAATCTCCCTCAACTAACTGGAAGGTATTTTAAGAGAGAAGTATACTTCAAACACTTAAGTTTTCTCTACATAGCACTAAAAAAGTATTCACCTAAACCATGTTCTCATCCCTGTTAAGTTTTTGGGTGCCAGAAGAGCACACCATGGTTTTGTTACCTCACGAGTCTGACAATTACTTTCCTTAAAACAAAACAAAACTGATTTTAAGTAAGCTAATAAAAGCCTTTAATTCTTCTATTCTTCACCTCCATTATTAGTTCATATACAAAAATCTGAATTTCTTCTCTTATCAGGAGTTTCATGTGTGAAAAGGAAATTACAACCTTCCCAGTTGTTTCTGGAGGTCTAACATGTACTGGTAACATTGTGCATAGTAAGTCATCTGGGCTTCCACAAAGTCATTCAGACAGCGGAGATGATGGGCCTGTAAAGGAAAGTTACAGTTACCTCTTAGATCTATAATCTACTTAAACGTGTTAAATTCCAAGGGGTAAGGAGAGCACATATACTCAGGGAAAATCACCAGTATCTAGCATTTTACTACCATGCTTATCAAGGCTGACCTCAGTTAATAGTGTAAGAACAAATTATGGCGCTAACAAAACTCAACAAATGGATTTGATGATGGTGGGAGAACTAGGTATTGAGGTGTAAACAAAAATTTAAAATATTTCTTTAAATATGTTGGAAAGCACTGCAATTTAAATTTCCTTGATAAATAACTGAAAAAGTTTTGAACTTCAGTTTCCCCCCTCACATTGCCTTAGGACCATCAAAGTCTTCTGTTTCAAATGAATTCCCAGTGAATAAACACTCACATGCGTACTGCTGATTCCCTCTAGCAGAAGTCTTGTAATCTCTGCTTGACGATCAAATTCACTTTGAGTTATTCTCAATTCCTGTTCAGACTTAAATTGGAACACAGTTTTAGAATTTTATTTGAGGACTTAGTCCATTTTATGTACACTTGTTTAGACAGTTTAAAAATCCCCCAAGTAAACCCTAAATGAGAAGCTGGCAATTCCCCGACTCTGCTGTGTTTAAATGTCCCTGTTTTCGATACCTTAGCTTTTCTACATTATCCAATTCCCTACCAGTACTTCACTCAAAAGAATCGATTAATGTCAAAGCTTAATGGTATATACAAAAAAGCCTAGAAACACTACCATGAGACAGTCAATATGCTGTCATGACATTTTAAGAATATTGGTTTATATGTATAAAATAATATTTAAAAAATTCTCCTGGGTGGCACAGATAGTAAGTGTCTGCCTTTAACTCAGGTCATGATAGTCCACGTCTGGCTCCTGGCTCAGCAGGGAGTCTGCTACTTCCTCCGCCTTTCCCCCTGCTCATGCTTTCTCTGTATCTGTCTCAAATAAATAAAATCCTTAAAAAAAATTGTTAAAAAAAATTCTCAATTATCACTAGAGCTACTTTACTTTGAAGTTAAAGATAGTCTTTATTTATTTATTTATTTATTTATTTATTGGCTTCTTTGTAAGACAAATTCAACATATATTACTTTTTTAAAATTTAATTTTATTTTTTTTTAAAAAGTCTTTAATCTCAAATGAAAAAACTTCAAAGTGAAGACATAGGATTTTAACCTCTTCTGTTTAGTTACCAAACATATTGTTTCTAGGCACACAGTTCTAAGCTTCTTTCAAAGTACTCTTTCTTGAATAAATGACTTTTTCAGTTTTCTTTTCAAACTTTATATAAAATGTGCCTTAAGTATCATTATTATATACAAGATATGCTAGGGTTTTTCTGAAAGTTATGGGGCACACCTTTAATCAGTGGTGTGCTGGGAGTGGGATGAGTAAGTTCTACTGTGCTGATTTTCATGGTACGAATACTCCAACCACAGCTCGTTTCAAGCTACCAAGGTGAAGTCATTGACCTCAGGTTTGGAAAAAGGTATATATAATAGCACACCACTACCACTAGCTTTGGCCCTCTGATATAGGTTCAGTGCTGGGGAAAAATAGTTCACTAAAAAAATCAACGGGACCTAAAAATAATAGATACTGGCAAAAAAAATCTTAAACCTTTAGCTTGGTTGGTGGTAAGTGAGGAAGAGAAAAATAAAATCTCACACTTGCGCAAAATAGCTTATCCCACACAGGGAATCATCACTGATGATAATGTCATTAATAATGCTATTCTGCCTCTCCAGAATAAATAGGTCCCCCCACATCCAAGTAATTAAAATATTTCTAAGACGTAGTAAGTATAAAAATCAGGTCTAAGCATTTTCCTTGCACACCGCATCTCCCTCTCCTTCACCTTTTGGTGCCAACAGTTAATCTAGTGAACCAGTCAAAAAGGAAGTAGCAGCAAAACAAAATGACTACAGTTGCTGTAGTCATTCTCATCCCACTGGCAACAGATCTGGGAGAGGTGATTAGAAGTGACCACTAGATTGGATTTATGAATATAAATTTGAATTACTCAACAATTCAAGATTAAATTTTACTTGACTGAAACCAGAATGCAAGGCTGAAGTATGCGTCATCTAGAAGATAGGATGAAGTAGAAAATCAAGTCCCAGGAGAAGCAAAGAATCAATGATCTTCCTAAGTAAAGTGTTAAGGAAAACCAATCACTTCAGGGTTAGATATGCTTTATTTACTCTTCTGCTTGGTTGAGTAGGAAAAAGTTTTGATTAGTAGAAGTAACCATAGTAAACCAAAAATAAATGAACTTTAAAAGTAAACAAGACTAGTTCCATTTGGGTCTCTATGAAAGTACAATTTGATTTAATGACCATTAGGAGAAATGGCAGAAAAGCCTTCGAAATGGCTTTATTTCTGTTTAAGGTATAAGGAAGTGAACTAGATAACATAGTAAGTGACTGGGAAGTTTGAGCACGAGGTGGAAAAAGTTATAAAATGATCTCAGAAAGTATAAGGCATCAGTCTTCTGTGTTTGAGCAAAATATAAATAATTTAATTATGAAGAAAGGCACTGTATTACAAAGCCTAGGAAGTCAACCTTTGCACAACATATTTTGTATTAGAAAAGGCAAATGACAGGAAGGAAATGAATCTCACTTCCTGAACAAGTTTCAGTGTATGCCTGGGGTGGCTGTAGTCTAATCTCTCAAACCATCTCTACTTTTGACACACATAATGATCATAACTAATCTGAGAGGCAGAGGTAACTGAAATAGGTTTGGCATAGTCAATTTACTTAGGAAGAGAATGATCCATATTAGAAAGACAGATAAAAAGGGTTTAAAGAAAGAATCAATTTTTATTTTTATTTTATTTTTATTCTGTCCTCCAGAAGATCTCATTTCCTGACTTAATTTTATAGTTAAGACATAGAGTTCTAGGAAAGATACCTTCTCCTGCCAGAGTATATGACAGAAGTTGGGTTAGGGAAGCAAGAATTCTTTGAAGCTGTAACGTGGGAAAAGGGCAAGAATTTGTTTTATCTGTGATATCAGGTCTGAGTCACTGTAAGTTAGAAATTTTGGTCATGCTTTTGAGGCATTTGCTGTGACAATCTTGTTCTGTCACCTATTTTTTTTTCTATAGGCCTAAATCTTAAAATATTCAAGGAATATGAAGTTTTAAAATTATAAAAATGGCAGAAGTGAGAAGTACAGAAGAAAAAAATCTTCCCAAATCTATTTTGATATATTCTTAAGTTTTACATTCAAAATGTAAATATTTGTTTCATGAGCTTCTTCCCATAATATCACAAATTTCCTGAACTTAGAGAGACTGAAGAATCAGAAATGTTTTGGTGTATCTACATGCTAATCAGAGAGGAAGAGACCCTGGTTTTATTGTTCAACCTATATTCTTTTCCACGCTACTCTGTCCTCTTTTCAAGCTAGAGGTTCAGGAAAAAAATCAAAGGCCAAGGGAAAACTATAACTAAGTTGATAAATGGATTCTACAAAGGGGGATGAGAGTGGGAGTCAACAACTTCACACTGGATTTCCAATTCATAGAATCAAACTCCCCACAACCTATGCACAGAATAGACCATATAGGTGGTAATCCTACAAAATCAGAAAATAAAGTGTTAACACTGGGTTGGGGAAAAGGAAAGAAAAAGTCAGGGTCCACAATTATCAATCTTAAGTACTGTCCTCAATCTTAAGCCCTCAATCTTAAGTACTGTCCTCATCTGGAGGTCAAATTTTGGTAGGCACAAACATGAGGAGTAAATAAAAAAATGCTTCTTAAGACTTCAAATAGCATTTGAAACAAATCTACATTAATGTCATAATTTATTCCTTAAATTCTTGCTTAACTACTTTACATCTCATCCTAGGAAAGATTAGAAATGGTAACACAGAAAGAGGGACTACTAGTAGCAGTCACATGGACAGCTTCTAAGTGACAGTCTGAACACTGAGGGAGGAGACAACATACTTCAAAAACAAACAACAGATCTAATTGTTACATGGTACAATAATGTACATTCATACCCTAACTATAAGTAAAATTAAATATATGCTATCTTGTATTTAATGGAGCAGTAAAATATTATTTTACAAATCTTTTCAACTAAAGTGACCGTAGACTTAGCTCTGGTACTGAAGAGAACAAGCTTTAGTTATCTAAGAAATTCATTTGTGTGACATACAATACACATATTCAATCACTGAATAACATGGTATAAACTGTATTTTACATAATTGTCATGTAAGTAAACCAAGTATTTAAACTGTCTCCTGGCAAGATTACTACTTAATGTAACACTGTATCAGAGCATGTGCAAAGCACATCTCTGTAACATTGTTCCATTGCTTTGTGGAGCTACTATTAGCCAAACAGTTCTGACTCTTCTATGATAATTTCCAGATTTTATAAGATATAGTAGCAAAGACTATGACTGGCCTCATGGCTGCTGTCCAATAAATATTTACTGAATGAATAACAACTGTTTCATAATTCTGTAGTTTAATAATTTACTTACTTTTGTCACTTCCTCTGCCCAAATCTAGCCAGCATTAAAAATTAGAGAAAAATAGAGCATGAAAGAAAGTTGAATTTAACATTTTCTACAACTTAGTATAGAAAAATGTAATTTTTTTAATTCAAGGGTATACTCTCCTTCAGAATCACATTAACATAGTAGTAACTAAATCAGTACAGCTTAATGTACTGTGAAAGTATGCCTTCATATGTATCAATACTATTAGTTTTTGAATCTTATACTAATTTTATAAGTTACTAAGTAATAGTTTTCTAAAACTGGGAATATATTAGTTGTAGTTCTCTCTGTAAAATGAAAGGTTTGGACTAAACAATTTTTAATTTCTCATTTAGGTCTAAAATTCTAGAATTTTAGGAAACTAAAATAAAGCAGGGATAAACAGACATTGATATAGCCACCAGAGGGGCACAATAAACTTGAGATATAATGAATTTAAAATGACCAGAATTAAACACATCTTATTATAAGTAGATGACATCAGTAGCAAAACAGATGCCTAATAAGTGAACCAAAGTCTTGTTAATTTGTTTAGGATATTCTTACCTAAAATGAAACCTATGATTTATATTTGAAGTTACCAATGACTGAAATAGCTCACACATTTTCATTCACCTACAGCTAGGACAATGGAAATGAATGAATGCATTCTCTTGCTATCTAAGGAAAGCCTTAAATTAGCCAACGCTTCAATAATTAGAGTAGTTTAGAACAACAAAAATGCATTTTAAGTATTATGTATATAAACTTTCCTATTACATGAATTTCCTCCCTTTTAGCTCAGTGCTAATGGAATAAAATCAATTAACTGTGAATTTATTATAACTGTACTGCAGATTCCATACCACTTCTATGAATGTAATGTATCTAGGAGTATAATGCCAAACACTACATGTATAAATCTTTATTGGCTAATGTTTATGAGCTTTTGGGCTATATTCAGATTTTACATATTTCTATTTTGTTAAAAATTAAAAATTGCTAACATCTCAAAAACTTCCTCAAATCAAGCTCAATATATATATTGGGTACTACAGAACAATTCTCATTTCTGATTCTTGCCCAAAACTATCACTGTTCTGCAGCTTTCTTAAGTAAATTAGTACCAAATAGGGAATTGGCCTTGCTACTACAGAAATATAGGGGGTGAGTATGTCTTGGCATGAAACTGCAGAAGTAATTAATTCTATGTAGAGTTTGGGTGAATATTAAGGTAAACATCAAAGATAATGAAAAAACAAAGTCAAACTATAAACTTTACACTTTTCTCTAAGTAAATTTTGTTTTCTTTGCCAAAAGTGAAAATACAAAGTGCCAGTTAAATTAATGTCTTTCACTAGAATAAAAGGCACTATCTATTTATATATAAATTTATTTTCTAAAATCTGAATTTGGCATAGCTAACATAGTTGGCAATTAGAACACAAAATTTCTTTTCCTCAAGTTCCAATATTACTTCAGCTAATATTGTAATTTTTGTTGGACTAAGGAATTCATGGCTTTGACTACTTTAGACTTTTACATGCAGATAATAGCAAGAGAAGGCACTTTACTCAAGATGTAGAAAACACAGTAGGCCAACAAACCTTCAGCCATTTTACATGCAGGAAGTTGAGCATGTAAGAGAAATTTACCATATTGTTATCTCCTTCAAGGCGAGCTGAGTTAAGTTGCTTAAGTGCATAGGTAAGAGACAAAGAACACATTATACCAATGAACACAGTGAAACAAGTCACTTCTTCACAATAAAGAATACACGAACAAGTATTAAGAAAGCTGATAAAATGGTTTTCTACTTAAAAAGAAAACTATGTTGTTCTATGGGATTTCACATTGTGGTGCCTATTCAACTTTTCCAAAAGACTCAGATTTTTAAAGACAAAAACATGATGCTTGATTGATGCTTATTTTAAATTAGAATCATTTAGGAAAAATGCATCACTTTAAAAACTGCCAGTTACCTACAATTTTTATTAAATTTTCACCTATGAAAGCCCTTCTGCCTATCCACAACTTCCCTAATCAAAAATCATTTCTATTTTATGAATGTATGATGCCTTCAACCATGTTCTCTCTCAGTCAACCTCAGCCAGGTCTTGGCATAACCTGAAGAAATAAGAAAGGTATGTCAATCCTTGTATTTTTAATAAGTTTTAAATTCTTATATGTGTACATTAAGGTTAAGTTATATGATGGTGCTCAATTTACAGATTAAATATTTAGACATCTGTGGAAATGCTCAAGTGGGCAGAGGGACACTCACAAGACTGTGTATTGTGAAGATGTACTTTCCACATTTGTATACCCAAAACTGAGGTCTAAACCTCTAAATATGAGAGAGAACTTTGAAACCAGATGATTTTTTTCTTCTCTCTTTTAACAAAAGTCTAAAATATTTTTTAAAAAAATTTATATAAGACTAAAGAAGGGTTAATGAATGTCAGTTCCTCATAATTTAAATGCAGAAATTTTGTCTTTGCTTCTTTGACAAATTTTATATTATTTTCAAAATTGTGTTTTTGTTCATTGTGAAACTTTCAAGTAGGTTTTCTTTCTGTTCAATTGGTATATTTTTGAGAAATGCCTTTGATGTTGCCTTACCATTCTACAACATGCTAACTAATAAAATACAAGCTAATAAAATCGTAATACTGGATACAGGCATAAATATTTTACTGACAGGGTTAAATCATCAAAAAGTTCAATCTAGTATACTAGATTGTGAACTGAGGGCAGTAGAGATTTTGCATTTATCTCTGAATTTCTCAGCAAAGTGCCTTGTACAAAATAAGCATTTGATAAATATAGACTTTAAAGAAGTCACCAGAAACTAGTAAACCAGTTAAAGAAAAAAAAAGTGCCAATACACACAGGTCCCAAACTTTACTTGCAGAGAAATAACTATTCACTAAACAATCCAAGACAATTTATGGAGTGAATTCAAAGAAATTCTGAGATTAGAGTAAGCTCTTCAAGCTGCCAACTAGGAAGGAGGAAATGTGTCAAAGAAGAAAAAAAGCAAACACAACTCCTAGTGGTTTCTATTTTTCTGTATTCTTCAAATAAACAGAAAAGAAATACAGAAAACCCCTCCACCAAAGGTCACAAAATAATAGGCATGTCTCAAGGCTTTATGTAATAATAAAATAAGAGAACTATTCCTTTCTAAAGTATTTCAGACCTACTGCTATAAAGTTTGAAGAAAAATGGGTTGGTTATTTAGGGGAAAAGAACACAATTATAATCAGGAAATGTGAATTTCTGCCTAAACGAATATTTTAAATATTTGACTATAGTTAAATTTGTTTTATGCAATATATAAATTCTAGAAAAGCTATGTATAAATGAAATTGTTCAATAAAGTCACTTGTATAATCTTTCATTTTTATTTTAAATGTAAATTCTCATGGAAAAAATTTGTCCTCAACAATACTTAGCACAAAAAAACTGTCAAGAAAAAATCTGGATATATCAAAAGAATCTTTTAAAATTTGTCTACTACTGATTCTTACATATTTTTATATGGTAAATGGTAAATGGTAATGGTAAAATAATTTAGAATAACCAAAGGTCCTTATAAGGTGTTAAATCCATAAATTTTCTGGAACTTTTCTAGGTAAAAAAGATTACATTATTCCGTAATAATGCTTGTTAAAGAAAATTTTGTACTGATACCTGATGACAGTATTCTCATTCCACAGTCATTATTGGGCACATACAGGCATTTTGAATGAAGAGATTTTGACTTTTTTCCAAATGATTCTTATTTATCTTAACATTTTTCCTGATTATGAAATTAGTATCTTAAAAATCAATTTCTATTTTACACATAAATCTACTATTAGCAACTAAAACTAATTCTAATTTAGAGTACTTTGCCACCCATAGTGTTCATTTTTAAAGTTCTGATTCTGTGGAAAGTGTGTTTTGGGAAGTTGGGGTGTTCTTGATGATGACATCATGATAAATCCTGAGGTGAAATAGCCAGAGAATTTGGATTTAATGTCTTGTCAAAGCAAGCTCTCCTCCAGCAGTGACTAGTACAGAATCTCCAAAAGGCTGTTTAGAAGAAAATATTTCTATAAGCAATTTATTCTGCTCATATAAAGTGTTAGGGTACTTTCACAAGACATCACTGTCCAATGCCAATTTTACCAGTTTAAAATTTCACTGTGAAACAAATCTGAACCTCTTCTTTTCCCAAACAAGGGAGCCAAAGTTGTCTTCCACCAGCACTGTGGCGTATGTTCGTTAAGGCAAAGGTTCTTGATGACAGTGGTAGTGAGTTGGGAACAGAAGGCAGGGCGAATGTCAAGCTTCTTGACAAAATATATCCCTTAGTATAAATTAAGAATTAACTTGTTAGCCTCCTCTAATAAATTCAGACTTGTTTATATTGTACTATTTGATCAATGTCTTCAATCTTTGGAATGAAAATATAAACTGTATAAATAACAGGTCAAATAAGTTTATAAATAAAACCTTAATGTAAATCATTATATTATTATATTTAATATTTAACCAACTCCATTTAAAAAGATTATTCTGAGGTTGATTTTATGAAAAATATACCAGAAGTTATGTATTCAAATGGGTTTACTCCTCTTCAAAATAGTCACCTATGTGTCCATGCTGCAACTATTTGAATTGTTTTGGAACCATTCTTGGTGACAATGCCTTTAGTCAGTTTGACTCACATATGGAAAGGAAGTAAAGTTTAATTTTTAGGTCACACATGAGCAATCTCAAACTTGGTTCATTCTCATCTTAATTACTGTTTTTCTATTTCAAATATAATAAACCTATCTCCAAAAGAGTATTTGCCTTCATCACTGAGGATATATAAAGAACATGACAGAGCTTTAGGAGCTCTTATAACTTTTATTTTTTAGCAACAGGTGTATCACTGAAACAGTACTGCCTGTGGATATGACTGCTTTGCACTGATTCGGATGTATTAAGTTCTGATAAGTTTGTTTAAACACAAAACAATACCCTAAAGTCATATTATAGTCTTAGTAACAGACTGTAGTTTGCATGGTATAGGAGTAAAATATTTTACACATTTTAAATTTATCAACCCAAGACGTTTTTCTATGAAAAAACACCACTTACTGAAGCTCTAGTTTCTGCAGCTTTTGCCTTTTTTAGTCTGGTTTTTGCAGCATCCAAATCGAGTCTTTTATTTTGTAATAGTTTCCTCTCTTTCTATAAATATAGGGAAGAAAAAAATAAAGGCTAGTGATGTTAAAATCCAGTACGAGTATGTACATTTAAAGTATCATTCTCCATTAAATACATGAATAATCTGATAAACAAAGATCAATGATTACAAAATTGGCTCTGAAGTGACGCTGGACTCTTTTTTCTTATGGTTTTCAATTTTAAAATAATGGAGACACTCTAGATGCCCAGGAAATCTGGGAAAGATGGCAGGTGATGGCACAAAGGAATGCCAATTTTAATATTTTGCAGTTTTGCCATTTAGGGAATGTTTTGCTCTATCTTCTTGGTTGTCACAACTAGGGGGTGGGAGATGTTACTAGGCAGAAGCTAGGATGCTTCTAAATATCCTATAGTGCAGTACAGCTCCTACAACAAAGAACTATTTTACCCAAAATATCAGTAATGCCCAGATTGATGAACTGTTTCAAAGAGATTATCTAGGAAGTACCTATGGTAAAGGAGGTACGGGCCTAGGTTAAAGTTCCTTGACACCCCAAGTAATCTACATCAAGGACTGGGCAGGCTCCCTTAATGTGCCATAGCACTGAAAGGAACTCTGCTACTCCAAAGGAAATTTCAAATTTATAGACTGAATACTGAATAAACAGTAGTAAGGTATCTTGGAATTCCTCATGGTAACTTCAATAGGCAAGTTTATAAAAATTCACTGCTTGCTTTATTAATTCTCAGATTTCATATATCACATTTCATCCTACTGACAATCTAAGATCCTTTAAATCATATTTCAACTTGGTGGTTTTTCCTGTTCTCGGCAAAATACTTTATACACAGAGATAAATTCATTGTAAACATACTGAGTTTCTAGAATATTTTATAATAAGGAATCTGCAAATTAAAGTTTAAAGTAGTATTCACAATAAAGAACAATCTTGCAAAAATCTTAGGAAAAAAAAAATCCACCTAGATCTTAACTCTCCATTGCTGGAAAAACAAACTAAAAAGTAGTATTAGGCTTGGGAAGGCTATTATTTATTTCTTCAGCAATAACACACAGCTGTGTGAAGAGAAGATAACAGACTTCTAGGGATGCAAACAACAGAAAGCTCAACAGCCAGAAGTATAGTAACTAGGTTTTTGGCTCCCAGTTTAAATGAAAAACCAACATGGCTATACTATGGAGATATTTTGTGCCATATTTTTATCATTATTCCAGGAACTTCTCTACAAATTTTAGTGCTGGTAATGAACAACTGCTGATAAAATCTCAATAACACTGCAGGGACACAAAGATGACATATATATTTTCAATAGTTCATTTTGGTTAGCTTTGCGTCCCACTGAATATGTACCTAGCTAGATTACTTAAATTTCTAATCTGCTACATCTACACAGTCAGTAGGAGGGCAAATTATTCATTAAAATGGTAGTAATATATATAAATTATTTTACTACAAAAAAAAGGGAACATTTTCCAACTCACAGCAATTGTTTTGTAATCTCCTTCTATAAAGTTTCTTAAAGGAGTGAGAAAATTTAAAGCTGATGTTTGAATCAGCTCTCTGTCTGCTGTTCCAATTCGTTTTTGTGTTTCTCCACATTTAATAAGGGCATTACCTGCAAAGGAAAAAAGTGTTTTGTTTTGTTTTTTTTACCATCTTCTGGTAATTTTAGAAAATAAAATCAGCAATCTGATCTGCTTTAAAGTTAGTTATCACTTGTTTACTTAAAAAAATCCAAGAGAACTAGCTGTCATTAGTTTTATTTTAAAAGTAAATTTAAGATTAAACCTGTTTAATGTGTAAAATTTTCCTAAAATTAATAGTTAAAATTTAGAAATAAAACTATAGAGATTTTAAGCATTTTCAGACTTCTCAAAGAAGTATCTTTTGAAGGCCATGATGTGGTCAAGATGGCGGAGAAGTAGCAGGCTGAGACTACTTCAGCTAGCCAGAGATCAGCTAGATAGCTTATCTAAAGATTGCAAACACCTGAAGGCCATGATGTAAAATTTTCAATTGTACATTTAACAGTTATTCAATGGATTAATGCCATTCATTTTACAGTATTTAGGTTATTACCTTCTGACATAAAGGTAACTATTAAAACTTCATGTTCATTTTGTTCCAGAATTTATGAACTATTTTATAAATCAGTACAATATGTAGAAAATCATTTAATTTACCTACATTTCATACCCACATAAGGACCAATTTCCTGTAGAAGTCTTAATAAAGAGAATTATTTGCCATGAACAATAGGAAAAGAAGCTATAGAAATCTGAAATAGTCTTATATTCTGAGAAAATTAGATTTGAGGGATAATAAGCTTTAGAGTTATACATTTAAAATGTCAGCACAGCAACTAACAAAGCAACTAATAAACATAACTGTAAAACATGATTATAGAAAATCTGAACTGCATGAAGAAAATAGAATGAAATATAATCCAAACATCTGAAGATAATCACTGTTAACATTTTTGTAGTACTGACATTATCATGTAATGAAAGCACTAGTGGTGTGTTCAAACACTATGTGCCAGACATTTTATTATAAAAATAAATAAAACCTCAAGAAAACTTAAAATCACCTAGGAGACATATGTAAACAGAGTTTATAATACATCAAAAGAAGTACTATAACAGAGGTTGCAAGAGTCGATGGGAGTACAAGTGAAGAATTCATTTAACTTTTTAGATGTAAAGTGATAAACGTGAATTCTCAGAGTAATAGATACTTAAATATATTAAATATTAAATTGAACTATTCATATTTGCTGGGCACCTGTATTTCTCACTTTATCCAAAATGTAAACAAAAAATTTGGAGTGAAAATTGATTCTACTAATATTAGATAAATGTTCATGATGTTTCTAAGTAGTAAAAATCTATAAGTAAAGCTAGTTTTTAGCAGATCTTTTTGCCTTTTGCTTACCATAAGCTGTTCCTGGGCCAAACTCAGTCCCTGCATCAATCATATATTGTCCCAAAAGTTCTGGGTTGTTTATACGACTTGGAGCTTTTCTATCCAGTTTCTCATAAACAAATTCTTCTATCCTGGCATCTAGGAGAAAGGTTTAAAATTATCAATGATTTCAAAAAGCAAAACTATTTAAAATTTTTTTTTACCTACTACCATTTATCACCCTGTAAAATAAGATGACGTTAGCACTTTTAAGTACGTATCTTCATACTTAACTTTTAATTTTTATACTAGAATATTATATAGCTCTATGAAACTTATACTTTAGAAAGCTGATAAAGTATTTTGGCACAAAAATATTTACTTAAAGTAAAAATATCATATGATGAATATTCTATGAGATTCTAAAAGCGTTGTTCACCTAATGTCTAATGAAGTTGTCTTTGCCTCTTTGTACAGTCTGATTTTTAACTTTGAATGTATGTTCATTTCAATTTCAAAACCAGGGATTTCTAGCTATGAAAATATGGATATAAAGTGTCTATTAGAACCAAGGAGTCACATACTTCTAAAACCTTTATCATGCTTTGCTTGCTCACATGCTCTCTCTCCTTCCTAGAGTCTAAATATAGGCATGGGAAATTAAGGAATAGAACAACCTAGGTTTGGAACAGTCACAGACCGACATCAGTAATATGAAGTCATGGCTTAATTTTATTTAAAGTACAAGATATATAGATATCTCTCAGCATGTATTCACTCAAAAGTTTTTGCCATTAAAAACGAGGTCAAGGGACGCCTGGGTGGCTCAGTTGGTTAAGTAGCTGCCTTCAGCTCAGGTCATGATCCCAGAGTCCTGGGATAGAGTCCCACATCGGGCTCCTTGTTCCGCAGGGAGCCTGCTTCTCCCTCTGACTCTGCCTGCCACTCTGTCTGCCTGTGCTCGCTCTCGCTTGCTCTCTCTCTGACAAATAAATAAATAGTCTTAAAAAAAAAAAAAAAAACGAGGTCAAAATATGAGATAGGTTAGAAGAAATAGCAGAATGCTAGTATACATAGAAAGGAAAAAAAATCAGTAAAATCTGAATAAATGCTTGGTTAGTGCAATATACAAAATATTCACACCTGCACACCTGCCTAATAGATATGACAGAGACAAATGAGAAAAAGGTCAGTTTCCAGAAGTAATGATTAACTATAAATCCAATTTATCATCCAAAGAGAAGCTAAAAAAAAAAAAAAGGCTCCTTTTAAGGATCTCAGATAATTCTTCCACAAGTGCAAGTTTCACACAGTGCACTGAAAACTTAAAAAGTGAATTGAACCAGTAATAGAAGCACTTGAGGAGTCAGCACAAGCATTAATTATAATACATAAAATAGGCTACTGGAATAATACTTGTTTTGTGGTAGACTCTGGAGCAGCATCAGAAGTTCTTAAGCAGGACTTTAAAAACCTTTAAATTGGTTCAAACCAAAATGAGTCAGTTCAAAACATAACCATTTAGAAGATGCTAACTACATTTCAGAATTTCATTTTCTGACTAAGAGAGTCATTCTTAGCTTTGGTGCATTTCTATTTATTTGGTCAAAAGTTTAAAGTTGAATCCTATGTTGACTTCATTCAGTTAGTGAAACAATTTGGCATATTTTAAGTAAATGTTCATTTCAATAGGACATCAACAGACCATAATAAAATCTTAAAAGAATATGTGGGCAATACTGCTATAATGCGATAGATATTTTTGAAAAACCCTAGGTTGTGGAAAATTATACCCTAAAAATTACAGGACTTACATGTAAAAGAGGTTTGGGCCTGACCAATCATAATCTATGTAACTTTATAATCAGAGAACAAACAAACAAACAAAAATCTAAATTTGTTTACTACTTTAGACTTAAAAAAACACTAATGTAAAACTGTATTATATGAGCTGCTGTAACTTTGTACTAATGAAATTCCCATTTACCAGTTGTGTATGAGTTTGTCTGCCACTCAGAAAAATATGTAGAACAGACTACTTATGTGAAGAACTCTGGACAGAGCAAGGAACATACAGAAAAATGTCTACTACTTTTTTTTTTTTAAAGATTATTTATTTATTTGACAGAGAGAGAGAGAGAAACAGTGAGAGAGGGACACAAACAAGGGGAGTGGGAGAGAGAGAAACTGGCTTCCTACAGAGCAGGGAGCCCAATGTGGGGTTTGATCCCAGGATGCTGGGATCATGACCTGAGCCGAAGGCAGACACTTAAGGACTGAGCCACCCCGCCACTCCATGTCTACTACTTTTTTAAGGTGCTCTGGTACATAATTTATGTAGCCTTAAATGAGTAAGAAATACCACATGGTGCCCAAAGATAATAGGCCTCACTCAAAAGTGTAGAAGGCCTATTTCAAAAGATTATCATGATTTAATTAAAATGGTACAGAATTACTCATGTTTTGTTTAGGTTCATAGGATAGCAGCAAAGATTAAAGTTTGGAACTTTAGTATCTAAAAATGAGCTTATTGCATTTCACAACATGGTCACAACACTGGGGAAAACGGGAAGGAAAGCATTTGCTGCCCTTGTTCTTCAGTTTTGATGTGTAAAGCTCAGAGTGAAAAGACTGGATTTTGATGCACCAGATTCTAGTTCTGTTTCCACTTCTAATTAGCTATTCTACACTGTATAAAATGCTAACTTATGATTTGCAATTAATAAACAATCATGTACCTTATTTGATAAATTATTGAGATGGGTGATCTGAAAAACCTTACAGTTGTCTGAAAATCAAATGTAATAATTTATGTAAAAACATCAAACTTAACATAAATAATTGGTAACTATGTAAGTTTCCATATAATTTTCCCTTAATTATTTAGGGACAATTATCCCCCCCATGAAAGGAAGATTAATTTATTGCCATAGCCCTTCCTAACTCTTAAAATTAAAAGCCACACCTAGGGTACCTGGGTGGCTCAGTCTATTAGGTGCTGACTCTCCTGATGCTGACTCTTCTGATCCTCGACTTTGGCTCATGTCATGATCTTAGTTTTTGAGATCAAGCCCCACCTTGGGATCCACACTGAGTTTAGGATTCTCTTTCCCTCTTCCTCGAGGTATGTGTGTGGGGGATACTTGTATTTCTCTTCCTCTCTTTCAAAACCAAAATTCATTCCCTTAAATTTTCAAAAAGATTCTATAAAGACATGGAAAACCCAAGCAGTGAATCTGTTAGAGGGTACACAGAGGTGTTTATCACCCTCTTCTTCACCAAAAGGACGCGCGCACGCACACATACACAACCAATACACCTGAAAGCCATAAACCAAAGACTGTTTTCAAGAGCCATCAAAATTTTTAACATTAAAAAAACCTAACGGTATCCTTTAATCAGATTAGTCAATACGGTAGACAAAGGTAAAAAGTTTCTTACTTGGATTTGGCTGCAATAACACTTCAGTTTGTTTCATTATTTTTTCTGTCCATATTTTGGTACATTCAGCTTTGCTAAGAAGGTTCTCTAAGTGAGCATCCAATTCTGTCTTCTCTGCCTGGCCAAGCTTTTCTTCTGTGAACTGTTATTAATTACAAAAAAAATTAAATATATCTCAAATACATTTTAGGAACCTATATCAATAATTAATAACTCAAACCCAGACAGTCCTGAACATACAAATAAATGTAAATCATTGCACCGAATGCTTTTTTTTTTGCCCCTATGGAAATTTATCCGTACCTTTTTTACAGCACTTACCCTGACCTTCTCTTAAGGTTACATCTGCTAGAATGGATAGGGTAAACTCTAGAAAATCTATAGGCTGCCTGGTATATAAAGTATACAAATATTTCTTACATATAAAGTAGGTTAGTATAGTGGTAAGTAATAAGAACTTTACGTCAGTCAGTACTAAATTCAAATCCCGGCTGCACTACTAATTTTGTGACCTAATCAGGCTTTTGAGTATTTTTTTCCTTAGGTATCTTCTATCATTAAAGAGAGATGATACATAATGTACAGTACCTTGAGAATTAAGTAAGAGTACGTATGTAAATCACTTTCTTCAGTGCCTGGTAATTATTATTTTGAATTTAAAAAGGGCTGCTTATGTTTAATACAGCTTTATATTAATGGCACTTTAATCACACCTAGTTAGATAGGCTTTTATGGGATGTTTTGGGAAACTATCATTGAAGTTGTTTCTTCAGGATATGTTCCAACAATTGATTCACAAACTAACTTCTGGAACATACACTATTTCTACTATGGAAGAGCATTTTTTTAAAGATCATAATACGTAGTTAAATATACTCAGCCTATCAATTTTTATTACCTTGAGTGTGTTGGTTTTTGAGGGAAGGCAGCATTGCCCATACATAAGGAAAGAGATAAAAAGACTACTATGTAAATTTTATGGAGACTTTTGAAGACTTTTAATTAAATACCTCTAGAATAGGTGGCTTTCTCCCATTTTAACAGAGGCATACCACTAACACTAATTCTACACTCATTAGCCATGACTCATTTCTGGCTGAAAGAATATAATATATACCTTGTTTTTTTCTCCCCTTTCATTTCATAAAATATCTTCTGTTGCTCCATTTTTCCGAGTTTTATTATGTTTCTTTCAGCATCCTTCTTATTGGCCTAATACTTTATGATTACCAGTTAATATTTTTAGTTAAAAAGTCCTCTAGAATGTTATTCTTAGAGTCTGGTTACAAGCCCCCCTTGAAGGTCTTGTTCAGGGGCTAGAAATAAATGCTTCAATAGCTTTTGTAAAGCCTTAGGTCTTTTCAAGACCTGTAGCCAAGCCCTCAACTGGTAGGTGGAACGGAGAATATCACTTCCAAAGCTATTGCCTAAGCCCACAATCTTGCAGTGTACTGTAACCAAGGAGAGGAACAGGAGATGCATTGGGCAAAAGATCAAAACCCTGATGCCAAGGTCAGTTGGATAACTACTACAATTTCACTTTAACCCACTGAGCCACCCAGGTGACCCTGCAATTTCACTTTAAAAGAGAACTATGGTATTCTCTACAGATCCCTGAAGATTTGAGGCTACAGACCTTCTACAGAGGGAAAGGTTAGAATTCCACATGTTCAAAGTCTACCTCTAATGGTTAAATAGATTATCTCTCAGATAAAGCAAGGAACAGAAGGGGGAAAAAAAAGGGTAATTTACCCAGGTGAACATCACCTATAAAGAATGATCTACCAGTAGAAAAAATTCTTAACTTAGCACCTTAATAAGAAAGTATATTTATTTGATTGATTCCTTCAACAAATATTTATCAAGCATCTTCATGTGTGCCAGGCATTATTCTAAGCACAAGGATTTCAGCAGCCAGAAAAAACAGACAGGTTTCTGCTCTTAGGAGGGCAAAAAACAAACAATTTGATAATAAGGATACAAAGATAAAAAGACAGTGGACAGAGGACTGATACAGGTGGTCCTATTATTTCTTGAATGAGTGACTGAACAATTAACTGAATGAATCAATAACTTTGAATATAGAGGAAGGAAGAATTCAATCTGCAGGAAGGGAAGGAAACAGGAGAATCAGTGAAGGCTTCAAGGGGAGAAGGATATGCAATCTTGGCCTAGACATGGAGAAGAGAAGTTTGAGTGTGAGATGTAGGTGGTTAGACAGAGACCTTCTCTGAGCAGGTAACAATTGGCCTGAGAGTGAACGCTAAGAAATGAGGGTTTCTAAGGGCAGCGCATAGAGTTCTCTGATGATTTATCTTCCAGTTGCATTTCTAGAAGAATCATTAGCACCATCTTTATATATCCTACTTTTTTAATAGAAGTCCTTAACTTACATTTAACAGCCAAGAATGAATTAAAACAATTCACAGACTCATAATTTAAAAATCAGTATTAGGTAGGTCAGTTTTTGTGCAAGGCACTCTCCTAAGAAATAGAAGACGTGGTTGCTGTTTACAGGAGAGCTAAATGAAAACTATTATATAAATAATATAAACTTACAGGCCTAGTTTCTTCAGCACATAAAATCATGTTTAACTTTATCTAACACATCGTTTAGAAACAATGGAATTAGAGGTACAGGCTAGAACTTACTTAAAAATGTTTATAAATAGCAATTTATAAACAGTAGTTCATCAATAAGTTTATCTAACACAAGTTAGGTTTCAGGGCAAATTTTCTCCCAATAATATTTCAGAGAACCAACAACTAGAAAGCTAATTATTTGGAAAATAAAATATTTCAAACTTTAGGTCAGAAGATTCCTTTAATTATTTAGTTTCTCCTTTATGATTCTCATTATACTACCTTACAATATCTTTCCTTAAATACTTTGCTTTTTAAGTGAAAAGACAGAGTGTGAAAGTATAACTGCAAAGCTCAGTATTTGCAACAAGCTATTTTTTGTATGAGTCTGAGCAAGAAATAAAGTAAACTGACTTAGAATGTAAGATCCTATAAACACGGTAAGCAGGTTTTTAATATTTTAGCTCAGAAGGGTAAAAAACAAAACCCAAAAATATAAGGAATGCCTAAGTATGAGTGAGGTAAAGTTTGATTATAGAAAACCAGTTTAGAAAATAGCAGTTCTGTAGGAAAGCCCATGTGAGCAGTTTGTTAAGTACCAGTAATAAAGTCTGATATTTACTCGCATTTTCTGGGAGTAAAAACAGTTGCTATTCTTTTACTCTACCTAACTCTGTACTTTGAATTCCAGTATGTTACATATGTTCTTGTTTTATTTTATTTTATTTTTTTATGTTCTTGTTTTATCTTTTGTCTTTAACATTTTCTTTTCTCAGTAAGATCATTTATAAAGACTTTTTTTTTTTTTTTTTTTAAACTTCTGTGGTTTTAACAGTGTCAGGGCTTAGTATAAATTAGAAAATGCCATATAGGGGCACCTGGGTGGCTCAGTGGGTTAAGCCTCTGCCTTCAGCTCAGGTCATGATCTCAGGGTCCTGGCATCGAGCCCCACATCAGGCTCTCTGCTCAGCAGGGAGCCTGCTTCCTCCCCACCCCTCTCTGCCTACTTGTGATCTCTCTCTCTCAAATAAATAAACAAAATCTTAAAAAAAAAAAAAAAAGAAAAGAAAATGCCATATATAAGCTGTACATTTTATATCAAATATTCCAAAAAAACCCTTTTTAATAAACAGGTAAGAATCAATATAATATATAGGTAAGAATCAAAACTTTATTGATAAACATTTTGCCTAAGGTGTCAGTGTCATGTTTTAATTCCACATGTTTATTCAATCATAGTCTCATTACACTATAAGACTTCCAGTAAATATTTGCTGATTTTAAGATATTAATATTTTCTACTACCATTATACAAATATATTTCAGTTCTTCCTAGCCCCTGTGTCTTTGCTCATAGCACTCTGGTCAGCTGGATCTTACAGCCCACCTCGGCTTCCTACATGTATTCAATAATCATCAAATTAAGAGTAACTTTAATCCTATCTGGAATGAATAAAAAAAGGCAGGGGTACAGAAAAACATTACTAATGTTATCATATATTTAAGCTGAAATCATACATTTAAATTTTATTAAATATGTATTTAATTACATTAAAATATATTTTATATAATATATTTATATATCATATATTTATAATTTCATAAGAATTAATTACATTAAAATAATTTAATTACAAGACATATACAATATGTCTTGTAATTGTAAAAAATATGTAATATGTTAATATGTAATATGTAAAAAGACATATACAATATGTCTCGTAAAAGACATAATATCTCCCATGATTTTATTGTAGGGGTTTAAGGATTTTTTTCCATCATTAACCAGAAAGTATGACATATTAGCAATATAGTATCATTTAATACATTTTCTCTAATACATTTTAACAAAGCATCTACTATAGAAAAGAGTTATATCAACTAAATTTAGCTTTATATTGTTAATCAAAATACTTGTGGCATATATATTTTCTTCTATTGTATGTGAGATGTATAATCAGCACATGACATGATTCTTGCCATCAAGGATTTTATGATCTTAAGAAACATAAAATGATAATAACAGTTTGCTTCTGAGAAAGATAAAAGACCTGTTCTTTCTTTAAAAAAAAAAAATCCTTTTCCCAAATACTAAAAATCTAAGTCTAAAATCATTACTATTTGTAGTCTCCTACCAGCTGTTAAAAACTATAGTTGATTTTAAGCATTTTAATGAATTTTTTTTTAATAAAAACCTTTGTGAAAACAATCTAAAATGAAAGTCAGAATATATCACAGAAATCCAAACCCAATGTTTTCCTAGATATTATTTGATGTACAGTTCTCTCATAATTATCTCATTAGTAATACAGTAAAATGACATGAGAACAGAAAGCTTAATCCCCTCTCTTTATACATTTTCTGTAAACATTGCTTTAAGGAAAGGACTATGAGTCAGCCACATTATGCCAAGCACAGTGATCCTTTCTTTATTACAGGATGACCATATAGTCTACAGTATGAAACACGGAGCCTGGATTCCATACCATGCTTTACCACAAAGAGAAAAGGACAACAGGTAAAAAGGCTTTGTGATGAAAGGCAACTACTTAGTTTGAACTCTTATCCTCAATTCATGGGTAAAGTAATATTTTAAAAGTTATCTAAACTTCTTGGGGAAAAAATGTATAACACGAATTTTAATTATAATGTGTTAGTAAACTGTAAAGTAGGTCCTTCTCAACTCATTCTCATTTTTGGCTGCTCTTCGGAATTACCTGGGGAAGCTTTCAAAAACGATGATGTCAAATCCAATCCCAAGGATTCCACTTTAACTAGACTGGGGTGTATTCTGTAAAGATTCCTCACGTAATTTTAAGTGCAGTTAAGACTGAGAAATACTGTTCTAAGCACACGGGTGATTATTTTAACATCAGGTTAACCATCTTCTATCTAGTAGTTTACTAAATTCACACCAATAATACCAAAGGATATGATGTTTTGGGTAACAGCAAATATGCAAAGTTTTTACATAACAAGAAAATGTATGGACTTTGAATGTGACAAGTTTTATTAGAATTTAAGAGACATATAAAGTTGTTATAGTTTAAATTCCATAAAGGAAACAGGATTTCAAAAGGGCTTAGACCAATGTTTAGCCAATTTGGAAATCCATCCAGATACAATCTAATAGAGGAGTTAGTTGAGGGCAGCATTGTATTCATCTTTAACTCTCCAGGTTAGACACACCATTACTTGTTAAATTAAATCAGAGATGAAAGCCAAGCTTGCAACTAAATTTTAAAGACTTTTTTTTCCTCTCAGAAAATAGCTGGCATTCATGAAGTTCATAGTATAACTTCAGTAGTTAGGTCAAAGGAAATGTTAGAAAATTAAAATGAAACTCCTAAGTAATTAAAGTTGAAAATTTTGGGGGGGGGGAAGTATATGGTCTTATTTTAAAGATGGTGAGCAAAAGTTTTGCTTCAGTATCAATTTTGAAATAAAAATGTGTCCACTTGGAACATTTATCAAATGAAGTAACAGAACAATACTTCAAAAATGGATATTTACTACAAAGAAAAAAACTATTATGACAACTGGGGCAATGAAGTTTTTGAGGGCATCAAATAGGTCTCATTCATCTTTGTACTTCAGTGCTAAGCACCTAGGAGGTACTCAATAAATACAGACTGAATTAAATAGTTTAATATTTCAGACTGGCATTAATCAACTCCAAGTTCAGCAGATATGTTAGAAAAATACTAATAAAAATAACAAGATCATTTAACATGCTAAATGATTCAAAGAGTAAACTTTGCATATGGATATGCTGCTTGGCTAAAATGATATAAAAAATTTAAAAAAACAATGTTGGATACTGTGAGAGGGGAATAAGAAACAGTTGATTCCTCAGGACATACAAACTTAATAAAGATGTGAAAGCCAGAATTTTATAGCTCCAAGGGACCTTACATAACACTTATTAGATCATGCCACATGATTGTACAGAATTAAAAAATGACACAGGAGTTCACATCAAGCTCTTGTGGTCTGAGATGGACTTTAAGATTTATCTTGAGGGAAGGAAAGAATACACAAAGAGGTAGGGGGTGGAGGGTGTTCACAATGAGTTTAACTGTATGAACATAAAGTCTAGAGTTAGAAAAGTACAAAGTATTTGGGGAATTAAAAAATAATTTGATAGGAATACAGTATTTATATGAGTGAGAGAAAAGAGAAGGCTGCTCAACTAAGGAGTCTACCAAAAAGACAGTAAGAATAGCTTTTAAGATACTAATAAAGTAACAATTTATGGAGGTCAAATTACCTGATGCTTTTGTATTTTTTTATTTTGAGGGAGTTAAGAATAACAAAAGCACCCAAACATACTGTTAAAGAATGAATATTCCTATTGATTATACATTTTTACCTCAACATTCTTTCAAAGTTGCAAGACATATAAACAGATTTTATGAGTGAGAGTAGAGTGGTAAAACCCATTTGTATGTTTAATAGTTTTGTTTTTTTTTTAAAACAGGGAATGTTTACTTGTTAACCTAAAAATTTTTAAGTAAAATGAAAGATATGGCAGTTGGTCACTCAAAGAATGGCCTATTCCTTAAGGTATAATTTGAACAGAAATTATTATTTAGAAATGTGAAAGCTGAATTCCATTCCTACTGTTCTTATTGCTTATAATGAGTGACTGGCATAGCTCTTACCTATTCTTAGCATGAAACTTGGCACCTGACACTATACTGATGTCAATGCAATCTGACTGGGAGTTCAGTTATCAACTAAGTACTAAAATGACAATGCAGTGTTTTTGCTGAAAGTTACCACACAACATTCCAAATTTCACGTGTTATGTTTTCGAATGAATTTTTTCCCTTATGTAATAAAAAAAAGTACTGTGCAAAATGTCAAACATTAAATTTTAATAGTATGTTAAAACTTAGCTTTGTAACTGTCAACATTCTGTCAATGTTTCAACTTTTCTCTCTTCTGGAGTATTTTAAAGCAATCTTCAGACATGATATAGTTCATACATAAATATTTCAGAATCTATTTCTAACAGATTTAATACAAAAAGACATATTGAGGAGTCTATTTCTGCTGAAATTTTTCCCTTCTCAGTAAATGGCTCAAGCCAAAACCGTATAGACACCCTTAACTCATCTTTCTTCCTAACCTAGAGCCAATCTGGGAAGGAATATTGAATAGATTCTGAACCTTCTCTGCTATCACTCTCACCTAAGTTTTATTACTTTTTGCCCATCCTATGGCTATAGCTCCCTAACCAATGTCCCAGAACCTCAGTCTTCGTACTTTTTCGTACTTTCGTACTTTTTCCTTCTGCCTAAATTGCTTTTCCTCCAAAAAACTGGAACTGTCACTTCCTTGAGGTCTCTTGGAATTTGATCCTATTGAAAAGGCTTGCCATGATTATTATGCCTATACAACATGGCAAAAACTGCCATCCCCGCCATTAACTTACCACCTCTCCTTCACCTGATATATTTACTGTTAGATTATAAGCTCCAGGAGGGCAGATGTTTTGTTAATTTTATTCACTGCTCTGTCACCAGTGTCCAAAATAGTGTAAGGCAGACATGAAATAGGCATGAAAGTATTTAATACTGAAAATCATTTGATAGCTCAACAGATTAGGAGAGACTTTTAAAAAATTTGAAACAGGGGCGCCTGGGTGGCTCAGTGGGTTAAAGCCTCTGCCTTCAGCTCAGGTCATGATCCCAGGGTCCTAGGATCGAGCCCCATATTGGGCTCTCTGCTCAGCAGGGAGCCTGCTTCCTCCTCTTGCTCCCTCTGCCTGCCTCTCTGCTTACTTGTGATCTCTGTCAAGTAAATAAGTAAAATCTTTAAAATAAATAAATAAAATAAATAAAAATCTGAAACAACAAGTTATTAAAATTCACCTAGGAAGTACATCTTTTGAGAACTTTGCTAGATTTTTTATATCAACTCTATCGACAATTTAAATCAAATTCCAGTACACGTGTCTGTTCCATTTAAGCACTGTGCATTATGTACCTGAAAACATACCCATCTTTAAAAGTGTCATAATGTCAAATCTCCACTCCGCAAACAAAATCATTAGGAATCAGCAATAAACACCAAAGGCCTCTTTTCAGTTAACATTAAGTCTCACAAATCAAATTCATTTCAGACCTTCAACCACTCATTCTTTTTGCACACCCCCATCTTTGAGCTGTTAAAAGTAGGTTAATTTAAATCAAGAAATTATTTTAACCATATAGTTCATTTGTCTTTAAAATACAGTTTATAATTTCATGGAGAATAGGGAACTGAGGGTTAAGGCAGCTAGCTTATTACTATGCAGATTTTGGAACTGAGAAATCAAGACTCAGAAGGAATTTCCCATGCCTCAAGTGTTGTCTGTTTAAGTATTGTTGAAATGCTCAGACTGTAGTACCAGATGATCTTTAAGGTCTCTCTAGCCTGTAACATTCTATCTGCAATGCCTATCCTGGAAGAGAGAAGTAACTTGAAATGAATTAGTAGATTAGAGAGAGCACTTGGCCATTTACTAGCCATGCAAGTTAATCAAGCTTCTTAACCTTTCTAAGGCTACTTCCTCATATATAAAAGGCGTTAGTAACATCTATCTGGCAAAATTACAGAAAGGATAGTAGGTAATCTGTCAATTGCCTTGCAAATGTTTGACAGTTTTTTCACAATATAGGCAGCTATTACCTTGCACTAGTTCTACCATTCTTTTGCCAAGAGCAGTGCAATGTTAAGATCAATCACATCAGTAAAACTGGGGTAAAGGAGACAAAGTAGTAAAGGCAGGACAAGTGATTTACATTTCAGTATCAGTATGGTATGCATATTAGAAAATTATTTGTGTTTTCTCTTTACAAAAGAGAATGTTGTTGCTACCGTGACTATGCCATTAACAAACACCAGATTGTTTATAACTCATGTTGTGAAATTTACATCTGTTCATAGATTTAACTGAGTTGGCATAATGTGGGTGATGACTATGGAAAACTGTCCAAGTTCCCTAGACTGATACTTCTTTGCGGAAAGCCGTGAGAGAGCCAAATTTCCCCCCTTAAAAGCGTATCTGAAACACAAAACTCTAACATGAGTAAGACGAGTCTCCCCCTCCCCCTCTCCATGTCCTACAGTCGGTGCTTCCCATTTTGAGAATGAGTGGGAACCCCCAAACTCCAGACTTCCCAAGGCCTTGGCGGAGTACGTACGCCAACTGGCAATCACCATTTCACCCGCGGACCGCCCAAGCCCAGCGACCGTCCTTCCCCAGGGAGAGAGAGGGCTGGAGGGAACGGTCTTGGCAGCTCTTTGGGTTCAGGGGCAGGAAAAGGAAACTTCCTTCTTGGACTCGGCGGGGAGAGTGAGGGAGACGAAAGGAAAAGGGTGGGGGTGGTGCCCGAAGGGTCCGTCTTCAGGGCCCTCGCCCGTCCCGGGAGGGCGGCCACACCAGCACCGTCGTCGTGGGGCCAGAAAGGAGGGCGGTGCTGTGTCTCGGCCCGGGGCCGAACTCTGGATGTCCTTCAGGAGCGGGGGACGCTCCCGGCCCCGTCTCCACCCCGTCTCGCTTCCGGAGCCGCGGCGGTTGAACGGGAAGGGGGCAGAAAACGGCCGCCGGACCGGAGGGGCACCAGGCCGCGCCCATCAGCCAGGCCATCTGCCGCAGGCCTGCCAGCCAGTCGGTGAGGCCGGGTGCGGAGAGCGCCGCCGCCTCAGGCGGCCCCCTTGGCCTCTCTCTCGGGCGCCGCCGCCCCTTCCCCCCACACCGCGGTACCTGCACTGCACGACTGAGGAAGGTGCCCGCGTCGGCCGCCAGCTTCTTCACGTTGAAGTCCATGATGTTCATCCTGGGCGGCAGCCGGGCGGAGCTGCCGGCTGACCTAGCGGGGAGGCGCCGCGGCCGGGCTGGGGCGCCGGGCGAGAGTGGCGGGGGCAGACGTGGTAGGTGGAGGGAGGCGGCGCCAGCCCCGCCGCCGCAGCTGTCGTTTCCGTGAAGGGGAAGCGAGAGGGTGGGGCGAGGAGAGAGAACGAGCGCCTCGGGGCGGGCCGCGCGCCCGGGCGGCGGCGGCGGCGGCCGAGACGCAGGGCCTGCTCCGCAGGCAGTGGGGCGTTAGCGTCCGCACTAGCGACGATGGGCGTGCGGGACACTGACGGACTGGTAATCCGCCGTCTGGGGCGGGGTCTCGGACGGAGGAAGCCGGCGCGGGCCGCGGGGTGGAGCCTTCCCCGAGGTTATCGCGGGAACAGCGACCCCTTCTGGATCGCCGCGGCGCAGTCGCGGAGCGGGGCGCGCCGGAAGCTCCGACGCCCGCACAAGAGGGAGGGTCCTGTTAGTCGCGAGAAGGGATCTCGGTTTGCATTTAAGGCCCTGAAAACTAAAAGCAGAGACAACCCAAATCCCCCTTTTTGTGTTAAGAGGAAATCTGAAAATTGTGGTATAGAATCACACCATCTATGAAATTAGAACCAACAGCTACCCTGTCGTCTTCTAGCGACCGCGCGCCCTGCTGGTCCCGCACGCCTGCTGGCCCTCGGCGAACGTTTGCTATTAAAAAACGGTTGAATTTAGAGTCCCCACCGAGTGTGTTCGGCAGCATTATTGAGAATCTTCTGTGTACTAGGACTGAATCAGGTGCTGAGATACCTTTCTGAACAAGACGGTCCCCGGCCTCACGGAGCTCTCAGTTGGGTTGCCTGACAACCTTCGGGGATTTCTCCACCCCGTCCTGAAGCGCCGTTAACTATTTGCCGCTGCAGGGACTTCGTGACTGTCTTAAGGCAGGGGGCACAAGCTGGATTGCGGGAGCAGCACTAGATGCCTACTGTGTGAAATGTGCCAGGTGGAAGACTCAAGTATAAAATGGTGAGTGAGGTGGAATTAACTCTTAACCCTTAACACTCAGCCTGGGGAATTTTAGTAACAAATGAGAATATGATGTGAAATCTGTTCAAGAGCCCATGATTCCAAGTAACTTCCTAAGCACATTTCATGCTACCAACCTATGCTTGAATGAAGTTTAAAACGGGCAGTAGTGCAGAGGGAGAGACAGTATTTCGAGAATAAGAAAACATTCCATGTTATTTTTTGTCGTTGGGTCCTTTTGTTATTTTAGGGCTGGGAAAATGCAGGCCCAGCAGGCAATGAAATGAGCTCATGTTTGTGCTTTAGTGTTTTACTGAAGCAGTCACAGAAGCAGTACCTGTTGTTAAAGACGGAAAGATTAGTTCCTAAAGACATGAAGAACAGCAGATATGTATAAATGTTTGTGTTTTTTAATTTTTTTTTTTTGTGATGGTGACAGAAATAATCACTTCTTTCTAAAGTAATCCAAAAGAATGAGTATCCAGGACCAAAACTACCCCATGTATTTTTCATCTCAACTTATTTTCCCAGAGATATAGAAAAAGGAAATATGTAATCAGAAACCTTGTTTTTCATTTATTGTTCATTTTAGATTTTCATGTAAAAAAGCACTTTTTCTCTTTCCAGACATCTGTCTTCACAATAAGTGTGTTTGCCATAATCTATGTCCATTCCATTTTAGGATCACAAAACTGTGTCCATCATTAATCAAAAAAACTCCAAATCGTCTTTCTCAAAAACGTAGATTTTCCTAACTTGGAAAAAAAAAACAACTTAACTTCTTCCTGTTGAGCCCTTTAGAGCTGTAATACTGTTTCTCTTGTTTCACTGACAATTGATAAAACTCGTGTATCACCTCTGTTCCCTTATTATCCATCTCCTGCCTGTTTCAATGCAGTTGACTTCCATTGCTATAACTACACCTAAATAGCATTCTTGAGGTTGCCAGTTAACTTCTTGATAAACTCATGAGCTTTTTCTCAGACTTCCACAGTGACTCCACTCACTGCCTTCCCAAAGACACAACCTTTTATAGGTCCATAGTATTTCCTGGTTTTCCCTCTTTTGACTTGTCCATTCTCTTCTGCTGGTACTTCTGATGGCTTTGCTGTAGGTATTCCTTATGTTCAATGTTTAGCACTTTTTTGGGTTCTCTTTTCTTTTATTCGTTTCTTAATCATGACTTCAATTATACCACTTCATTCTTTTATGCATTCATTCAGTAAATATTTTTTGGACATCTACTGTGTGCCACGTGGTATTATTCTTGTGGCTACGGATATAGCAGGCAAAAAGAACAGCCCTTGCTCTCATGGGATTTTATAGCTAATCTGGTAAGAGAGAAGTTGAATAAAGTAAAGTGTGATGAAATATCAAGGAGGAATTCAGAGCACTTTAAAATGTTCACTTCCATCCTGTACCCAGTAACCTGAATTCTAATTTGGAGGTTTGATCTTCCTATAAGTGTTCTAGATCACCTTTTTAATGCTTTCTTTCTCTGTCCCCGAAACTAAATTCTTATTCCAGTATAAGGTATTATGAAAGCGGTATTTCTAAGATCATACAAAGTGCTGAATACCTGAAATCTTCCCCCAAATTTTTAGCTTAAAAAAATAAAAAGAACCTTTATAAAAATAGTATTGTAGATAGTATGATATGCATCTTGATTTTTTTTTTTTTTTTGCTAGTGTCTGACAAGGTGTTCATTACTTCATGTCTAGACCAATGACACCTAAAGTGGTGATAGATGTACTTCATTGGTGTGTGCAATATGACCCACTGGAGTGCAGAAAAATATTAGAAATTTAACTTACATTGTATCTACAGACAGGAAAAATTTGTTTCATTAATTTTTTTAAATACATGAATTGACACTGGTGTCCTTACTTTGCATTTACATTTAGACACATGTTACAGATAATAAATGGGGTATCCTAAGGGAAGAATGGGAATTCACAACTTGGGAGAGTTGAAATTAGTAATTTCCTCTAATTATTTGCATCAGCATATGGTAACATAATAGAATGTGACTGGTTAAGTGTATTTGTAGATGATATTATCAATCCAGTTTTAACTAAATAAACCTCCACAGAAATGGGCAAGTAGTCCAAAGAGTTGTCTCTTGGACTGTAATCACTCTTGTACTGTTGGTGGGAATGCAAACTGGTGCAACCAGTCTGGAAAATGGTATGGAGGTTCCTTAAAAAGTTAAAAACTAGCATATGACCCAGAAATTGCACTACTAGTATTTACCCAAAGGATTAAAAATACAGATTGGAGGGGCGCCTGGGTGGCTCAGTGGGTTAAGCCACTGCCTTCGGTTCAGGTCATGATCTCAGGGTCCTGGGATCGAGCCCCGCATCGGGCTTTCTGCTCAGCAGGTAGCCTGCTTCCCTTCCTCTCTCTCTGCCCGCCTCTCTGCCTACTTGTGATCTCTCACTGTCAAATAAATAAATAAAATAAAATAAAATACAGATTGGAAGGGGTACATGTACCCTGATTTTGGGGGGGAGATTTTGTTTATTTATCCAAAGAGGAGAGAGAGAGATTGCACACCAGTGGTGGGGGGAGGGAAAAAGGAGGGAGGGAGAGGGATAAGCAGACTCCACACTGAGCCCTGAGCCCAATGTGGGGCTCAGTCTCACAACCCTGAAATCATGACCCAAGCTGAAACCAAGAGCCACCCAGGTGCTTCCCACCCTGATGTTTATAGCACCGTTATCAATAATAACTAAACTATGATAAGAGCCCAGATGTCCAATTGACTGATGAATGGATGAAGATGATGTGATTTTATATATATATATCTTACCATATATATATGGTGGAATATTACACAGCCTTCAAAAGAATGACAACTTGCTATTTGCAATGATGTGGATAGAGTTAGAGTGTGTTATGCTATGCTAAATAAGTCAGTCAGAGAAAGACAAATACCATATGTGGGATTTAAGAAACTTACATGGGGAATTTAAGAAACAGATGAACATGTGGGAAGAAAAAGAAGAAAGAGAGGGAAGCAATTCAGAAGAGATTCTTAATGATGGAAACCAAAGTGAGGGTTGATGGGGGAGGTTGGTAGGGGATGGGCTAAATGGGTGATGAGTATTAAGGAGGGCACTTGTTATGATAAACACTGGGTATTATATGTAAATGATGAATCACTAAATTCTACTTCTGAAATCAATATTACACTATATATTAACTAACTAGAATTTAAATAAAAATTTGAAAAGGCTAAGAGTTTCTCCAAAGAAACCATCATTAAAGGTAAGCAAACAAGAAATGCCAGAGTCGAATATATTAGGAAGGCTGTTGAAATATGGATTAAAAGATGATGAAAACTTGGTTCCAACTTTCAAGGAACTCATAATCTAGTGGGGGAGACACTTTTGTAAAGTAAAACACAATGTGAAAACTATCACCATAAAAGTCTGTATAAGATTGGGCGAGGGGTCACCTGGTTGGCTCAGGTGGTTGAGCATGGGACTCACGGTTTTGACTCCGGGTTCTGAGATCAAGCCCTGCCCTGTGTCAGGCTCCACCATTAGCAGGGAGTTCGCTTAGAATTCTCTCTCCCTCTGTTCCTACTGCCTCTACTCATATGTGTGTGCACTCTCATATTCTCTCTCTCTCTCTCTCTCTCTCTCTCTCAAATAAACAAATAAATCTTTAAAAATTTAAAAAATATTGGGGGAGAGTGAGAGTAATGGGGTATTAGCTAACAGGAGAATAGAGGTGATAATTAAGTCTTCTGGTTGGGTTTTGATTGAATTCATCTGGAAGATTGAAGTTTGAGGGTGGGAGAGAGATGATCAGATTTTTAATTTAGAACATGTTTTGGGTAGTGTGGATAATGAACTGGGGAAAGGCAAAGACAGATAGGAAGACCAATTAGGATTCTGTTGCTCTAACTCAATCTGTACTGTGCTATCTTGAAATTCTTAATTTAGAAATCTCATTTTGACTCAAATTCCTTCTCATTTGATCTCTCTCATTCCTTTGTTCATTTAGTGTTCTTACCATCATCAAAGTCTGCAGGCCATGCCTCATTTCTGTTCTACAGATTTTTAACTCTCACTAGCACTCTTAGTTCCCTCTATCCTTTTGACCTGTCAACCTACATTCCCAAATGAATATTTTCTCTGTTCATGCTCTCAAACTGCCAAACATTTTTAGGGAAAATTGCACAACCTTGTAAATGGATGCTACTACCAATGTATGATTTCCCATTTTCACTGAACCTTTATAATTGCCTAGAAATGCTTTTACTTCTTTCTGATTAATTCCTTTTCATACTCTCTGCAGACTCTACTGTAAAACTTTGCCATTCCTGTTAAGATGCCTGCTTTAATCTCATTTTCAGCCTTTGATACTTTTTCTTTACAGAGAAATTATATATCATCAAGCTATTTGGCCAGAGCTCCTTTAATCAAATTCTCATATTCCCACATTTTGTCCTTTCCACCACCCTGCACACCCATTGTTATTGCCAAATGCTTCAAAGGAAGAGGTATCCCAGGTGTTCTCTTCTGAGCCAAGGTACTGCTTTCTTAATCTTGGCTGTGCATTGGCATCACCTGGAGAGTTTAAGCAACGACTCCTGCCTCAACCCCACGCCCAGAATGTGGACCAGGCACTGGGATGTTTAGAAGCCTTCCAGGTGATTCTGATGTGTGCCCTAGGTTGAGAATGAACCCATCATCCTCTGAAAACTTCCTCCCTCGTTTCTAGCCTAAACTTGTAGGCAGATTCCTTTTCTCTTACTGGATTGAGTCCCTCAAGGGCAGCAGCCATTTCTTATTCATTCTTATAGGTTTATGGTCTACATTCCTGGTAACATAGTGGATTCTCAACTTGTTAAATGAATAAAGTAATCAAATCCAGATGTATACAGTTCTTTTGTGGCCCCTCCTCTCCAATCTAAATGTGCAATGACAGATTGAATATTTCCAGTGCTGAGTCTGTTTAGTTTGCTTTTCTTTTTTGTCTTTTTTTTTTCTTTAAGATTTTATTTATTTATTTGAGTGAGTGAGAGAGCGCACGAACAGGGGCAGCAGGAGAGGGAAAAGCAAGCTCACCTGCTGAGCAGGGTACTGACATGGGGCTTGATCCCAGGACCTCAGGGTCATGACCTGAGCCAAAGGCAGATGCTTGCCGACTGAACCCCTCAGGTGCCCCTCGTTTCTTTTTTTTTTTTTTTTTTTTTTTTAAAGATTTTATTTATTTATTTGACAGAGAGAGATCACAAGTAGGCAGAAAGGCAGGCAGAGAGAGAGAGAGAGGAGGAAGCAGGCTTCCTGCTGAGCAAAGAGCCCGATGTGGGACTCGATCCCAGGACCCTGAGATCATGACCTGAGCCGAAGGCAGCGGCTTAACCCACTGAGCCACCCAGGCGCCCCAACCCCTCGTTTCTTAAAAGTTGTTTTTCTTCTTGCATTTCCTGTAATGGTAAACTGAATTATATGCACCAAGTCACCTGAGCTAAAAATATGAGTCCCCTATAATTATTTACTCTTATTTCTCACATGCAATTGATCAAGTCTTGCTAATTTTTTTTTGCTGAATATTTCTCATCTTTATTTTCCTTTTTTTAAAAAATTGAGGTATAATTGACATACCACATTGTAGTAGTTTTAAGTGTACAACATAATGATGCACTGTGCTGAATCGGTTACAAATTTTTTTTCTTGTGGTGTGAACTTCTAAGATCTATTGTCTTTGCAACTTTCAAATGGGCAATATAGTATTTTTAACTATAGTCACTGTGTTGTACATTAGATCCCCATTACTTGTTCATTTTATAACTTGAAGTTGTAACTTTTGGCCCCTTTCACCCATTTCTTCCCCCAGCCCCCTCTGGCAACTACCAGTCAGTTCTCTGTATCTGTAAACTTGGTTTGTTGTTATTGTTTTAGATTTCATAGATAAGTGATATCATATGGTATTTGTTTTCTCTGTCTGACTTATGTCATTTAGCATACTAAGTCCATCCATGTTGTCACAAATGGCAAGATTCTCTTTATGGCTGAATAATATTCCACTGTGTATATGGGCCACATATATTTTCTTTATTCACTCATCCACTAATGGACACTTAGGTTATTTCCATATCTTGGCTATTGTAAATAATACTATAAAGGAATGTGGGAGTGCATAAATCTTTTTGAGTTAGTGCTTTCAGTTTTTTTCAGGTAGATACCCAGGGGTAAAATTGCTGTATCATATAGTAGTTTTTTTTTAAGTTTTTGAAGAATCTCCATACTGTATTCCAGAGTAGCTGCACCAATTTACATTTGCATCAGTAGTACATAATGGTTCTCTTTCCTCCACGTCTTCACAACACTTGTTATTTCCTGACTTCTGAAAATAGCCATTCTAACAGGTGTGAAGTGGTTTTGATTTGCATCTCCCTGATGATTAATGAGCATCTTTTTATGTTCTCGTTGGCCATCTGGATATTTTCTTTAGAAAAATGTCTACTCAGATTTTCTGTCCATTTTTTAATTGGATTTTTTTTCTTTTTTTTGCTGTTGAATTATATGAGTTCTTTACATATTTTGGATATTAACCCCTTATCAGACATATGACTTGCAAATATTTTCTCCCATTCAGTAGGTTGCCTTTACATTTTGTTGGTGTTTTCCTTGCTATGCAAAAGATTTTTAGTCTGATATAGTCCCACTTGTTTATTTTTGCTTTTGATGTCAGGTTAAAAAAAAATCATTGCCAAGATCTATGTCAAAGAGTTTACTGCCTATGTTTTCTTCTAGGAGTTTTATAGTTTCAGGTCTTATATATAAATCTTTACTCCACTTGAGTTAATTTTTGTGTGTGTTGTAATATAGTGGTCCAATTTCATTCTGTTGTATGTGGTTGTCCAAATTTACTATCACCATTTATCGGAGAGACTACCCTTTCCCCATTGTTCTTGACTTCTTTGTCATAAATTAATAGACCATATTGTGTGGGTTTATTTCTAAGCTATCTATTATGTTCTGTTGATCTATGTGTTTGTATTTTGACAGTACTATACTGTTTTGAGTACTATAGCTTTATAATATAGTTTGAAATCAGCATAACTCGAGCTTTATTCTTCCTTATCAAGGTTGCTTTGGCTATTCTTTCGTAAATGATTTTTAGTTTTAGGGAACATTGTGTTCAGAAAAGATACTTGATATAATTTCAATCTTCATAAACTTACTAAGACTTATTTTTTGGCCTAATATATATTCTTCCTGGAGAATGTTCCATGTCTATTTAAGAAGTACATATATTCTGTTGCTTTTGTATATTCTATATAAATCTGTTAAGTCCATCTGGTCTAATGTGTCATTTAAGGCCAATATTTCTTACTGATTTTCTGTCTGGATTATCTATCCACTGATGTAAATGGGGGTAATAAAACCCCACTATATTGTATTGGTGTCTGTTTTTCCTTTTAAGCCTATTAGTGTTTGGTTCATTTATTTAGGTGCTCCTATACAGGATGCATAAAGTATTTATAAGTATTTAATTCCCTTGTTGGATTGGCCCCTTTGTCATTATGTAATGCCCTTTGTCTCGTATTAGAGTCTTTATTTTCAAATCTAGTTTGTCTGATAAAATGTAGCTATCCCAGTTTGTTTGTTTTTTGGTTTTCATTTGCATAGAATTCCCTTTTCATTCTTTCACTTCCAATCTTGTATGTGTCTTTACATCTGAAGTCTTATAGGCAGCATATAAAATGGGTCTTGTTTTCTCACCCATTTATTCTATGTCTTATAGTTGGAGAATTTAGTTCATTTACATTTAAAGTAATTATTGATAGTTATGTACTTATGACTTATGACATTATTATAAGTACTTATTTTGTTAATTGTTTTCTTTTGTAGTTCCCTTCTGTTCCTTTTTTCTTGCTGCTTCCTTACTGGTTTGATGGCATGCTTAGATTCCTTTATCTTTTGTGTATATGTTATAGGATTTTCCTTTGGGATTACATGAGGCTTACATATAACAACCTATATCTACAGCAGTCTATTTTAAGTTGATAACAACTTAAGTATGATTGCATTCTAAAGCCCTATATTTTTACTTCATTTCCATATCCCCTTGTTTTATGTATTTGATGTCACATTTTACATCTTCTTTTTTAAAGACTTTTATTTATTTATTTGACAGAGATCACAAGTAGGCAGAGAAAGAGAAGGAAGCAGGCTCTCTGCTCTGATGCGGGGCTCAATCCCAGGACCCTGGGATCATGACCTGAGCCGAAGCCAGAGGCCTTAACCCACTGAGCCACTCAGGCACCCCACATTTTACATCTTCTTATCCTGTGTATCCCTTAACTAATCATCTTATAATTATAGTTATTTTTACTTTTCCCTTTTAACCTTCATACTAGTTTTATACATGTTTAATCTATTACCTTTACTATATATTTACCTTTCCTGTGAGATGAAGTCTTACATATGTTTTCTTGTTACTAATTAGCACCTTTTCTTTTCAACTTGAAGAAGACCATCTGCCATTTTATGTAAAGCCAGTTTAATGATGATGAACTTTTTAAGCTTTTGTTTGTCTAGGAAACTCTTTATCTCTTCTTCAGTTCTGAATGATAACTATTCATGTATTCATGGTTGGAAGTTTTTTCCTTTTAGTACTTTGAATCATGTCACTCCCTTCTGACCTGCAAAGTTTTTAACAACAACAACAACAACAACAACAACAACAAAATCTGCTTGTAGTTGTATGAGGGGTTCTCTTGTACTTAACAAGTTGTTTTTCTTTTGTGGGTTTTAAGATTCTCTCATTATGTTTGACTTTTGACATTTTAATTATAATGTTTGTTAGTGTGGGTCTCCTGGATTTGGGACTTTCTGGGCTTCCTGGATCTGGATGTCTGATTAGTTGTCCAGATTGAAGAAGTTTTCAGTTTTTATTTCTTCAAATAATTTTTCACTCTTTTCTCTCTCTTTTCTCTTCCTGGGATCCCTATAATGAGGATGTTAGTCTATTTGTTGTTGTTCCATAAGCCCCATAAGCTCTCTTCCTTTTTTTTCCTTCCTTATATTTTCTTTGTGCTATTCTGGTTGGATGAAATCCACTGTCCTTAGATTAACTGAGCCTTTCTCTTCCTTCATCTAGCCTGCTTTTGAAACCTACTAGTCTATTTTTCAGTTCAGTTATTGTAGTGTTAAGCTCTGTGACTTTTGTTTTGACTTTCTGTATCTTTGTTGAAGTTCTCACTGTGTTCATTCATTCTCCCAAGTTTGGTGAGCATCTTTATAACCATTACTTTGAATGCTTTGTCAGATAAATTACTTATTCGTGCTTCATTAAGATGTTTTTCCTGAGATTTTACCTTGTTCTTTAGTTTGGAATATATTCTTTTGTTTCTTCATTTTACTTGATTCTCTTAGTTTTTCCATGTTAGATGAAATATCCACCTCTCTGAAGTAGTGGCCTTGTGTATAAGAGGTGAACATTGTCATTCAACCTAGCCCTAGCTCTTGGTTGTCTCTCAAACCTTTGTAATTGTCTAAGCAGCCATTATATTTTTAATAGCTTCCAGTAGCTGAGGGTTTGTGAAAACCTTTCAGTGTCCCCAAGGGGAGGATCTCAATCGGCACCTAGGTTCAGGCTGATTGGCATATAGACCTTTTGGCAGCAGCTATTAAAGTATACACATGTACATAGTCCTTTGGGATTGCAAACATAAGCCCTGCAGGCCACCAGAGCCAGGCCATCTGGAGGTGTCCTCTGGGTATTAGTCACAAAAATCAGCACTCCGGGCAAGTATATAAGGTGGGTTTTTACCATGAAAGACTATGGACTGTGAAAAACAATCTGAGGGTTTTGAAGGGGAGGGGGGTGAGAGGTTGGGGAAGCCAGGTGGTGGGTATTAAGGAGGGCACGTATTGCATGGAGCACTGGGTGTGGTGCAAAAACAATGAATTCTGTTACACTGAAAATAAATAAATTTTTTAAAAAAAGCCAAAATTTAAAAAAAAAAATCCAAAACAAAACAAATTTACAAGGAAAAAAAATAAAAGAAACATGCCCCAAGTCATCAGAGTGGTTAGTGTCAGAAACAGAAGTAGAACCAAGGCTCCCCGATTAGAGGCTTTTTGTAGTCCTTTCTGTTTGTAAGCAGCCATGAATCTGTATAGGTGGGCTTGGTTCAAGACCAAAGAAGAAGTGAGTCCTTGAAGGGTAGGGTTTGGTTGTGGACAGAAGAGCAGATGTTCCATGATGGAGTGTCACCGGAAGACCTGGGGAAGAGTGAAGAAGGGAACAGCCTAATGAGAGTAGAAGGCACAAGTAGAGACTGTGCCTTCAGAGTCCTTTCAGACCAGGTAGATTTTTACATTGTGGGCCTTGGGGTACTTGCATGGATTTCTCAAATGGAAAGACTTGGTAAAAATTTTATTTTGGGAAGATCAGTCCATGTGGTGAACAGGAAAGATGGAAGCAAGAGAATTCAAAGGGCAGGAAGACAGGGTAGGCTGGGGTATCAGGTTGTGGCAGTAGGAATGAAGCAGAAAATTCAAACCCACAAGGCACTTCTAGGAGGGGAAAACAATAGCCCTAGATTATAGTTTTATAAAGAGATTAAAGGATCAAAGAGTATAGAAGAATGGGATTCCCATGGACAGAAATAAAATAACTTGAGTGAGAAAAAAAAATAAGGTGGGTTTTGTTGTTGTTTTGTTTTGTTTGTCTCTCCCCCCCCCCCCACCCCCAGATGCTGACAAGTTGTAGCAAGGTAGAGGGGGAGTGCAAAGATAGAATCCATTGGCTTTGTTCTGTGAGATTAGCTGCCTAGGCCCTAGGTGTATGCCATACCTGTCCTTCAGGCTGAAACTCTAGGATAAGCAAATAAACCTCTTTCATAAGAAGACTGGGGATGTGCTTCAGTCTGTTGAATATGTAGTGCCCTAGGGTGGTATCCTGCCAAGAACTCTTTCTGTGATTGTTATAGTCCCATGAGAGCCATGAATGCAAGCTCCCTTGGGCTCCAGAGCCAGGCAATCAAGGATCATCCCCTGGGTTGGTAGCTGCACAAATAAGGGTGCTAGACATCTGTAAAAACTACCTTTTGGGAGTTACTGCTGTGCTGGTGTATGGCAAGATAGTGTGGTGATGGTGCTCATCAGCTCTAGGAAGCGAGAGAAAGAGTATAAAGATGGCACCTACCAGAGTAAGAAAAAAGAAAGGTTGTGCCTGTTGGCTAGGAAAGGCAGTGGGAGAATGTGACAATGAAGTCCTCCAGTTTCTGTCCCCAGAGAAGGTTTTAGCAGGCTCTTATGTGTATGTTTCAAATTAGATGTCTGCCCCTCAGGCCAATACTTTCATATAAGTAGGTGAGCCTTTCTCGCTTAAAGTCTAAGAGCTATCAGCTGCTTCTAAGCTGGGCCCTGGTATGGGTGAGTCCAAGCATGTGAGCCCTATGAGAGCTGTTTCTTAGATTGCTACAGTCTTGTAGTGTGAACCCCACTGGTTTTCAAAGCTGCATGTTTTGGGGGCTCATCCCTTAGGTGCAGATCTTAAAACTTGGAATGTTGGGTATGGGTTTAAACCCTTTGCTTCTCAAGGACAAGCTCCAGGTTTTGAAATTCCCTCCTGATTATAAGTCTCCACACTTCAACTGAGGTTTATGGCAATTTATGGCAAGATTGTGTACAAGCCTCTTCTACCTGCTTTGTTGTGGCTTTTTTTCTTGTTTCCTCAAAAGGTAGTTGTTGCTCAGCCAGCCTTTAGTTTTTTTTCAGAGGAAATTATTTGGTATGACTGTGGAAAGAGGTGAGTTAGGAATCTTCATCACCATGTTGAACTGGAACCCATCTTCTTATTTTTTAAAAATAATTGTTTTATATTGAAACAATTTCAAGCCAATACAAAATTGCAAGAGTAGTACAAAAAATTTCTGTATATCCTTTGCTAGAAAGCTCTTTCAAGCTTTGCCAGCTATTCCAATAATGTCTTTATAGCAAAACGTCCAAGCGAAGATCAGGTGTTGCACCCAGTTGCCATGGTACTCCATCCTCCTTGAATCTGGATCAGTTCTTCATCTTTTTCTTTTTCTCTTTGACACTCTATCCCTACCTCTTTCTTTCTGAAGAGTTCATCATTGTTCTTAAGTTGGCTTGATTAATATTGATTGTGTCTTGTATTTTCACTGATTGTATATGGAACAATAAATGATATTAGTTTGTATTTTAAACTACATAAATGATATACAGATGCATCCTTTTGTGATTAGGAATCTAATACTGTTCTTTGTCATGTCTGTTTCCTCACTGCTTTTAGACTGATGATTCCTTTTCTGTCTTGAAAAAATTAATTTGTTTTTAATGTTTTTTTAAAAAAAGGATGTTGTTTCTATGACAGATCTTTATGGTTATCACTGGCCAGACACCAATTTTTATATGAATTTTTTTCTGGACTTAGAAGTTCCAAGATTATTCAGATATTGTAAATTTGAAACGCTAACCAGCTGAAGCATGTATCATGATTACAAATACTATTGGGAGACCATTTTCCACTCTTTTAAGAGTTCATGCCATGACAGAAAAGTTTCTTTGTCCTCTTGCTAAGGGTTGCTACAGGGTGAATTTTTTCTAATTTACTTTTTCACTGAGGGTGCAGAATTTACCAGGCCTTAATTTATGTATGTAGTGAGACAGTAGGAAGAAGGGCTTGTAGTTTCTGCTTTCAGCAATGGCTCAAAATCTTATCTTTGGTTACTACATGGGTTTAAATATTCTAGCACCTTCCTCACCCATCCTCTCCCTGCTCAAGACATGGTTATATTGTGTGCTCCAGGCTCTGGTATTCAGTTCCTTTTTTATTTCTGCCACTTAAGTATTTCCCTTCATTTTTTGTAAGCTCAAGCATGTATTAAAAGCATTTTTTTTTCATTTCACCCAGTATGTGTAGTGGAAGAGTTTTCATGTTACCTAGTCTGCTGGTATTAGAGATTGATTGTGATCAGCTCAGTTAACAGAGATCTGGTACAGTGATTTACCCAAATAGGGATTTATTTTATCACTTACTAAGAAGCTCAGGGGCAGGCAGCTTTTTGTGTTTCTATTTTGCTATTCTTAGCATGTAACTTTCATCCTCTTTTCATGAGATGGCTTCTGTATTTCTAGGCATTACATATATCTTGAAGGCAGGAAAAGGGGGAGAAAGGTGAGGCAGAAGGTACTTAAGTGAGGCTGTTTTCTTTTCTTTCTTTCTTTCTTTTCTTTTTTTTTTTTAAATCAAGAAAATACCTTTTCACAAGCTTCCATCTAGTAAACTTTTACTTATATGTCATTGGCCAGACCTGGGTCATTTCTTTCCTTGTTACAGTAGAATTTGTAAATGTAATGTGCCCTGTTTAAAAATATTAATATTTAACAAGGTTCATTATTATCCTGAACAAAACAGCAAAGCTCTTGGCAAGGAAGAAGGTGAGAATAGTTATAGAACAAACAATTATCAATATCAGCAGTGCTACTGAAGGGCAAGAACTGAAAGTCTCTTGTGCTCTTTACTATACTGCAACTTCCTTTCAGTTTAGAGTAATAAACAGAGTCAGCAACAAAACTTGAAGAGCTCAGTGCAAAATGAAACTATGAAGCCCCTTGTTCAAGGAGCAGGAGGAAAGTGCCATTAAAAGGTACTAAAATAAGAAAATTTTTCCTTTCTTCCATAGTCTCTTTCTCAACTTTCAAAAGTTTTTGTTTTTTATTTGCTGTTCAATGTCATTCTAAACAAAGAAAAACTAAAAATTTAAATTGTTAGCATGAATTTACCCTACATTTTCATATTGTGCAATGCCAGTTTAAAAATGTAAATTTAAAAGCATTTAATATGTATACATAATTAAAGAAATGACAATTTACAAAATACAATTTGTATTTCATAGTCTATATGCACTGTATTTCATTCTTACCAAAATAATGGGAATGCTGCACAAATATAACTTAATTTCTAAAATTTTGTTTCTTGACATATGCACATTCTACCATTACTCTCTATCTTTGGCTTCCTGATGAGTGAGGAAAGACTGAAAGGAAGAGGAACTATGGATTACCATTTAGATATTGTAAATTTGAAACGCTAATCAGCTGAAGCATGTATCATGATTACAAATACTATTGGGAGACCATTTTCCACTCTTTTAAGAGTTCATGCCATGACAGAAAAGTTTCTTTGTCCTCTTGCTAAGGGTTGCTATAGGGTGAATTTTTTCTAATTTACTTTTTCACTGAGGGTGCAGAATTTACCAGGCCTTAATTTATGTATGTAGTGAGACAGTAGGAAGAAGGGCTTGTAGTTTCTAATGTCTGCTTTCAGCAATGGCTCAAAATCTTATCTTTGGTTACTACATGGGTTTAAATATTCCAGCACCTTCCTCACCCATACTCTCCCTGCTCAAGACACAGGATTTTCAGTAACTTTAAGTGGTTGGCAGCTTCCATGCACCCTTGCCTTTTACTCTGGTTGGTCTATTGGAACTTTTTCTTCATGGAATATTGAGAACACTGTGTGAGTAGGGCAGCAAGGACCTGCAGTGGACATGTGTATCTGTGGAAAGATCTCCAAGGTGTGTTTAAGACAAACAAACAAACAAGGTGCACAACAATTTGAGTCCTTCTGTGTAAATAAAAAAGGAATGCGTGTGCTGTTTTTATATAAGTACATTGTATATGCATAACTTCTTTTAAATAAAAATATAAAGAGACTATAGTGGTTATCTTTGTAGAGAAGGTACAGTGGGGCAAGGAGTGAGAAGGGTTTGAGGTTTTCATTTTGTATCTTTCTTTACTGCTTGGATTTTCAATCTGTGCATCTGTGTGGGTGCATGTATAATGTTTCATATTTCTACTTTTTTGACTTTAGTAATTTTATTGATTTTATAAATATGATCCCTACTCATTAGAAATATTCATTGGCAGGGGCACCTGGATATCTCAGTTGGTTAAGTATCTGCCTTTGGTTCAGGTCATGATCCTGCGGTCCTGGGATCTTGCCCTACATTGGACTCCCTGCTCAGTGGGGAGTCTATTTCTTCTCTCTCTCCCTCCCCACCCTATTTGTACTCTCTCTGTTTGGCTCTCTCTCTCTCTCTCAAATAAATAAAAAGTTAAAAAAAAACGAATAGCTAAACCTCATTTATTTCTTTTACATGAGAGATATTAGGTCCTTAAAGATCGCTCTTGGAGTCATTAGAGTCATTTTGTGTGAGTTTTCTTTTTTTCCCTTCTTTTTAAAAAACTATCTGTTTCAACCTTAGACATTATCTTAAATTATTAAAATTTAATTAATTTAAAATTTAAATTATTACATTAAAAGTGAGATAATGGGAACCCATTTTTTTTTTTCCTTTGTTACCCTACAACCTTATATAGCTTTTATTATTTTTACTTTTCAGCCAGGGGTTAAGCAGAGAATCACCTTTAATGTCCAGTGTTATTGGACGTTGTAGGAAAACAAGTACTCTCATATACTGTTGGAGGAAGTATACACTGATAAAGACATTTGAAATGGTAATTTGCATGTTTTTCAAAATTAACAATATTAAACACTTTGAATCAGAAATTCTACTTATAGGAATCTATCCAAAGACATGTTTATACAGAGATAAGCATACAAATATTATTTTGCAATACTGCTTTTTCCCCCAATTTTTTAAAAAATATTTTATTTATTTATTTGAGAGACAGTGAGAGAGAGTATGAGTGAGGAGAAGGTCAGAGAGCAAAGCAGACTCCCCATGGAGCTGGGAGCCTGATCGGGACTCGATCCCGGGACTCTGGGATCATGACCTGAGCTGAAGGCAGTCGTCCAACCAACTGAGCCACCCAGGCGTCCCTCTCCCCCAAATTTTTATTTAAATTCTGGTTAGTTAACATATAGTGTAATATTGGTTCCAGGAGTAGAATGTAGTGATTCATCATTTACATGTAATGCCCAAGGCTCATCATAACGAGTGCCCTCTTTAATACCCATCATCCATTTAGCCCATCCTCTACCTCCCTCCCTCCATCGACCCTGTTTGTTCTTTATAGTTAAGAGTATCTTATGATTTGCTTCCCTCTTCTCTTTTTTTTTCCCCTTCTCCTATGTCCATCTGTTTTTTTCCCCCTAACTTCCACACGAGTGAAATCATATGATATTTGTTTTTCTCTGACTGACTTATTTCACTTAGCATAATGCAATACTGTTTTTAATACTAAAAATTTGGAAAGAAATTAAATGTTAATCTGTAAGGAATTGGTTTTATGACTTGTAATGTATCAATGAGGAACACTATATAGTTAGAAGAATCATGGAGACAAGTGTACTAAAATGGAAAAAAATCTCTGAGCTGTATTCTTAAGGGAAAATCCCCAAATCATATAATGTACCTACAGTGTGATTCCATTTTTTATTCATACACCTACATATGCAGAGAATGGTACACATAGAAAAAGAGTGGGAAGGGCCTGGGAGGATAAGGGGGTAGTTTCACTTTTAATCTTATATACTTAAAAACTGCTCTAGTGTTTTACAACAGAAAGGTATTCATTGTATAAAAGGTGGGGGGGGGAACAAAATTCTAGTCAATTCTAAAAAATTTATGTGAGAACAAGGAGTCTAGTTAATTTTGTTGGTATTTCATGGTTAAGAATTAATATAATAATTAAATCTGCATTACATTTCAAACAAAAAATCTTGATGCAGTCCACATGACTTGCCATAGATATTCTCAAACAAGCTAAAACTTTCCCTCATATTAAAATGACATAATTTCTTTCCTGCTATGCTTAGGGTCTTGGAATAATTTAGTTCACCACACCCTTTAATCCTCAATAAAAGTGCTAGGTTACTGGCAATGTTACTTTCTTTCAAAGTATTTGTAGAAATATCTTGCTCTTTATGCCCATGTTTTCGTTGGAAGGATTGAATACTTATTCCACTATAAAATAAGGCCTAATTTTCATTTTATTTTGTACTTTAGTGATACTACTTTATGACTTGGGATGAAGGTAAAAAAGGAAGAGTGCAATAACAAGTTGGCCCACATAATTGTAATTTAGGTTAATGTGACTCACACTAGTAATAAACTTCCTGTCCTGGAAGGTACATATCAGTTATTAACTCATGCTTTGAGGTATGGGAGGAAGGAGACACTATTATCAAAGTGGTATAAGTTTAAATTCTTAAGCTGTCAAGGAAAATTTCAAAAGGACCCACTCACCTGTTGCTTACCAAACAGATGAACTAGCAAACACCTATTATGAACAACCCCTATAATAAATTTGATGGATACCAGTCAATAAAAGATTGTTCCTTTTGTCAAAGAACACCACACAAAATATTATGGAAAGTCAAATATAAGAAAGTCTGACTTTGAAGGCATTCAATTGGTCAGTGGAGTTAGGGATTACACAAGTCTTGCTAAGAAGTACAAGACATGATCCTTGTTCTCTGGAGGCATATGATCTGGTTTTATTCACATAGAAAGAAGACCTACATGGTGAGGCTGTGTATTGCCAAATATTAACTGAAAAGAACAGAGAAGTGCTATGGAAAATCACAGAAGGGACACGTTATTACTTCACTACATATGAAGTAGTCCGGTAAATTTCACAGCATGAGACATGAGATATCTAATAATGTCTAGAAGGCAATTAGAATATGTAATTAGGGATACCTGGGTTGCTCAGTCAGTTGTGTCTGCCTTTGGCTCAGTCATGATCCTAGGGTCCTGGGATTGAGTTCCACATAGGACTTGCTCAGTGGTGAGTCTGCTTCTTCCTCAGCCTACTGCTCCCCCTGCTTGTATGTGCTCTTTCTCTTCTCTGACAAAAAAAGAAAAGAAAAAGAAAGAAAGAAAAAAAGAAATACTAAAAATATATGATTAAAGCTTGGGAAAGAACACTGGGTTGAAGATACAGACTCTGGAATCATTTGCATAGATGTGACAGATAAGGTTTTCATCCAGAGATACCCAGAGTGAGAATGGAAGGAAGATTAAAACCTAAAGAAAATAGTAAGAGTGTGGGAAAATAAGGACAGATTAAAAAAAAAAAAGAACATCAAGAAATTTAAAATACATTTAAAATAAAAATTTTATGAATTGAGTAATAGCTTATGGATACAGGTGTAGAGATATTAGTAGATGGAAGATAGTTCGTAGGAAATTATACAGAAGGCAGCATGGAGAAATACGTAATGAAAAGTATGGATTAAGAAAGCTGAGGAAAGAGTGAGAAAGTTATTATCCAACAAAATTTCCAGAAAGCAAGATAAAAAGGAGAGAGAGAAATTTGATGAAATAATGGTTGATAATTTCCCAGAATTGATGAAGCAATGTCTCAAAGTTAATAATCAGGAGTCTTAAGCTGAATAAATAAAAAGAAGCACACCCTAGGCATGTTGCAGTGAATTGAAGTGCAGCAAAGATAAAACGTGGAAAGGAATCATATAAAAGGCAGATTACCTATGAAAAAATAACTATTAGATTAGCAACAGAGCAGCAACAAATTTTCCCAAGAATAGTAGTGGAAGCTAGAAGTTAATTAAACTGTATCTTCATCTTTTTTGTTATTTTTTTGTTTTTGTTTTTTATTTTTTATTAAACAGTATCTTCGGGGCACCTGGTAGCTCAGTGGGTTGGGCCTCTGCCTTCAGCTCAGGTCATGATCTCAAGAGTTAACTGACTGAACCACCCAGGCACCCCTCATTTTATTATTTTTAGGCTTTTTTTTGGCCTATTTGAAATATACTTAAACAGGAGAGAGTTTTAAGAAAGAGAATGATCTACAATATCAAATATTAAAATATTTATATATATAATATCAAACATCCAGAAATATACAATATCAAATATCCAGAAAATGAGACCAGGAAATTCCACAGTTTTGTGTTCTAAGAGGCCACTGATTATGTGCCAAAGAATTGTTTTCCTAGAGAAGGGAGAATGGAGACATCCTTTCCAGCCTGCCTACATCTGCTCCTACCCTTTCTCCTCTCCAGTTACAATAGAGGAGATGTCCTTCTGCCCACTGAAGATCAGTCCTTTCTCTCTGTGTCTGGATCCCACCTTTCCTACCATTTTAGGACTCATATATTTATCCCTTGTCTTTCATATTATTTTTGCTCTCTCCCTTTCTACAAGTTCCCTACTAGCATTTAAACATGTTTAAGTCTCTCCTATCTATCTTTGAACTCCTCCCAAATTTCCACAAAACCAAATACGGCCTCTAATTCACTCTTAGAATGTTATTCCAACCACTGCCTTATTTATCTCTTTCCATATCTGCTAAACATCTTAAAAGAATTATCTCCAATTATTGTCTCAATATCTGTATGTCCTATTTACCTCTGAAACCTCTCGAAATGTAGCTCCTCCCTACCCACCCAACAAGAATTACTCTCCTAAAGATCACCAGTGATTTCTTTGTCTTGCTCTTTTACCATTACTCAGTATTCCGTACCACTTCTTTCTCATTCACCATCAAAATAAATGCAGTGTTCAGTGAGTATTTACCATATTCCGGGCACTTTATGTGCATTATTTGCCTCTTCAAACCTCTCTTCCTTTGGCTTCCATGACCTAATACTCCTCTGATTTCCCTTCTACTTCTTCAGTAGGTACTCTCCAGTTTCTTTGCTCATCCTCATCTCTCTGGCCTTTAATAGATGAAGTTTCTCGAAGTCATCATCCTTATTCCTTTACTCTTCTCACTTTATACCACAGATAACTGCCTCCATTCATATACATCAATCTGTACAGAGATGAGTCCCAATTTTATTTTCATTTCATCCATTAATATTTTAATATGTAAATATTTTCATTTATTATTTATTTTTATTATTATGTTATGTTAGTCACCATACAGGAGATCATTAGTTTTTGATGTACTCTTCCATGATTCATTGCTTGCGTATAACACACAGTGCTCCGTGCATTCCGTGCCCTCCTTAATACCCATCACTAGATTTACCCATCCCCAACCCCCTCCTCTCTAAAACCCTCAGTTTGTTTCCCAGAGTCCATAGTCTCTCATGGTTCATCTCCCACTCCGATTTCTCCCCCTTCAGTTTTCCCTTCCTCTTCTAATGTCCTCCATGCTATTGGTTATGTTCCACAAATAAGTAAAACCATATAATTTACTTTCTCTATTTGACTTATTTCACTTAGCATAATCTCCTCCAGTCCCATCCACGTTAATGGGAAAGTTGGGTTTTCATCCTTTCTGATGGATGAGTAATATTCTGGGTATACAGACCACATCTTTATCCATTTGTCTGTTGAAGGGCATCTTGGCTCTTTCCACAGTTTAGCGATTGTGGGTGTTTCTGCTATGAACGTTGGGGTACAGATGACCCTTCTTTTCACTACATCTGTATCTTTGGAGTAAATATCCAGTAGTGCAATTGCTGGGTCATCGGGTAGCTCTATATTTAATTTTTTGAGGAACCTCCACACTATTTTCCAAAGTGGCTGCACCAACTTGCCTTCCCACTAAGATGGTTCCCCTTTCTCCACAACCTCTCCAACACTTGATGTTTCTTGCTTTGTTAATTTTTGCCCTTCCAACTGGTGTAAGTTGGTATCTCAGTGTTGTTTTGATTTGGATTTCCCTGATGGCTAATGATGATGAACATTTTTTTCATGTGTCTGTTAGCTATTTGTTTGTCTTCTTTTGAGCAGTATCTGTTCATCAACATGTAAATCTTTAAAGGATAATCACTCTTTTTTTTTTTTTTTTGTAAAACATAACCATAAAACCATTATTGTACATAAAACAAAGCTAACTATAATTCTTTAATATTAGCAAATACCCAATGACCAACTTTCCAAGTATCTTATAAATATCATAAAATTTTCTATTTTTAAAAAAATTCAGGTTCTAATTGAGCTTTTGTCTTGATTGCAAGTCTTTAATGGTTTCTTAATAGTCTTAGAATAAAGAAGAAAATCTGTATCCTGTCCTATAGATTCTGCACGATTTTTTTTCCTGGCTTATCTATTCAGCCAAATCAATAAGGTCAAATCTGGAAATCTAAATTGTTGTTTCATATCCAGTATATATATATATATATTTTTTTTTTTTTTAAGATTTTATTTATTAGAGTGAGAGAGAACACAAGCAGCAGAGGGAGAGGGAGAAACAGGCTCCCCACTGAGCAGGGAGCCTGATGAGGGACTCGATCCCAGGACCCTGGGATCATGACCTGAGCCAAAAGGCGGATGCTTAACGACTGAGCCACCCAGGCTCCCCTCACATCCAGTATCTTGAGTTGACATACAGCTAATAATATTAAGCCAAAAAGGGAACTGAAACCCTCTTGGTGAAATTTGCATCTTTTGAAGTTTGTTTTGACCAAAAGGAGGGAGTTGAAAAATACTGATGGGGGAGGTGATGCAGGCCTAGCTCATCTAAAGCAAGGGGAAGGGCCTTAGCAGACATTGCCCTCTGACAGCCTGCCACTTGTGCTCCACAGCAAACTCCCAGTGTTTGGGGAAAATCTAACATGACTGGAACTCTTTCCTGTGTTATGCTTGGCCAGTCTTCACAAGCACAGACTGCCTAGACAAATCTCTTGCTGCTAGCTAATTAGTTTACCTCTAAAGATGTGCAGACAAAACTTGGTCTTCCTAAACTGTTTGCGTTTTTCCCCCCTCATAAGTATGGTTCTTTGTTTTTTCCTTGACAACAATAAAATGACTGTCTCCCTCTATGTCAAAAATTTTGTTTGTAGTTAAATGTCCCTAAGTTATTCTTTGGTATTAAAGGATTGGTCTTACTCTCAAATCTGTTCTTTCTTTGCTGCTTCTCTCCTCAATAGTTCCAGGTGGAAATATGGAGTATTTTTAAGTGATTTCTTGTCCCTCACCACTGGCTCCTTTCCAATTGCCAATTCGTCACCCAGATCTGAATCTACTTTTAAAATACATCTTGATAGCAACCTCTGTAGACTGAGCCCAAACCATCTATCATTTGGACTATTGAAATTCTCTCCCAGTTTGTTCTAATTGTTCTTCCTACATTCATATTCACTCCTTCCATTTCATTTCCCCATTGGAGCCAGAATGTGTTTTATTTTTAAGATTTTATTTATTGATTGATTGATTTTGAGAGAGAGCAAGAGAGAGGGAGAGAGCACAAGGGAGAGAGGGAGTAGATGGGGGAGAGGGAGAAGCAGACTCCCTGCTGAGGAGGGAGCTCCATGTAGGGCTTGATGCAGGACTCGATCCTGGGACCCTGCAATCATGACCTGAGCTGAAGGTGGACGCTTAATTGTCGGAGCACCCAGTCATCCCGCCAGTGTTTTTTTAAAACCTCCTTTCTCATCACATATTGCTCCCTTTTTTTTTAAATACTTCAGATGGCTTCCATTATATATGATAAAATGATAAATTGTGAATCCTTAACTCGGCCTGCTCTTTCACAAGGCCTGCTTGCTTTGGCCCCATAGACCTTTCTAAGTTGATCTGATACTATATTTTTCCCTTACAACTATAGTCACACTGCCCTTCTTTCTCATTTGGCAGCATATCTTCTCCTACCCCAGGACCTTGACACATGATATTCTTTCTGTCCCAAATCCCCATTGCTACCTTAGAAGTTGGCTTACATATCACTTCCTCAAAGAGGACTTTCCTGAACTTCCTACTAAGTTAAGGATTTTTTTCTGAAGTCTGTCATAGCTCTAAACACAATTTATGATTTTAATGCTTTATATAATGATTTGTTTAATATCTTATTCCTGACTAGCCTATGGATTCCAAAAGGACAAGGATCATATCAATTTTTTTAAAAATTCTGTATAATAAATGCCTAGAATGTAGCAGGCACTAAATACTTGTTTTGAACAAATGGATGAGATAAGATATCAGACAGCATTTAGTAACAGTGTCTGGCAATAAGGCAATGCTCAAGTTGATTTTCCTTTTTTATTTGAACTATTTGCATCACATACTGGTCTTTAGAGGAATATTGTTAGGTTTTTTTTTTTTTTTCAAGGTATGTATTTTAAATATTTGGGATGGCTACAATTGTTCCACAGATGTCAGGCTAGCCTAAAAAATTAATTGCTATAAAATTAAAGTACCATGTATGATTCCAGTGTTCAGTTGAGCTGTTAGATGATTCCTATATTTTCAATTTAATGAAGAGAGAGAATGTTTTTGTAGATACCTTTGAAATTGAGATTGTTAAAGCTCCATGATTGTATATTGAGTACCAAGAATGTAATTCTCCTATGCTATAGAAGGTTATAGAGGTTTGTGTACTCCCCCCCCCCTTTTTATTAACATATAGTTTATTATATGTTTCAGGGGTACAGGTCTGTGATTCTTCAGTCTTTCACAAGTCATAGAACTCAACATAGTACATACCCTCCCCAGTGTCCATCACCAGCCACTCCATCCCTCCTGCCCCTTTCCCCTCCAGCAAACCTCAGTTTGATTCCTGACATTAGGTATCTCTTATGGTTTGTCTCCCTATCTGGTTTCATCTTGTTTCATTTTTCCCTTCCTTCCCCTATGATCCTCTTTTTTGTTTATCAAATTCCTCATATCAGTGAGGTCATATGATAATTGTCTTTCTCTGATTGACTTATATCGCTTAGCATAATACCCTCTAGTTCCATAATCCCTCTAGTTCCATCTTGCCATCACTGCAAATGGCAAGATTTTGAGATTTTTGATGGTTGCATAGTATTCCACTGTATGTGTATGTATATATATGTATATGTGTGTGTGTATACATATATATATGTATGTATATATATATATACCACTTCTTTTTTTTTTAATTTTTAATTTTTTTTAACATATAATGTAATATTAGCCCCAGGGGTACAGGTCTGTGAATTGACAGGTTTACACACTTCACAGCACTCACCATAGCACAAACTCTTCCCAATGTCCATAACCCAACCACTCTCTCCCTATCCCCCTGCCCCCAGCAACCCTCAGTTTGTTTTGTGAAATTAAGAGTCTTTTATGGTTTGTCTCCCTCCTGATCCCATCTTGTTTCATTTTTTCCTTTCCTAACCCCACCCCCCTCGACATTGCTTCTCAACTTCCTCGTATCAGGGAGATCATATGATAATTGTCTTTCTCTAATTGACTTATTTTGCTAAGCATAATACCCTCTAGTTCCATCCACATCGTTGCAAAAGGCAGGATTTCTTTTTTTTTTTTTTGATGGCTGCACAGTATTCCATTGTGTGTGTGTGTGTGTGTGTGTGTGTGTGTGTGTGTATATCACTTCTTCTTTATCCGTTCATCTGTTGATGGACATCTAGGTTCTTTCCATAGTTTGGCTATTGTGGACATTGCAGTTATAAACATATAAACATTTGGATGCATGTGCTCCTTTGGATCACTACATTTGTATCTTTAGGGTAATTACCCAGTAGTGCTATTGCCGGGTACTAGGGTAGCTCTATTTTCAAATTTTGAGGAACCTCCATACTGTTTTCCAGAGTGGCGCACCAGCTTGCCTTCCCACCAACAGTGTAGGAGGGTTCCCCTTTCTCCACATCCTTGCCAGCATCTGTTGCTTCCTGACTTGCTAATTTTAGCCATTCAGACTGTTGTGAGGTAGTATCTCACTGTGGTTTTTTTTTTTTTTTTAAGATTTTATTTATTTATTTATTTGACAGATTACAAGTAGACAGAGAGGCAGGCAGAGAGAGAGAGAGAGGAAGGGAAACAAGCTCCCTGCTGAGCAGAGAGCCCAATGTGGGGCTCGATCCCAGGATCCTGAGATCATGACCTGAGCCAAAGGCAGAGGCTTTAACCCACTGAGCCACCCCAGTGTCCCTCACTGTAGTTTTGATTTGTATTTCCCTGATGCTGAGTGACGTAGAGCACTTTTTCATGTGTCTTTTGGCCATTTTGGTGTTTTTGCAGAAATGTCTGTTCATGTCTTCTGCCCGTTTCTTGATTGGATTCTTTGTTATTTGGGTGTTGAGTTTGATAAGTTCTTTATACATCTCAGATACTAGCCCTTTATCTGATATGTCTTATGCGAATATCTTCTCCCATTCTGTCAGTTGTCTTTTGGTTTTGTTGATTCTTTGCTTTGCCGTGCAAAAGCTTTTGATCTTGTTGAAGTCCCAATAGTTCATTTTTGCCCTTGTTTCCCTTGCCTTTGGCGATGTTTCTAGGAAGAAGCAGCTGTGGCTGAGGTCGAAGAGGTTGCTGCCTCTGTTCTTCTCAAAGATTTTGATGGATTCCTGTCTCACATTGAGGCCTTTCATCCACTTTGAGTCTGTTTTTGTGTGTGGTGTAAGGAAATTGTCCAGTTTCATTCTTCTGCATGTAGCTGTCCAATTTTCCCAACACCATTTATTGAAGAGACTGTCTTTTTTCCATTGGACATTCTTCCCTGCTTTGTCAAAGATTAGTTGACCAAAGATTGAAGGTCCATTCCTGGACTCTCTATTCTGTTCCATTGATCTATGTGTCTGTTTTTGTGCAAGTGACATACTGTCTTGATGATTACAGCTTTGTAATAGAGTTGAAATCTGAAATTGTGATGCCACCAACTTTGGTTTTCTTTTTCAACATTCCTCTGGCTATTTGGGGTCTTTTCTGGTTCCATATACATTTTAGATTATTTTTCCATATATTTGAAAGAAATTAATGGTGTTTTGATAGGGATTGCATTAAATGTGTAGATTGCTCTAGGTAGCATAGATATTTCCATGGTATTTGTTCTTGCAATCCATGAGCATGGAATGTTTTTCCATTTCTTTGTGTCTTCCTCAATTTCTTTCATGACTACTGTATAGTTTTCTGAGTATAGATTCTTTGCCTCTTTGGTTAGGTTTATTTCTAGGTATATTATGGTTTTGGGTGCAATTGTAAGTGGGATTGACTCCTTAATTTCTCTTTCTTCTGTCATATTGTTGGTTTATAGAAATGCAACTGATTTCTGTGCATTGATTTTATATCCTGATACTTTACTGAATTCCTATATAAGTCCTAGCAGTTCTGGAGTGAAGTCTTTTGGGTTTTCCACATAAAGTATCATATCATCTACAAAGAGTGAGAGTTTGACTTCTTCTTTGCTGATTCTGATGCCTTTTATTTCTTTTTGTTTTCTGACTGCTGAGGTTAGGACTTCAAGTACTATGTTGAATAGCAGTTGTGATAGTGGACACCCTGCCATGACCCTGACTATGGGGAAAAGCTGAGAGCTTTTCCCTATTGAGAATGATATTTGCTGTGGGTTTTTCATAGATGGCTTTGACGATATTGAGGTATGTACCCTCTATCTCCACATTGTGAGGGGTTTTGACCAAGAAAAGATGCTGTACTTTGACAAATGCTTTTTCAGCATCTATTGAGAGTATCGTATGGTTCTTGTTCTTTCTTTTATTAATGTATTGTATCACATTGATTGATTTTCAGAGGTTGAATTAAGCATGCAGCCCAGGAATATATCGCACTTGGTCATGGGATAATCCTTTTAATGTATTGTTGGATCATATTGGCAAGTACTTTGATGAGAATTTTTGCATTCGTGCTCATCAAGGATGTTGGTCTGTAATTCTCTTTTTTGATGGGGTCTTTGTCCGGTTTTGGGATCAAGGTAATGCTGGCCTCATAAAATGAGTCCTCTTTGCTTAGAGGACTCCTTGCAATATTTCCTGTAGGGCTGGTTTGGTGTTTGCAAATTCTTTTAGTTTTTGTTTGTCCTGGAAGCTTTTTATTTCTGCTTCTATTTTCAGTGACAACCTAGCTGAGTATAGTATTCTTGGCTGCATATTTTTCCCATTTAGTGCTCTGAATATATAATGCCAGTTCTTTCTGGCCTGCCAGGTCTTTGTGGATAGATCTTCTGCCAGTCTAGTATTTCTACCATTGTAGGTTATAGACCTCTTTTCCTGAGTGCTTTCAGGATTTTCTCTTTGTCTCTTGTAAGTTCTACTACTAGGTGATGGGGTATTGAACTCTTTTTATTGATTTTTAGGGGCATTCTTGGTGCCTCCTGGATTTTGGTGCCTGTTTCCTTCCCTAAATTAGGGAAGTTCTCTGGTGTAATTTTCTCCAGTATACCTTCTGTCCTTCTCTCTCTTTCTTCCTTTTCAGGGATCCCAATTATTCTAATATTATTTCATCTTATGGTATCACTTATGTCTCAAATTCTCCCTTTGTGATCCAGTAGTTATTTATCTCTCTTTTCCTCAGCTTCTTTATTCTCCATCATTTAGTCTTCTATATCAATAATTCTCTCTTCTGCCTCATTTATCTTAGCAGTAAGAGCCTCCATTTTTGATTGCACATCATTAATAGCTTTTTTGAATTCAACTTGGTTTTTAGTTCTTTTATTTCTCCAGAAAGGGATTCCCTAGTATCTTCTATGCTTTTTTCATGCCCCAGCTAGCATCTTTATAATCGTCATTCTGAACTCTAGTTCTGACATCTTACTAATGTCCATATTGATTAGGTCCCTAGCAGTTGGTACTGCTTATTGTTCTTTTTTTAAAGTGAATTTGTCTGCCTTGTCATTTTGTCCAGAGAAGAAGAAAAGAATGAGAGAACAAAATACTAGAAGGGTAACAATGACCGTGGAAAGATATACACTAACCAAATCAGAAGAGACCCAAATCTGGGGGCAGGGGGGAATGATTAGGCTGGTGAATAGAACAGATCCATGCACTTGATTTTGGGTGTATTTTGGTCTGTTAAAAGAGACTGCCTTCCAAAATTTTAAAGAAAGAAAACATATATATGTATATAAATAAGGGTTAACACAATGAAGGGATAGAATATGACTGTAAAGGTGAAAATTGAAAAGGTTTTAAAAAAGGAATTAATAAGTTAAGCAGTTGGTTAAAAAAAGAAAAAAAAAAAGGAGAGAATGAGATCAGGCTGGAGACTAGAACAAAATCATATGCTCAATTTAGGATATATTTTAGTCTGTTGAAGAAACTGTATCCCAAAATTTTAAAGAAGGAAAATCTCACATGTATATAAAAAATAAGGTTAAATACAATGAAGGGATAGAAATGAGTATAGAAATAAAAATTAAGGGGCACCTGTGTGGCTCAGTGGGTTAAACCTCTGCCTTCAGCTCAGGTCATGATCTCAGGGTCCTGGGATCAAGCCGTACATTGGGCTCTTTGCTCAGCAGGGAGCCTGCTTCCCCCTCTCTCGCTCTGCCTGCTGCTCTGCTTGTGATCTCTCTCTCCCTCTGTCAAATAAATTTAAAAAAAAATTAAAAATATTTTTTAAAAGTTATTGATAAGATAAAATAGTTAAAGTGGGTTAAAATGGAAGGAGGAAAAATTTAAAAAATAGAAAAAGAAAATAATAATATACATTTAAAAAATTTAACTTGGAAATACTAAAGAATGATTGGGGGGGGGAAGCCGTGAATTCTATGTGCTATATTCCTCTAGAATTGGTGTTTTGCAGTCTCATTGATCAGTAAACTTGTTCTTGGCTGGATGTTCTGGCTGATCTTCTGGGGGAGGGGTCTGTTGCAGTGAATCTCAAATATCTTTGCCTGAGGCAGAATTGCACTGCCCTTGCCCAGGGTTAGGCTAAGTAATCTGGTTGGGTTTACCCTTGGTAGCTTTTGTTTCCTGAAAGTTTTCCCTACAGCTTTGGAGGATGAGAATGAAGATAGCAGCCTCCTAGTCTCCCTCCTTGGAGGAGCCCAGAGCTCTGGGGGCCCCCCTTTTCAGTGAGCCCTCAGTGAAAAGCAGTCCATCGTTCCTGTCTCCCTGGTCTCTGGCCACTGTCCGAGCTCACCCAGCCTGTGACCAAGCATTTTTATCTCTGGCACATGGCTCCTTTTGGAGTCTCCACACCCAGCAGATTCCTATAGCATGCTCCCATGTCATTCCTCCCAGTAGAGGAAGTGGGGGGAGGGGTGTCCTGGATCTGACACTTGTGGCGTCTGTGCTGAAAGTGTAGTGGCCTGACATTGCTTCAGATCATTGTTTATGGCAACCCTGAGCTGAGAGTGTACTCTTCAGTTCCATCTTTGCAGCTGGTTTCCCTGCTCTGATACCTGAGAGCTCTGCCACACTTAGGCACTCAGTCTTTCTGTGACTACTGAGGGTCCTGAAACCACACTGACCCAGCAATGATTCCACCCCCACTTAGCCTCTGGAGCAGCATCCCTCAGTGGAGTAGACTTCTAAAAGTTCTGATTTTGTGCTCCACTGCTCTACCACTTGCCGGGAGCCAGCCCCTCTCCCCACCAGTCTATCTTTTTGTATATTGTCTCAGATTCACTTCCCTGCACATCCTACATTCCAGAAAGTGGTCATTCTTCTGTTCCTAGAATTGCTTCTATTCTTCCATTAGAGCTGTTGAGTTTGTAGGTGTTTGGAATAGTTTGATAAAAATCTAGTTGAATTCCTGGGACCAGATGAAATTTATGTCTCCTACTCCTCCACCATCTTGCTCCTCTTCTGACTTTGGGTTCTTTATCAAAGGATTGACTTCTATCAGTAGTAAGGTATTTATAAAACATAACAATAAGATAATAGTAGCTTATAGAATTTATTTAGCACTAACTACATGCCAGATACTTTACTAAATACTTATGTGTTTTATCTCATTTAATCTCGATTAACAAATTAGGTCAGTAACTAAAAGTATTTCAGTTAATAAAACCAATCCTGTGATATAAAAAGTATTTTCAATGCCATTTCTAGAACTTGAGTTTGAATAGGTTAAGTAGCTGTTCTTAAAAACTCTAAGAGATGGCATAATCTATCATCATTACTTGTTCATAAAATTAAATATGTGTTAACAATGGGTACTTGCCAACAATCATTGCCACTTGGAACTCAAGATTTAGTTTATGTGACAAATTAATGTTGTTTAGTGGACGAGATTAGGATTAGGAAGAGATTACATAGTGGACAGAGCATAGATTTGAAATTAGACACACCTTGGTTTGCAGCTCAGTATCAACATTTAGTTTTAGTCTAATCTTGGGAAGGTTATTTCATATCTTTGAACCTTAGTTCCCCTATCAGTTAATTGGGGATATAATATAATGCCTGCTTTACAGTGCTAAAGTAAAGGGTAAACAGGAAAATATATGAAAGTGTCTACTATTTGCCATGTAATAAGTTATAGTTCAATAAATTACAATTTTTAATTACTTTTGTTATAAATATTTCAATCTGAGAACAATAGATATTAATTTTGTGGATTTTTAAAAAGATTTTATTTATTTATTTATTTGACAGAGAGAGAGAGAGATCACAAGTAGGCAGAGAGGCAGACAGAGAGAGAGGGGGAAGCAGGCTCCCTGCCGAGCAGAGGGCCCGATGTGAGGCTTGATTCCAGGACCCTGAGATCATGACCTGAACCAAAGGCAGAAGCTTAACCCACTGAGCCACCCGGGTGCCCCCAATTTTGTGAATATTATGGGTAAAAATAATCCCTCATATTTTGATAAAAGTAGATGAATTTAGTAATGTCTAGTAAAATAGCAATATCAAAGTTATACCTAAATTACTTAAAATTTATTAATAATTTGCATGCAAAGATTAATTATTTAACTTTCAAAATTATTAAGAGTAATTTCCATTGAGGAGTAAGAATTAAGATTGTATATCTTGCAGGACTGGTGGGTGGTTCAGTTGGTTAACCAGGCAATTCTTGATTTCAGCTCAGGTCATGATCTCGGTGTCATGAGATCAAGCCCTCTGTTGTGCTCCATGCTTAATGGGGAGTCTTTCTCTCCCTCTCCCTCGGCTCCTACCCCTCTTGTGTGCATGCTCTCTTTCTCAAATATATGAATTTTTTTTTTAATGTGTATCTTGTAGTTAGTCAACATTTTTCAAGTACATTTAGTGGCTGAATGTGATAATAAAAGAAGTAGAGGGAGAAATGAGATTCACTATTTTCTTTCCATGTTTATTACTACTTACCATTTATTAATACTGATTTATTACTGCTTGCTTAAGTTTCTCATTAATAGCCTTCTAAATCATCTTTCCATTTCACCTCATTTATACAAGTTTGAAAGATGAATACTCCTAAAAGTACAGCTCAAACCATATTATAACTTAAGCATCTGCAGTTTCCATTTTCTTAAAAGATTTTATTTATTTATTTATTTATTTATTTATTTGTCAGGGAGAGAGAGAGAGAGAGTGAGCGCATGCACACTAGTGGGCAGAATGGCAGGCAGAGGAGGAGAGAGAAGCAGGCTCTCTGCTGAGCAAGAGCCTGATATGGGATTTGATCTCAGGACGCTGGGATCATGACCTGAGCTGAAGGCAGTGGCTTCACTGACTGAGCCACCCAGGCATCCCTGCAGTTTCCATTTTCTACCAAAGAAAGTATATACCTATCTTGGTTTGTAGACTGTCATGTTGTAGACTGTTTCCCTCATTTTTACTCAATGATATGTTCTCATACCCAGAGCTGGATCAAGGTGTGTCATCACACAGACTCCTGTCCTTAATTCAACTTTGTATTTTAAAAATATTCGTAAGTTTATTTAATGGGGGTGGAATGAAATAGATTTTTATTTTACACTTTAAAACATTTTTAAAATTCAGGAAAATACAAAAAAGAGTATAGCAATACTTTTATTCCTCTGATGTAGAATTAAACATTGTTAATTTTTTTTTTTATCATATCTTAGATTTTTCTTAAAGGGGTTTCTAAAACACATTACTGTTTAAGCTTAAGCCTTAGGGAACTAAAACTAACACCCCCAGTTCAATTCACTTTTCTAATTCTGCTGAAGCTTCCTCTATGAAGAGTTCAGTGTACCTTCTGCCTAAACAATTTTTAAAATAATTTTACTTATCTATGCTTACCAACAGATACAGCATACATTGTGTGATTTTATTTATATAATACCATATTATACCTATCATTTGCAATTTTCCTTACTCATTTTATATCTGAAATCTCTCCAGTATAATTTAGAAATAGATGTAATTTATTTTTTTAGCTGTTATATAGGCCCATCTCATGAATACTCTACATTTTAATTGTCTAGTCCCCTACTGCTGAACACTTAGATTGTTCCCTGGTTTCACTGTTAAAAACCATGCTGTAATGAATGTCTTCATGTATCCTGGAACATCAATATAAGAGTTTCTTTAGGATATCTCCTGTAAGTGTGTACTTTTTTTTTAACTTTACCAAATATAGCCAGATTGCTGTCATCAGAAAAATCTCTATTTCCTCCCATTTTCATCAAAAAATATTATTGGGTGGAAATGGTCTTATCTTATTGTTCTTTTAAAATCTGTACTTCTCTAATTACCTTCCAGATTCAGAGGTTGGCCTTTTAACTTTCCTTTTCTATGAATTAATTGTTTATATCCTTTGGCCATTTTAAAATTGTTGAATTGTTGATATTTTTCCGCCCCACCCCCTTTTTTTGAGCCTGAAAATATCTGCTTCCTACTATCATAAACTCTGATGTCTTTGTTTTTTTAATTAAGCTACCTTAAATTTATATATAATCAAAATACAAAGAACTAAACTCTTGGGTATTTTCATTCATGGATATGATGTGTCTCTTCATTTATTCAGATCTTTAAAAAATTTTCTTTAGTAAAGTGTTATAGTTTTCTGTGTAACAGTCTTCTGCATTTTTGGTTAGATTTTTTACCTTAAACATTTTATAGTTTATTTTACCTTAGGCATTTTGTAGTTCTGTTCATATGGTGAATGAGAATTTAAAAATTACTATTTCCAATTTATTTGCTTAAAATAGGAACATTATTGAATTTCATACATTGAATTCTCATATTCATATAGTTTGGATAGTATCTCTCAGGATTTTCTATGAAGAGGATTATGGTTTTCCAATAATGACAATTTTGTCACTTATGGTATGTATAATAATCATTATATTGTCACACTTAATCGTTATATTGTCTTTTTAAATTGATTAGCTCCTCTAGCACAATATTGACTAGGAACAATGCTTGCAGGTGTCTTGGTGCATTCCTGATGTTAATAGGAATGCTTTTATATTTCCTAAAAAATCATGATGCTTGGTATGGAATTGTCTAGATACTTCTTAAAGTTCCTTTCAGAAGGGGAAATCGGAGGGGGAGACAAACCATGAGACTGTAGACTCTGAGAAACAAACTGAGGGTTTTAGAGGGGAGGGGAGTGGGGCGATAGGTGACCCTGGTGGTGGTATTAAGGAGGGCATGTATTGCATGGAGCACTGGTTGTTATACCTAAACAGTAAATCCTGGAACACTACATCAAAACTAATGATGTACTGTATGGTGACTAATATAACTTAAAAAAAAAAAACAAAAAAAACAGTTCAAGTTTTTTTTTTTTTTTTTCATCCCCCTCCCCCACTCCCCTTTGAAACCCTTAGATTGTTTCCTGGATTCCACAGTCTCTCATGGTTCATCCCCCCCTCATTCCCCCCCCCCTTCAGTTTTCCCTTCCTTCCCTTAATGTCCTCCATGCTATTGCTTATGTTCCTCATATGACTGAAACCATATGATAATTGTCTTTCTTTGCTTGACTTATTTCACTTAGCATAATCCCGTCCAGTTCATCCATGTCAATGCAAATGGTGATGGCTGAAAAATATTACACTGTATATATGAAACACATCTTCTTTATCCATTCGTGTATTGAAGGACATCTTGGCTCCTTCCACAGTTTGGTTGTTGTAGACATTGCTGCTATGAATGTTGGGGTACATGGGCCCCTTCTTTTCACTACATCTGTATCTTTTGGGTAAATACGTAGTAGCGCAATTGCTGGATCATAGGGTAACTCTATTTTTAATTTTTCGAGGAACCTCCATACGATTTTCCAAAGTGGCTATACCATCTTGCATTTCCACCAACAGTATAAGAGGGTTCCTCTTTTTCCACATCCTTGCCAACATTTGTTGTTAAGCAGGCTTACCACTGAGCAGGGAGCCAGATGCGGGACTTGATCCCAGGACTCTGGGATAATGAGCCATAGGCAGATGCTTAACAACTGAGCCACCTAGGTGCCTCTTTGCCTTGTTAATTTTTGCCATTCTAACTGGTGTAAGGTGGTATCTTAATGTTGTTTTGATTTGAATTTCCCTGATGACTAATGATGTTGAACATTTTTTTGTGTGTCTGTTAGCCATTTGTATGTCTTCTTTGTAGAAATGTCTGTTCATGTCTTCTGCCCATTTTTTGACTTGATAATTTGTCTTTTGGGTGTTGAATTTGAGCAATTCTTTTTTTTTTTTTTTTAAAGATTTTATTTATTTATTTGACAGACAGAGATCACAAGTAGGCAGAGAGGCAGGCAGAGAGAGAGGGAAGCAGGCTCCCTGCCGAGCAGAGAACCCGATGTGGGACTCGATCCCAGGACCCTGAGATCATGACCTGAGCCGAAGGCAGCGGCTTAATCCACTGAGCCACCCAGGCACCCCTGAGCAATTCTTTATAGATCTTGGATACTAGCCCTTAATCTGTAGTGTCATTTGCAAATATCTTCTCCCATTCTGTGGGTTGCCTCTTTGTTTTGTCGACTATTTCCTTTGCTGTGCAGAAGCTTTTTATCTTGATGAAGTCCCACAAATTCATTTTTTCTTTTGTTTCCCTTCCCTTTGAGGCATGTCTTGAAGGAAGTTGCTATGGCCAGTGTCAAAGAGATTACTGCCTATGTTCTCCTCTAGGATTTTGATGGATTCCTGTCTCACATTGAGGTCTTTTCATTCATTTTGAGTTTATCTTTGTTGAGGTATAAGAGAATGGTTGAGTTTCATTCCTTTGTATATAACTGTCAATTTTCCCGGCACCATTTATTGAAGAGTCTTTTTTTCATTGGATATTTTTTTCCTGATTTGTCTAAGATTAGTTGACTGTAGAGTTGAGGGTCCATTTCTAGCAAACTCTGTTCTGTTCCATAGATCTATATGTCTCTTTTTGTGCCGATACCATGCTATCTTGATGATCACAGCTTTGTAATATAGCATGAAATCAGGCAACGTGATACCCCCAGCTTTGTTTTTTTTTTTTTTTTTCAACATTTCCTTGGTGATTTGGGGTCTTTTCTGGTTCCATACAAATTTTCGGATTGTATGTTCCAGCTCTTTGAAAAATGCCATGGTATTTTAATAGGGATGGCATTGAAAGTATAGATTGCTCTGGGAAGCATAGATATTTTAACAGGGTTTATTCTTGCAATCCATGAGCATGGAATATTTTTCCATCTTTTTATGTCTTCCTCAGTTTCTTTCACAAGTGTTCTGTAGTTCCTAGAGTATAGATCCTTTACCTCTTTGGTTAAGTTTATTCCTAGGTATCTTATGGTTTTGGGTGCTATTATAAATGTAATCAATTCTGTAACTTCTCCTTCTACAGTTACTGTGTTAGTGTATAGAAAAACAATTAATTTCTGTGCATTAATTTTGTATGCTGCCACATTACTGAATTGCTATATGAGTTCTAGTAATTTGGGGATGGAGTCTTTTGGGTTTTCCACATAAAGTATCATGTTATCTGTGAACAGAGATAGTTTGACTTCTTCTTTGCCAGTCTGAGTGTATTTTCTTTCTTTTTGTTATCTGATTACTGATGCTAGGACTTCTAGTACTATGTTGAACAATAGTGGCAAGAGTAGACAGTGGGCGTCCTTGCCATGTTCCTGACCTTAAGGGAAAGCTCTCGGCTTTTCCCTATTGAGAATGATATTCACTGTGGGCTTTTATGATGGTTTTTATGAAATTGAGGAATGTTCCCTCTATCCCTGTACTCTGAAGAGTTTTAATCAGGAAAGGATGATGTATTGTGGAAAACGGTTTTTCTGCAGCAGTTGAGAGGATCATATGGTTCTTGTCTTTTCTCTTATTAATGTGCTCTATCACAATGATTGTTTTGCGAATGTTGAACCACCTTTACATCTCAGGAATGAATCCCACCTGATCATGATGGAAAATCCTTTTAATGTGCTGTTGGATCCTATTGACTAGGATCTGATTGAGTATTTGGCATCTATATTCATCAGGGTTATTGGTCTGTAACTCTTCTTTTTGATGGGGTCTTTGCCTGGTTTTTGGATCAAGATAATTCTGGCCTCATAGAACAAATTTGGAAGTTTTCCTTCTGTTTCTATTTTTTGAAATAGCTTCTGAAGAATAGGTATTATTTCTTCTTTAAATGTTTGATAGAATTCCCTGGAAACCATCGGGTCCTGGACTCTTGTTTTTTGGGAGATTTTTGATTACTGCTTCAATTTCATTACTGCTTATTGGTATATTCAAATTGTCAGTTTCTTCCTGTTTCAGTCTTGGTAGTTTATAAGTTTCTAGGAAGGCATCCATTTCTTCTGGGTTGCTTAATTTATTGGCATATAATTGCTGATAATAATTTCTAATAATTGTTTCTATTTCCTTGCTGTTAGTTGTGTTCTCTCCCCTTTCATTCTTAATTTTATTAATTTGGGTCATTTCTCTTTTCTTTTGTATTAGTCTGGCCAGAGGTTTATTGATCTTACTAATTCTTTCAAAGAACCAACTTCTAGTTTCATTGCTCTGCTCTACTGTTCTTTTGGTTTCTATTTCATTGATCTCTTCTTTGGTCTTTATTATTTCTCTTCTGCTTCATTTAGGTTTAATTTACACTTCTTTCTCCAGTTCCTTTAGGTGTAAGGTTAGCTTGTACATTTGGGATTTTTCTACATAGCCTTTTTTGAGAGAGGCTATATATTTCCCCCTTAGAACTGCCTTTGCAGTATCCCATAGGTTTTGGACCAATGTATTTTTGTTCTCATTGGTTTCCATGAATTGTTTAAGTTCTTCTTGAATTTCCTGGTTGACCTAAACATTCTTTAGCAGGATGGTCTTTAACTTCCAGTGTTTGAATTCCTTCCAAAATTTTTTTTTTGTGATTGAGTTTTAATTTCAAAGCATCATGGTGTAAAAATATTCAGGGAATAATATCAGTCTTTTGGTATTGGTTGAGACCTGATTTGTGATCAAGTCTGTGGTCTATTCCGGAGAAAGCTCTGTGTGCATTCAAGAATAATGATATTCTGTTGTTTTAGGGTGGAATGTTCTGTATATATCTGTGAAGCCCATCTGGTCCAATGTGTCATTCAATGCTCTTGTTTCTTTGTTGATTTTCTGCATAGATGATCTGTCTGTTGCTGATAGTGGGGTATTGAGGTCTCCTACTATTAAAGTATTATTGTCAATATGATTCTTTATTTTGGTTAACAGTTGGCTTATGTAGTTGGCTGTTCCCATGTTGGGGGCATAGATATTTACAATTGTTAGATCTTCTTGTTGGATAGATTGCTACCCCAGCTTTCTTTAGAGGTTCATTGCCATGAAGAATGGTTTTCCATCCCCTCACTTTCAGTCTGGATGTATCTTTAGGTTCAAAAGGGGTCTCTTGTAGACAGCATGTGGATGGGTCATATCTCTTTATCCAATCTGCAACCTTGTGCCATTTCATGGAGCATTTAGGCTGTGATGTTGAGAGTGACTATTGAATGATATGATTTTAGTGCCATCATGTTGCCTGTGAAGCCTTTATTTCTATAGAGTGTCTCTGTAAATTACTGGTCTATATTACTCTTGGATCTTTCTTCTTTTATAGAAACCCCCTTAATATTTCCTGGAGGGCCAGCTTGGTGGTCACATATTCTTTCAGTTTCTGACGATTCTGGAAGCTCCTTGTCTCTCCATCCATTCTGAATGGCAGCCTTGCTGGATAAAGTATCCTTGTTACATGTTCTTCTCATTTAGTACCCTGAATATATTATGCCAGTCCTTTCTGTCTTGCCAGGTCTCTGTGGAGAGGTCTGACATTATTCTGATGTTCCACCCTCTGTGTGTAAGGAATCTCTTTTTCCTGGCACTTTCAGGATTGTTTCCTTGGTTCTAAGATTTGCAAGTTTTACTGTAATATGTCTAATGGTTGGTCTGTTCTTGTTGATCTTGGGGGGGGGGCCTCTCTGCCTCTTGGACACAAATGCTTGTTTCCTCCACAGATTAGGAAAGTTTTCAGCTATGATTTGCTCAAATAAATATAATTCCTTCCTCCCCCACTACTCCCTCAGTGATCACAATAATTTTGATAGTGGAATGTTTCATGGCATCATTAATCTTTCTCAGTCAGATCCCTTGGGCTTCTAGCTGTTTATCCCAGGCTTCCTCAGCTTCCTTCTTTTCTGTCATCTTCTAACTCACAAATTTGTCCTTCTGCCTCATTTACACTGGCTGTCAGGGTATCCAGTTTAGACTGCATCTCATTCATAGCATTTTAAAATTTGGCCTGATAAGATCTCATTTCTGCCCTTAGAGATTCCATGTTATTGCTAATATTTTCCCCAAGCCTAGATACTGACTTCATAATTTCTACTCTGAAGTCTGTCTCTGAAATCTTGTTTATATCCATATCCATTAGGTCTGTGCAGAGGCCATAGTCTCTGATTCTTTACTTTGTTAGGGATTCTTCCTCTTAGTCATTCTTTGGAGGGGTGGTTGAGGAATGTACAGAGTCCAAAGTATTGATCAAGCCCAAGATGCACACATCTTATAGGGACCTTTGGGTTCTCATCCTCTTGTTCTTCCTGCTTATCTTCTAGGGGAGAGGCCTGCTGCACTGTTAATCATGCAACCCTGCTTAGGCCTCCTGTCGGAGGGGAGGTGGGGGCTTAGTGGAAGCTGTTCTTTTGAGTATCTGTTCTCTGGTGGCTTTCTGCATCACTTCCATCTCTTCTGAGAGAGCAGAAATGACCGCACCCAAACCTCTGACCCCGAGTAGAGAAAACTTAGTCTGCTCTTCACTGAGCTCTCCAGGATACACAGGCTCAGTTTCTGTCTGTGCTGCTAAAAACCACAGCCTTCCATGGTAATGTGCGCCCACAGCAACTCTCCTAATGGTCAACCCCAGGGCCAGGGCATGTCTTTGCCCTTTGTGCTTCTAAAACCTCGAGTGGCCTTGGTTCACATCGCATGCTCCCACAGCTCCTGAATCCTGTCTGGGGGCTGCACTAAAGTCCTTTCCCCATGCTACTGGTTTGTGAGTCTCTAAGTTTTTTTAAAAAACTCATGAATGGGTGGTGGAATATATCAAATGCCTTTTCTGCTTCTATGGAGATATTCAGAATTTTTTCCCTTTAATCCATTAACATGATGAATTTCTTTGACAAGGTTTCTTTTTTGTTATTATTATTATGAGTTTTACTATTTTATTATTATGAGTTTCTTCATTTCATTTGGAACTTAAGTATAGAATTCAATTAATAATTCTCCTTAATTGAGGATACCCTATCATCATTGGTGAATGGCTCCTCCATTATGTCATTTTACTTATTTTTTTTCACTATCCACAACACTATTCCATTTCTCCTACCCCCAAAGGCTTTTCCTTTAAGGTGTTTATAATATATCCTGATAAAATAAAATGTTTTTTGTGTATGTCTTCGTGTTTATTTATAAAAATGGTATTATCTTATAGATTGTGCTTTGTTTCAACTCTTTTCACGCAACACTATATGTTTAAGAGATATTTTATTGCTGTTTATGCATCTACTATATTATTTTTAAGTATTGTGTAATACTTCAGATTCTGTATCCATTACATGTATTTATCTGTTCCCTTAAGGATGGACACCTAAAGTAACCTTCAACTTTCCGTAACCAAAAAGAGTTTTAAAAAAATCTTTCTGCCTATACACAAAGTATTTTCTTCTAATATAATACTCTGTCTTTCTCAGAAAAAAATAAATCACACTATTACATATTAATAGCTGAATTTCTGTTTTATTAGAGAGCTACAAATTTGATTGATGTAATAAAATTCCTGAAAGGCTTTATGTTGATTCAGATCACCATTATTAAGTCGTTAGTTTTCATTATATCAAGTCCTCACAATACCATGTGCACATCATACTTTGTGGATATTTTTGAAGTCACTGGCCAAATTTGGATTTCTTTGAAGGTCTGAAAATATTTATTGATCTTTCTCTTTTATTCCCCTCTATGCTGTGCCTTTTATTCCTGTGACTTACTCCATACCTGGAAGCCTGTACCTCCCACTCCACTTTATCCATTTTGCCCATTCCCCTGTACTCCCTATATTATTAATTTAATAAATTTAATAAATATCTATAGGATATTCACTTGTGTCAAGTACTATTCTAGAAACTGAGGATGCAGCAATTAAAAAAAAAAAAAAGCTGTACCCTGATGGGCATCATGGTGATGATACTCTTAGGACCTTATAATGTCTCATATTATAATTAGGATTTTATTGTGATATTCACATTACATACAAAAAAGTATTCTTGCTGTCTAATGATCATTTCATAGCCAGGGTCAAAACTTTGATATACCACTGTTAATCAAAAATAAAAAACACACTTGACCTCCTTACTATTTTAGAGCTTTCTCATTGAAAAATTATCTTTATTGTCCATTCTGATTATAGTTTATATAAACATGAAGTATTTATAAGCAAGAATGAAACCTAAATAATTCTACCATAAAATGTTTGTTGTGCATATATAAATATTTTTCTAATGGCTTAGATGAATTCTGATTTTTTAATATACCAAATGAATTTGTAGCACACTCTGAAAATGTTTCTTAAGACACCTTCAAGTACAAATATGCATTATCTTTTTTTATTGAGTTAACAAATGGATTTTTCAAAGATAGGAAATATTATATTCATTATGATTTACATTTAGCAGCTTATTAGCTCATTAATTAATACTAATGAACTCAAGTAGTTAGGAAATTTACAACTTTGTACATTTACAAAGAGTTTTGTTATAGACAAGTATAGCAAGTTAAATTCTAAATAAATGTTAATCAAGTATATATAAATTGAATATTCTTTCTTTTTAAAATATTATTTCTAATATATTTCCTAGTTTAAAATGTAGATAAAATCGTAGCTAATCCCCAGATTGCCAAACTGGTTGCAAAAATCTTGGTACCCAGAGCAGGGGCACTGGATTCCTGCGGAGGAATAAACTTGGTTGCTTGTGCAATGTTAGAAACCTCTGAGGTTAGGTTAGCTTCATTGATGGCTTGAATTGCAATGTAGAATTTGGTGCCATTTTCTATTTTAAAATGTTCTGGTTTAAATTCAAAATTTTCTATTGAGCCAGCCTCCTTAGGTATCAGGCTAGTAGTGTTTACTAAAGCAGCATTGTCAAAATCTTCTTGGAGATCCAGGAAACACATACTTATTCTTATAATGTAGCTCTTGGCTGAAAGACAATAGATACTTCATGTATATTAAAATCAGTAGGATGCCTTATATTGTCTTACACTCAGGGCCCTTCAGAAATGCACAGTAGGATTTAGACATGAAAATCATAGATGTAGATTTTATCTGGTTATTCCATCTTCTTTCTTTTAAGAACAAATATGTAAGTAGTTTTTAATCTAGTTATCTAATCACAAAATTAATTCAAAATCATACAGTACTAAAAAATGAAATCTAGATTTTTTTTTAAAGAAATATAAATACAAAAATCTGAATCTACTTTTAGAACAAGGAACACAATAGCATTCAAGTATAGGAAAGACATTCAGTTCCCCACAACTGTATTATTCTCATTAAGCTGAGAGGGAGTAATAGGAGTGGGGAGTGGGAGATCAGTAGAGTGGGAGACAGGGATAAGGACAAAGGGCAAATGAAAGCAGAGAGGTTAAGATGTGTACTAATTAAAATGTGCTTAAGAACTTAGGCAGATTTTGATTCATACCTTAATTCTACACTTTCTGGCTGTGTAACAAAGAAAAATATATTTCACCTTTTTACCTTCAATTTTCTTATCTATAAAAGGGAGATTCAGTCATTCAATTCATTCAACAAATATTTATTGAATGCCTACTACTTGAGTGGTGATAATTAGATATGATAATGCATGAAAAGTATTTCAGCAGAATGTCTGGGACTTAAATGTTTGAAATATATTATTATAACTGTTACTTTGTCAAGAAAAGAAAGGGAGATGCTGACATAATTTTTTTTATTCCAAAATGCTTTTAGAGGTCTACTAGAGCTATCAATATAAAAATATATTCTCACATTCTGAAATGCCATGAATAAAACATCAAATGTCTTTTTTTGAAGTAAAGACTATTTTGTCATGAAATGTTGCAAGTGTTTTAAGTGTATGGTGAATAACATTGATTTAGTGGTTTTTAAAAAAAATTCAGAGCCTCTGCCTTAACATTCTAGTTTTTTAGTAATAAGCCTTATCAATCTATTTTACTACTCTTCACACACACCCTGCATTCCATTTAGATGGTTCTATATATCTGTTTATCACCTAGCTTTTATTTAATTTAGATATTTTATTCTGAAACTTTGCTTTTTTGACTTTGAATATATTATTTTGTTCCTTCTTTTCCTGTCTGACTACCTGTATGTGCCTTTCATTATCTCTTGGAACTTCAATTTCTGCATCTAAAAGTAGGTGAGTAATGGCTCAGAGTAAACACTCCATACGTGTTTTTTATAAGTAGGACATTAGACAATTCCTAGCAAATGAAAGCCAAAGGGATTTCTTATATATGTGTGTGTGTGTGTGTGTGTGTGTGTATGAATATATATATTATTTATTTATTTAAAATTTTAAAAATCACTCTTCTTTTAAAGATTTTATTCATTTATTTGACAGAGAGATAGATAGATAGCACAAGTAGGCAGAGTGGCAGGCAGAAGGAGAGTGAGAAGCAGGCTCTTTGCTGAGCAGGGAATCTGATGTGGGGTTTGATTCTAAGACCCTGGGATCATGACCCCAGCCAAAGGCAGCCGCTTAACCGACTGAGCCACCCAGGCGCCCCTCTTTTTATATATTTTAAAACATAATATAAAACTTACCTTTTCCTTTATCAAGGACATTGCCAGGGGCCATCCATGAAAGTTGAATGTGATCTTCTTTAACCTTAGCTTCAAGGTCTGTGATTTTGCCAGGTGGGAACACATGAGTATGACTACCAGCAGGAGGAGCTCCTGATACAGTAAATGATCCTCCAGAGGTTAGTCTGCTGAAATCTTCTACTTTAGCTTCTGATATGTCATCTTTGACTTCAGGCCTGGGTGGGTTCAGTATAATTTTACCTACAAAAAAGGTAATTCTGTGACTTTTCATAATTCTATGTCTATTCTTTATCTTGTAATCTCATCTTGCAGCTATAAATGGGTTATTATTGAATGATTGTAGACAGTGAAAAATAGCTTTTAGAGAAAAAACGCTTGTTTTATTGGTATCATTTTAAAACTGATGAGACATTATGCAATGTTAGAACTATCTCTTAACGTATCTGTTTTTATTACTTGACTGTAAATTCTTTGAGGACAAGGCTGGTGTCTTATTTTTTTTTTAGTTATAGCATCTAGCACAATGCTTGCCACATAGAGAGGTGCTCAGGATTTTCTTTTTTTAAGATTTTATTTATTCATTTGACAGAGGGAGAGAGAGAGAGAGCACAAGCAGGGGGAGTGACAGGAAGAGGGAGAGGGAGAAGTAGGCTCCCTGATGTGGAGCTTGATCCCAGAACCCAAGACCTGAGCCAAAGACAGATGCTTAACCGACTGAGTGCCCCCAGGCGCCTCAGTGATTTTTTTTTCAGTGTAAATGAAATGAACTGAGGGAGATGTAAACAAAACACGTTGGAAGCATCATCCTGTGCTAGGTCTTTTAACATGAATATGGCTCTTAAATACACAGATAATTATACAACTGTATACTTATATTTTCCATAGTACATAATATTTTCAGTGTTTACCACTGTAACTTATGTAAACAGATGACACATTTCATCTTAATACTACTTACCATTTTCAACATAGCCTGGCATATACAGAGCTTTGTTCTGTTGTTTTAAACTTAGTCTGGCCATATTGTTTCTCGCCTGGGCATGTACTCTTAAACTGTATCTACCATTTCCATGGTATTCTGTAAAATATCTTGAATAGACACCATCATTCTTCAGAGTATCAGCACCTAGATATTATAACATAATAATTAGCCATTCAGCGGAGTAACAGTGACAGTCCTAAGCACTGTTCATGAGCATTAGTGTTGGTAATCATTTTGGGAGTGAGTATAGCACAGTGGTTTAAGTACATGAACCCCGGTATCAGACTGCTTGGGTTCAGAGCCTGGCCTGGCTACTTGCTAACCTTTGACCCTGGAATAGTAATTCATGGTAAACATTCAATTAACATTAGCTATTATTATTTCATATAGAAATCTTAACAAAATAAAGAAAAAGCATATGCGAAATGGAAGAAGCATATGCAAAACACACTAATGAAAATGGGGAAAAATTATATTTAATTTCCATGAGGAAAGTAAAATTACTCGTAAAATTTAAAGATAAATGTGCTTATATCTTTGTGTAGTTCAGAGAGCAGAGTAGAAAGTATTAAAAACATAAAAATCAAATTTCATTTACTTAAAAATTGATTCATTCACATACATAGGAAATACTGATTTCTAAGTTATGTGACTATAGTAGGATTTTAGCTTCAGTGGAAGTTGATGCAGATTCTTATTACCAGCACCATTGTCCCAGAGCTCCAGTATTACTCGGTGTCCATCTTCAGTTTCTATAGTGGCTGTTACGTTGATTCCCAGAACAGGCAAAAACCCTTGACTGACTTGTGCGTAAACAATCATTGGGCTAGGATAATGTGTTGTACTTTGGCTCATGTGAGCAGTTGCAATTACTGGCAGCGTGGTGGGACTTCTTGCTCGAGTAGTCATTGTAACCGTTAGCATTTGAGATTTGGCATGTTTATTTAGAAGGCTGTAAGTCCAAGTACCGGTCTGAAAATCCAACATATCTATTTGAGAGTTTTGTAATACTTTCCTGTTCTTGTTTGGAATACAAAATTATTTAGAAATTTAGAAATTTAAGCAGAGTAATAGTTAATTATTTAAAAATTTTTTAAAAAAATTTATTTGACAGACAGAGATCACAGGTAGGCAGAGAGGCAGACAGAGACAGAGGAGGAAGCAGGCTCCCCGCTGAGGGGAGCCCGATGCGGGGCTCCATCCCAGGACCCTGGGATCATGACCTGAGCCGAAGGCAGAGGCCTTAACCCACTGAGCCACCCAGGCGCCCCAGTAATGATTTTTAGTACTCAAATTTTATAAGCTAATAAATAGTATGGATATAAATTTCTATTCTACTTGGCTTTTTTTTTTTTTTTAAGATTTTATTTATTTTGAGAGAGAATGAGAGTGAGAGAGCGGGTGGAGTAGGGTGGGATGGTAATGCAAGGAGGATCAGAGGGAAAGGCAGAGGGAGAGAGAGTCTTAAACAGACTCCACACTGAGCACAAAGCCTGACACAGAGCCCCATCTCAGGATCCCAAAATCACTTCCTGAGCTGAAACCAAGAGTTGGACATTTAACTGACACCACTCAGACAGCTCTTAGCTTCTTTTTTGTGACGGATGATTGTTGCCACTTTAATATTGACAGTGTAGTGGACGTTGCCTTCATTTTTTCCCCTCGAAGTTGATTAATAAATCATGGAGAAAATAAGAGAATATTCTTACCTCTGCAATACCTGGTATTTGAAGACGGGCAGACCGAACATTTAGTTTATCTACTTTGAAATCTGAAGTTTCATATTTTGTTCCTTTTGGATCTTGGAGAAGAATTTCTGGCTTTTGTATTGTCCATGTGACAACAAAGAAAGTGTCATTTCCAATTGTACTATCCACAGGTACTGTACCATTTATCCATTTCTTTCCTGTAATACTTAAGGCTTTACTTTCTAACTGTTACATAAATAAAAAAAAGAACAGAGAGAACCAATTTGTAATTATAGTTAATAAAATTTCAAAGCTTTGTCAGTTTAGAGTAATTCTAACGTTATGTCTAAGATTTCAGTGAAATAAGAATTATTTTGAAGAATTTTGCAAATAAAAGCATTTATAATTATAAATATATAAATATATATTATAAATATATAAATATAAATAGTGGACAAATCAGAAGAAAAGATGACAAGTGTCCAAGAAAAGGGAATTCAGTAAGAATGTCTTTTAGTAGGAAATAACTTTCAGGCAAAATAGTTATTTATTAGAGAAAGAAATGTCTATTTAGGATAATGGACATTTATTACAAATGTGAAAAGGCAAATAATTTTTCTGAGTTACTAACCTGAATAGCCTGCTGAGTGATGCTGCCACTTCTAGATGAAATTCTACTGAAAGCATCGGTAAGGCCATTTATGTCTTTATTGGCATAAAAACGATGTCCTCCTAAAATGGAATTGTATTTACTTTCATAATACTAATTTTATTTTATTTATTTATTTTTTTTAAAGATTTTATTTATTTATTTGACAGAGAGAGATCACAAGTAGGCAGAGAGGCAGGCAGACAGAGAGAGAGGAGGAAACAGGTTCCCTGCTGAGCAGAGAGCCCGATGCGGGACTTGATCCCAGGACTCTGAGATCATGACCTGAGCCGAAGGCAGCGGCTTAACCCACTGAGCCACCCAGGCGCCCCATAATACTAATTTTAATTTGGAAACTCATACTTGTTCTTCTGCTTTTATCAATGTAAATATGAAGAAGTCTAAAGAACTTGCCAAATATTATTGTTTTTTTAAATTTTTTTAAAGATTTTATTTATTTATTTGAAAGACAGAGAACACAAGTAAGCAGAGAGGCAGACAGGGAGAGAGGAGGAAGCAGGCTCCCTGCTGAGCAGAAAGCCTGATTCGGGGCTTGATCCCAAGACCCTGGGATCATGACCCGAGCTGAAGGCAGAGGCTTTAACCCACTGAGCCACCCAGGCGCCCCCAAATATTATTGTTTTTATATCGGTCATTAGAATAAGGGCCTGCCACATTAGTAAAGCTGATCTAATCACTAAATGGTGTTATAAAAATGAAATTTAAGACAATTTTGAACCAGTTGCTTATTTTTAGTTCTGTTTAAGGTATACCAAAACAATTTAGAGAATTTAGAGAATAGTTTAGAATTAAGTAAAAATTAAGTGAGAAAATAAATAACATAGGAGTTAACAAAGAAATTACACAGGAGTAAGGAATGGAAAAGGATGGGGACACCTGGGTAGCTCAGTCAGTTAGGCATCTAACTTTTGATTTTGACTCAGGTCATGATCTCAGGGTTGTAAGATCCAGCTCCTCCATGGGCTCTGCCACTGGGCATGGAGCCTGCTTAGGATTCTCTCTCTCCCTCTCTCTCTGCCCCCCTACCTCATGGTCACATGCACACACATGCTGTCTGTCTCTTAAAAAAAAATAGCAATGGAAAAGGATGGATTGCTGGGGACAGGAACTGGTAATCAGGACTTTAACTACAGCCTTAGGCAAATCATTTGTACTCTGTAGGTTTCCATTTTTTCTTCTATGAATTAGGGCTATCTGAATCTCAACTGTAGGATTGAACAGGACAAATATGAGCAAGAACTTTGGAATTGCAGTTGAGGAAATCATTGGTAGCCATGGAGAAAGAAGTTTCAATTTGGTGGTATTGGTAGAAAGTGTTGAGAAATGAATCAAGACATAATATTGACTAATATTAGAAGAAGCTGGTATAGATAGAAGTGCAGAGAGTTGGAGGTGGGGAAGAGGAAAGATTAATTTGAAGGGCAAGGACAAGGAAGGGTCAACAATTAAATTTTAGGATAGGAAATTTATGAGCAGTGTTGTAGTTTAATGTGAGAGGTAGTTAATGGGAGATGTAGTTAATGGGAGAGACTGAAAATATATTTTCTATTCAAACTATATCCCAAAGGTTTACCTGTCATATTTGACAGGGTCTCTAGTTCTTTGGCAGCAGAGGGTCCCAGAGCAATGGTGTGGATGACTGCACCACTTTCCTTTACCTCCTCAAAGCATGAGCTTATTTCATCATCTTCTCCATCTGTTAGTAATATGATTTCAGAACCAGAAGTACTCTGGTTGCTGTGGATAATTGCCTGGTCGTGAAAAATCAGATGATTAGTACAGAATATCATATCTCAATAAATTTAAAATAAGAATAAGTATACTCTTTAGACTTGGAGAAGTCTTTAGGCCTATGCATTAGAGTAAGCAAAAGGAAACTTTGCACTGTCATTCCAGGCTGTGTTGGCCTAGAAATGAGTGTAATGTACAATAGTCTTGCAGTTTTTCAAAGAGTTCTTCAAAACTGTTTTTCAAACAGTGCTTCTAAACTTTTCAAATATATTCAAGCTACCCAAGAGAGGAAAATAAAACTCTTAGAACAATGCCTAGCAAATAGTAAGTGCTAAGTGAATGTTATTTATTATTATTATTTTTAAAAATATTTTATTTATTTATTTGACAGACAGAGAGAGAGAGAGAACACAAGCAGAAGGAGCAGTAGAGGGAGAGGGAGAAACAGACTCCCTGCTGTGCAGGGAGCCGGATGCAGGTCTTGATCCCAGGATTCCAGAATCATGAAGGCAGATGCTTAACTGACTGAGCCACCCAGGTGCCTCAGTGTAAGTTATTATTATTATTCCAGGAGATGCTTGAGGTAGAAGCAAATGACCCAGGCTGTTTTTTTTTTTTTTAAGATTTTATTTATTTATTTGACAGACAGAGATTATAAGTAGGCAGAGGCAGACAGAGAGAGAGAGAGAGGGGGAAGAAGGCTCCCTGCTGCTGAGCAGAGAGCCCCATGTGGGACTCCATCCCAGGACCCTGGGACTATGACCTGAGCTGAAGGCAGAGGCTGTAACCCACTGAGCCACTCAGGCGCCCCTGACCCACGCTATTTTGGCAGCATACTAGACAACATTTGCAAAGTCATGACTAAAGGTAGGTATGCAAAGTTAAATGATGTGCCTTTTTATGTATTCTATTTGATCACTGAAGAATCTGATGATTTCCTGGAAAAAACATTGACCTGCCATAAAGTAGGAATTTCATAAATTTATCAAGTATTATAATTTTTTTGTCTTTTTCTGACTTCTATCAGGAGTATTGGCTAAAAATCTTTAGTCATACAAATTGAGAATAAATTCTCCCTGAACAATTTGCTAAACAGAATATCTAGCATTTAGTTCCCCACCTTCATCATATATAATGGAGTTATAGAAATACTACAGTGTAGTGATTAGCTTTTTGGATTTTGGAATAAGAAAGACCAGATTTTGAATCCTACCTAGATTTGCTGGTTACTGACTATATGTGATCTTAAGAATGGTATTTAATTACTCTGAATAAAAATTAATGGTAAGGATAAATAAGATCATACATGTATTTAACATAGGCAATAATGTAGAATATGATCAATAAATTTTAGCTGTTATAATGATTATGTAAGTAAAATGCTATATATTGCTATGGTTTCATTTTAAAAGTAGTGAAGAGGTATTTATAACTTTGAATGTGACTTAACATAATCTGTTCAATAATAGACTCTGTGGTCAAAATATCCATCGGTATATATCAAAATATATTAAGAAAAATATACAAACCAATATTTTCAAACAATAAGACACAAGGTATATTACCTTATTATTCCCAAGGTATAATACCATCATATTTTAGAAGTGAATAGACCTGTATAAGAATTATATTTATTATAATAATAGCAGTCCTTTTTGAACACTTTAGATAGGTACTGTTGTTTTCCACATTCCCTTTGTTGAGTAAACTAAGACTTCCTGAGTTGATAACTTACCCAAAGTCATTTAACTAATAAATAATAGAGCCAGAATCCCAGATTTGCCGGAATCCAGAGCGTGTGTACCTCCTTAAACCAATATGCATTATGAAAAATGACTCAACTAGAAAGCTAAGAGATGATATTAATTAGTGGCCTGGAAAAAGTTAATAATCTCTACTTTTTTAGCTGGAGCAATGGGAGGGTCAGTGAAGGAAAGCAGTTTTTTGTTTTTGTAACTTAATGACAATAAATAGGCTTAAACAAAGTCTATCTTAGGTTGGAAGAAATTCAATTGCATACTTTAAGGCAGACTAATATAGTGCTGTAAAGTTGCTCCCAGTATTTTATTTCACAATTTTTATTTCATTAAACTTCTACCTGTGTGTCTTAGGTTTGATACTAAACTGCTTAGGGAACTATCTTTGTGGTTTTTAATTGTCAATTTAACTTGATGAACTAGAGTTGTCTTTATAACATAGAACTAGTGATAATTTCCCTCTTCCACAGTCCCTTCAGCAGCATTGTTGTTTGCTAATAGTAGTTCAGATGTTGGGAGTGATAAAGAAATGGTAAACTCCTCAATAAAATTGCAGCAATTATGTGCTCATTGGATTTTTCTTCCCTTCCTTAACCATTCTCCAGTGTGACTCAGTAACTCAAGAGTACATTGGTGGAATAACCACACCCAGAGAGACTACCCAGCTGTAAACAACAGACAGTAGGGGAGTCTTTAAAAAATATACTATTTAGATAACGGACCTATGAATTCATGACTCTTGTTCAAAGACAGTGGGGTAAAAATAAAAGCAATGGTAAGTGGCAAATGCTATTTAGAAAAAATTTTTATTTTACCTGGAATCCTGCTCTGAGACCACTGCAAATTGAAGTTCCACCACCAGCTTCTTGAGGCAGGTTTGCAGTGATCTTTTCATAAGCATTATCACCAGTTATTTCTGTTAGGTAGTTTTGGGTTGTAGCAAAACTTTCAAATGTGACCATCCCAACCAAAGATCCCTTTTCAATAATTTGAATCAAGTATAGTTCTGCTGCTTGATTCATTCGAAAGAGACGGTCTTCCTGTAAGAAAAAGATGTCTGAATATTTCCTGAGTCTCCTCAAATCTTGACAGATTGGTGAAAAACAAAGTTGTTCATGGGCCAGAGATCTTGATAGTAATTGATTACTATATTTTAAAGTTTGGCCCCCTTGAACCCTCCTACACTGTTGGTGGGAATGTAAGCTGGTGCAACCACTCTGGAAAACAGCATGGAGTGTCCTCAAAAAGTTGAAAATAGAAATACCTACAACCCAGCAATCACACTACTGGGTATTTACCCTAAAGATACAAATGTAGTGATCCGAAGGGGCACGTGCACCTGAATGTTTATAGCAGCAATGTCCACAATAGCCAAACTATGGAAAGAACCTAGATGTGCATCAACAGATGAATGGATAAAGAAGATGTGTGATACACACACACACACACACACACACACACACACAATGGAATACTATCCAGCTGTCAAAAGAAATGAAATCTTGCCATTTGCAACGACTTGGATGGAACTAGAGGGTATTATGCTTAGCGAAATAAGTCAATCAGAGAAAGACAATTATCATATGGTCTCCGTGATACGAGGAAGTTGAGAGGCAACATGGGGGTTTAGGGGGTAGGAATAGAATAAATGAAACCAAGATGGGATCAGGAGGGAGACAAACCATAAGAGACTCTTAATCATAGAAAACAAACTGAGGGTTCCTGGGGGGAAGGGGGTAGGGAGAGGGTGGTTGGGTTATGAACATTGGGGAACGTATGTGCTATGGTGAGTGGTGTGAAGTGTGTAAACCTGTTGATTCACAGACCTGTACCCCTGGGGCTAATAATACATTATATGTTAATAAAATAAATTTTTTTAAAGAAAAAAAATAGATATCATTAGGCTAAATGGACAATTTGAAGGAAAAAGTTTGGCCCCCTTATTTCATTAAAAAAAAAAATTAAAGAAAAAATTGAAAAATCATTATACTTTGTTATACTTAATATACTTAATATACATTATATTATATGTTATACTTAATAAAGTCTTAAAAATCTATGCCTTTTTATTGAACAGTTTTATATTCAGGAATTTCTGCTAAGAAAATAATTTTAAAATGTATACAAAAATGTTTATTGCAGCACAATTTTTATAAAAAGTTGAAAACTCTAAAATGTTCTATAACAGGAAGCTGACTAAATTAGGGTATGTGCATATGATCATTAAAAATTATATCATGGGGCGCCTGGGTGGTTCAGTGGGTTAAGCCGCTGTCTTCGGCTCAGGTCATGATCTCGGGGTCCTGGGATCGAGTCCCACATCGGGCTCTCTGCTCAGCAGGGAGCCTGCTTCCTCCTCTCTCTCTGCCTGCCTGTCTCTCTGCCTACTTGTGATCTCTCTCTCTGTCAAATAAATAAATAAAATCTTTAAAAAAAAATAAAAATTATATCATGAAATCATTTTTTTCCATAGGGAGTATTTATGGTATGGTAAGTAAAATAAATAATACTATAAAGTATCATACAAAATTTAATCACATTTTTGAGAAGGAAAAACAAATACACAAAAAAGATTGGAATAATATGCTCAATGGTGGAATTATGGATACTTTTTTTGTTCAGTTATAGTATTTTTAATTTGTTAGAATTAAAAGTTAAAGAATAAACATAATCCATAGTCCAATCATCTTCATATATAACAATTATTTTTTAGTGTATTTTCTTCCAGTATTTGTCCATATAGAATCATTGTACTAAAAGTTATTAGAGTAATAAATTTATGTTTTAGTTAGCTTAATAGAATTAAACCCAAGATTAAATTATATTTCTAGTAATTAACTGCTTATTTTAAGGAAGCTAACAAATGTCTTACCGAACTCATGCTTCCAGACTTATCAAGTACCAAACAGACAACTCGCTGTTTGGCCTTTAACAATGAAAATGTAGGATCGGGTGGTTGATCTGTTCCTTCCATGGGAGATGCATTCTGAAAATCATTGGAGTCCATAATTACATCCCATGTACTTCTGCTACTACACATTTTGTTTTGTAGGTTTGGAGCTTCTGTATTATGAGTTTTTGCTGTACAAAATTCCTTTACCTGGAAAAAATCAATTAGAAGACACTATTTCAATAATTGGTAAGCATTAATTTCTTTTCCAAATATGTAGCTGGCTGCCACATACATCCTCCACAGATTTTATCTCCTGATAATTAAGAATTATTTCATAATGTAACAATCTCACATCCATTTTACATACCTCAGTAGAGAGGAAGCAAGGCGAAACCATCACTGGAAAGTTTTTTGATGATTCTCTTAGGTATAGTGAGATCATGGCAGTTGGGGGGAGCATGTAGCTGGTACACCTGCTTAATTTAATTTCTTATTTTCCCTCTGGACTCTTGGGTGACTCAAACTTGAATTAAGTTTAGTGGAAGAGGGACTGGCTTTCTAGCTGTCCTTTAAAAGTGGGATAAAGAAAATGACCTTCTTTAATTGCCTAAGTGTTTTTTTATATCTTTATAGTTGACCAAAAAATTGAGGAAAGATATTTTATCTATCTATCTATTTATCTATTATTTGAGAGAGAGAGCACGCACACAAATAGGGTAGAGAGGCAGAGGGCAGTGGGCTCAGACCCACAGCGAGCTTGATTCCAGGACGGTGACACCATGACCTGAGCTGAAGACAGATGCTTAACCTACTGAGCCACCCAGGCTCCCCAGAACACAGATATTTTAGCAAGCTGGATTATTTTTGGCTCTAGTGAACTCTGACATAAAATAATACTCCTGAGACAGTAATGAAAATGTAGGGAGAAAATGAGAACATGTGATTGGTGCTCTTTCAGTTGCAAATGGTGAGCTGTACCTAGCAATTCTGCCAAATGTTTCTTTATTACAGAACCTATGAAAATTCTCCAAGTTTTGAAAACTTAGTAACTTGGGAAAATGCTCCCATAAACTCATACAGCATTCAAGAAGAAATCCATCTTGCAGTAAGCTTCTGTTTATTAGAAAAATCTTTTTTAAAGATTTATTTATTTATTAGAGAGAAAGCATGTGCATGCTCCCATCTGCATGGGGGTGGGGGTGACAGAGGGAGAGAGAGAATCCTCAAGCAGACTCCCTGCTGAGCACAGAGCCCAGCTGGGGCTCCCTCCTGGGACTTTGAGATCATGACCTAAACTGAAATCAAGAGTTGGATGCTTAATTGACTGAGCCACCCAGGCACCCTGAGAAATATTTTTATAAATGGCATTGCATGTTTAAGAATGCCCTCCCAGTACAATCTCTAGATGTAAGCTCAGATTTAGAACTCAATTATTAAATTTGAATACCTTTCATTTAAGTTTTAAGATTTTGTTTTCCTTCTAACATGGATGATTTACATTAACTTCAGAACGATTGACATATCCCAGAAGGGGTTCATTGCATGGGAGAAAAAGACAGTTTCGATCAAAGTGGTGATTGATAAGTCTTGCTGATATGAAATATGCATCAAATCTGGTCCCTTGTCCCCTGCCACTGCCTTTATTCAGAGACTTCAGGTCTCTGATCTGCCTATTGCTGTAGCCTTCTAACTAGATTCTCTGCTTTCTGTCATCTCATTCCTTCATCCTTCTCACTGTTAGTACAGTTATCTTCCTGAAAGAATTAAACTGATCATGTCACCAGTCTGAAGCTGTTAAGATAAAATCCAAACACCTTAGCTTTGTAGGTAAGTTTGTTCTTTCAGTCTTGTTTCCTGCTCCTTGCTCTGACCATCCTCTGCTTATACCACACTGATTTTTTTCTTGTTCTTAGAGTATGCTAGAAATCTTCACAAGGGTCTTTGCTAACTCAAATGGAAAAAGAGATAGGAAATCTTGCACAAATTAAAAAAAGGTGAGCTGTTCTCAAGTTGGTTTTTTTTTTTTTTTTTACTGCTATTTACCTGAAAGTTGTTCTAATAAATGTTAAAATTTTTAGTGACCATGATGCAGATAATTTGGGCAGTGCTCAACTTGTACAATCGTGTGGCATCCCTGCACCTTTCCCCACTCTTTGTTTTTATAAACTTTTTTTTTTTTAACTTAAAGTTGCCCTTCCTATTCCTGCTTTGGTAAGTTCATACTCATTCCTTTTCAGATGTAATTTTTTTATCTCTTTAGAAACAATTTTCTGACCTCCAGGTGGAGATACTTGCTGTACTCCCATAGCACTTGGTTTATACCTCTTTGTACTTTGAATTCATATATATATTTTCTTATTTCTGCACTTTCTCACTGAGAAAGAACAGTTATCTTTAATTATTTCTGTATTTCCAGCTGAGCATGAAGTGGAAATAATGAAATTGAAGGGAATGAAATTATGGAATTGAACATTCGGTATTTCAGGTCATATCTCCCTTTGGTGAGCTGATGCCCTGGTAGTACAAATACTATGCAATTTATTTAATCTGTGTTTTGATAATTAGAAGTTAGTGTTATTCTGGACAAGATGTTCAGTATTTATCTCTGAGACATGGCTTATGTAATTAGTTCTAACCATATCTCAGTTATGTGATCTTCTTCATTATTATTTATCTCTCAGGTAGGCAGCATGAGGTATTTCCTGACAGTGATATGCTTTTGGGACTTATAGCTTGGTATAGGCAATACATATTCCAATTATCCTCTCGTGTGACATGATCTGGTACCTACTTGGATGCTGAATTCTGATCCAGATTTAGCAGGTTAAAGTGAACTTTCTTGACTCATGTTTCAACTATTTCTAGAAGGGACCTTTTTCAGACTGGTAAACAACTTCTACTTAAATATCTAATTAGGTTCTTTTAAGAGTTTCAGCAAATATTAAGTCTATATTTTGATTCAAGTTCTTCATCATTAATGCCTTAAGTTCTAAAGCAGGTTTAAATTTTATTGGAAATAATAGGCATTTATAAACTTCTACCCAAAGAAATATTTGTTGCTAAGTGATTTGGTATATGGAATATTGCTTCTTTTAAATAAGTTAGACTTACTATCTAGAGGTAGTATACTTTATTTTGATTTGTTTCTGATGACTTTCATATTTAAAATTTTTTTGCATGCTTAGAAACCCTCATTAGTTAATTACAATATGTTTACATTAGTTAAGATTGGACTTATCCAGGGAAAGAGATAATTAAATATTATCCAGATATTTTATAAATTTTAAAAACTAAAACTTGGAAGTTTACTTTGTGCTCACCTTGTGCTAAGCACCGTGATCATGCTTTACTCATACTACCTCTTGTGAGCCTAACAATAATAACCTGTGATGTATTAGAAGTCCCATTTATGGGATGAGATAACTAAATTTTCAAAAGAACTTTGCAAGTTTGCTTGTAAAGACATAGCTGAAAATGACAGACTGGGTTTGAGATCAAGTCTTCTGACTCCAAGACATCTGTTCTTATCCATTCAACTTTATACATTGAAACCAGATATTTCAGGCCAAACATTAGCTTTAAAACTTGAATTATTGTGTTATTATTTTGTAATTGATGAGACTAGTAATTGTGAACTTTTCCCTTAAGTTTGTTATGTAGAAACAGAGCCATGCACATTTTCACAGTATCACTTTGCAATAGCTTGATATACTTTAGTGTGAAGGTACTACAAAGTCTAGAATGTCAGTACTTTTCCAAAGCTATAGAATGAATTACTTTGGAAAAGTAGTTTGATTAACACTTAGAAGAGAGAATTATAAGTAAGGTTGTAGTTTTAGAACTATACAAATCCGCAGAAGTCAAATGAGGGAAGAGATGTTGTTTTAAGAAATTATGTGACATCAGTGAAAAGGTACAGTTCTACTTCTGAAGAAAAGAAACTGGTTTATAAAAAAAAGGTGGAAACTTTACCAGGCACACCCTGACACAGGCTGGAAAATGGCTTTTAGTTAATCGTTTGAGTAATCTCCTTCATGTCCTTTGGTATACATAATTTCATAGTAGAAAATACAGCTTCCCTAATTAATTTTTCCTGAAGTGTTCCTTTGTGAAACTAGAAAAAGAAGGTACTTACGGAATTGAGACTTTGCATAAACATTATGGAGTCCTTTGCAGCCTGGGATTTTTCTGGGATAAATGTACATTTTGCTTCATACAGTCCTGTCTGTGAGTCACGCCTGCATGGCCTTGTTATACAGCTGCCTCCTTGACATTCCTTGAAAACCACATTAATGCCAGTAATATGAGTTGAACATCTATGATGAAAGAATTAAATTATATTTATTTATGAAGACCAGAAATCGTGAGAAAAGACTCACATTCTACAATCTTTCCCTTAATGATCTACAGATCATGGGCAAATACTTCATTTTGACAGAATTAGTCACAGTCCTGCCTCTATTTACATTTGATGTCAATAAGAACAATCATGCCAGTTTATATTTATTAACATTCATTGCTCACTAATATAATAAATTAATCTATTATCCTTGTGACCCTGAATTAAAGATAATTCCTAAGGTATAGGGATGTTGTAAAGATAAAATGAGTTAAGAGATATGGAGGATTGCTTCCTAGTGGGGATGAGAGAGTCAGCATAATGCTTAAAACCCTCTTAAATTTATGTGTATGTGATATAAACACATACATACTGGTATGTAGATATAAATGTATATACACATATGTGTGTATACCATCCATACAAAACCATGTGTGGTTTGTGTTGATAGCATTTTACAATTTACATTTTGAAAAACAATGAGCTAGATTGAAGGACAAAGTAAAAATAAACATTGCATGGAAATGCTTGTGCATTCAAACAAACTCTTTAGTCTGTATGATAAGTAAGATAGTTGTCAAGTCCCAGGCAAGGAATGGGGGCTGGAGTTATGGGTAAAAGACTTTAAAGAGTTCTGATTTATTGGATTTACTTTTATTCTGCATTAATATTAAGTGTCATGATATTAATCCACTTAAATTTTTTTAGTATTGAAAGGATTAGAGGAGATGGTGAGTCATATATTCCAAGAGGGTTAGCTCCAGGGAAAGCCTGAAAATTAAACTTACACTGCCTCAAACAAAGTGCCTGTCACACCGTAGGAGTTCATTAAATGTTATTTTAGATAATTGTTTTTACCAATATATCTCTTTTATGATTAATAAGAAAACACATTCATATTCATTTATCAAAAATTTGTTACTTGATCCATTCTTTGTTTAGCTGTTACTTCACTCTGTGCCAGGCTGAAGTCTAGGGGATTAAAAAACAAAAAAAAGTCTTCAAGGATCTTAAAGTCTAGTGTGGGTAATAAAATTACACAGACAACTACTGCTCTGTGTGAGAGAAGGCCATGTGTATTGCTTTGGGGACAGTCTCAGATCTTACACCAAATAGAGGGAGAAGAAAAAGACACTTGGGGACCAAACATTTAAACTGAGTCTGGAAGAATGAACAAGCATTGTTTGGATAAGGGAGGTGGTGGGGGAGGAGTTACATAGGGTGAGAGCCCTGTCTGCATGATACTCCAGCAGCTCAGTAGGGAAAAAGCAAACAACATGGAGAACATGGGGAGATGCATGTTTCTCTTACGCCTCTTTAACATGTTTTTTTATCCCAAAGACCTGTTTCCAATTACACTGATTTCTATTTTTCTTTAATACTCTTTAAATACTCTATACTTAAATATCTCATCCATTTATTAATAGGACATGTCTAAATCTACCCAGAATTATATTCATATTTAAGGAATATAATAATAAAATATTTATATATTATATGTAATATATAATATAAAATATTTATATTTCAAAAATCATTTACTCACTTATCCTTATGAAAAATACTTTTTTTAAGCTTAAGCTTAAATGAAGAATAAATATATTCAACATGGAGCTCTAGTACTTTCGTTGATTTCACTGGAACAGATTCACCTTAAAGAGTGGAATCAAATGGAATAAAACATTGGGGAAACTAAATAAATAAAATGAAATAAAGGATATGATAGGAATGAATTCAAGTTCTCAGATATCTTATGGTTTAGGCTACAGCTTTTTCGTTTCTTCTCTGACAATAACATATTTTAGTACAATCCCCATGAATACTGAAATGAATCCCATTTCCAGGTTGATCTTGATTCTAAGGTAGCATCTCCAGAAATATTTGGACATATACATAGTGGGTCTGGTTAGATATTGCAATTAACTCTGAGCATTCAGCCACTAAGACACCTTTTGTTTGCCTAGTATAGAAATTTAAAATTAATAAGTGAAAATTTAAAAATAATAAGTGAAAACTTTTGAAAATAAATTTGTTCAATATAATGTTACCTTGTTGCTTCAATAGTGTTCCGTCTGGAAATATAGAATGGCCGGTCCACATTATACTCATCAAATATTCCCCATCGGAGGTGGGCCCACTCATGGACAAACACTCTGCCTATGAGAGAATATTGCCACTTACAAATTTATATTTACTATATTTTAATAGAGTGTCCATGTATTTTATGTCTCCCTGCCCCAGATCCTTAGCTTAATTAAGTCAAAGAACTTTAGAAATTGGTATCTTTTATTAGGTAAAAAATGTTGAAATGGGTTAGTATTTATTACTTATTTTTAATGTATTATTTTTTATTAAATTTATTATTAAACACACAAAGAAATATAATTATATTGAACATAACTACTATATTTCTATGTAAAGATATTAATCACTACTTCTCTTAAAAAATCATTAAAAATACTATTAATTACCGTGTCATATTTGTTTCCATGGAAATAAAAATAGAAGTATAAAATAGATATCCCTACCTCGGGACCCATAGATGGGCAAATTATTAGTCAATAAGAAGTTTGGAGTAAAATGTATATATTGTCCCTTTTCCCCACATTGTCCATATTGAAGTGTATAGGGATCATCTCCAAATTTTAGGTAAGGATTGGCAACTATGACATCTGCCTAAAAATCAGAAGAATAAACCAAAACATCACAAGTGATGAAAACAAGGATTTCTTTTATCTAAATTAAGATAACTAATATTACCAATTTAATTACTGAAGTAGTGGCTAGGAATTTTTTTTAAATTATGGGTATTAATTTTTAGGAAGCATAGGAAGAAAAAAACAGTGTAGGAGCTAGATAAAATACCCTACCTGGTCATATGATTCTTGTTTTGGCATTAAGTACTCAGATTTTGACTTCCAGGTCATTGGAATTAAAATGCTTACATTCCTGAAATAAACTCTTCGTTGGGTGGCATGAAACAGGTAAGTCGAAGCTTCAGTTACCATTTCCTGACAAAATATGGTAACAATTTCACAATGAAATGAGCATGAAATTGTACACATGAACAAGAAGAAGCAAATCTAAGCTCCCTTTCCCCCAATATTTTAGCAAAGCCTAACTGAAAAATAAGTTGAATTTTACTCTATCTCTTTAGTCTGTAAACTGTTCATTTACATATGCCCAAAAATCAATCGTATTTTTTTTTAACCTATCTAGACCCGTATTCAGTATTTTGGGTTGGAGAGGGGAATGAGTTCTGGATGATATATATAAAGGTAATTAAGAATGGGAGCTTGTTGGCAAGTTGTTTAATTAAACAGAGGTGTTTATAAACGGGCTGAGAGTTTAAAGTTTTGTAGATTTTATATTTTTAATTGAAAAAAAACCACTTTGCTAGGTTTGAGTTACTTTTTCATATGGAGTATGTTCAGAAAAGGCAAAATTTTATCAAGCAGTAATGAAAATAAAAATACGTATGTCTCATTGCCTTCACATTCCAGTTTTACCACTTACTTTAAGACTGTATGATTTAGCTTCTCTCACTTATGCAACAAGGGTAATAATTTACCTCATAGAGATATTGAGAAGAAGATCAGAGAAGATAGAATATATTAAAATGCTATATATATAAAGTGTTTCTGTTATACTGACTAACCCAAATAAAATTAAGAAGTAAATCAACTTCAAAAATATGCAATATTTTCTTTAAAATCAAATACATCAGAGCTCGTTGTTAATTTTTCAGAGTTGAACAAATATGAACAATTAAAATAATGTACAGTGAAGATCTAAGGCTTAAGTATGGGTTAGCTATATAAACATTACAAAAATTAACTTTACAAAGGTAAGTTTGAAAAGAATTCTCCAGTAGGTGGTGCCTCGGTGGCTCCATGTGTTAAGTTCTGTCTTTAGCTCAGGTTTAGCTCAGGTCAGGATCCCAGTGTCCTGGGATAAAGCCCTGCATTGGGCTCCCTGCTCAGTGGAGAGCTTGCTTCTCCCTCTCCCTCTGCCTGCTGCTCCTCATGCTTGTGCTCTTTCCATTCATTCTCTGTCTCAAATAAATAAATAAAATCTTAAAAAAAAGAATTCTTCAGTAGGTCTAAGGTCTTTCTGTTAGCTTAGTAAGTTGAAGAAACATTGTAGTTTTGCCTCTTAATAATTTATTAGGGGAATGACTATTACTATAAATATATGAGAAATCATACTTAAACTAAGCAGATATTAATCTTGACAGTTTAGATACATACTACATAAATGATGAATACTGTCAAAACAGTTCTGGAAAGTTGTTACTTATGAGCATGTTTATGTGCCTTGGCAACAGGGATGGAAAATACTTACTGGAATAAAAATAAGTTCGTAATAAAATTTTCTCCCTTACCTTTATGTTTTGAATGAGTTTTTCATCTTCTGGTACCCTAGGGTTAATTGCAATGACAATGCCGGCATATCCATTGTTATTCAAATGTACCATTGAGTTTTTCACTCCAGGCAAGAGATGTAAAGCTAGAAACAGAATAAAATACAGAGTGAGTACCATTATTGCACATTACAATAAACTTTTTAGAAATGCAAGGAGAGTATTTATGTATCTCCTTAACTCAGGAATTTGAATCACGACTAAAATATTTGCATAAATATAACATTATGAATTACTAAAGTATTTTGATGAACTTCCTTATCTCACTTCCTTATCCTAAAGATTTAAGTTGTTAAATAGCAATGGGGATTATGCTGAACACATTTATCATACTTTCTAAGACAGTAGAGGTCTTAAGTTCTCATTGAGCTGAGTAATTCTTTAGATTGTGTAGTTGTTATCCTCATCATGGTGGTTAGTAATGGTCATCATCATCACCATCAAGAGATTGTCCAGTCATGGGAACTTTTCATAGAAAAGCACTTTATGGAAGGATGAAGCACTAAAATAAAAAAGCACTAGGAAAGAGCTGATGAAACAAGTGTGGTTAAAAAAACAAAACAAAACAAAAGGCAAATGAAGGAACTGGATTGGGAGCGGCAATGAATTAGGGTCAAAGACTTTCTTTAGGTGGGAGTAATACAAGTATAGTCATCAGGGACAACTATGGATCAAGAAGAAAATGGTTTTTTTTATTACCTTTTGTGGTAACTACTTGTGTATTTCAGCTTTCAAATACTATTCAATACTATAAGTCTTATATTATTTGAAAACTAAATATGCTTTAAAATTTTTAAAAAGATTTTTATTTAAGAGAGAGAGTGAACATGAATGGGTGGGGGACAGATAGGCTGAGGGAGAAACAGACTCTCCCTGAGCAGGGAGCCTTAAATAGGGCTCAATCCCAGGACCCTGACATCATGACCTATGCTGTGGGAAGACACTTAACCAACTGAGCCACCCAGGTGAAACTTAATATGCTTTGATTAAGATTTCTATTTTGAACTGAACACAAGTCTACCAATGTCCCTTAGCTTAAAATAGTTCTACACATAGCCTTGTGAGCTGGCTTTAGAGTCAGGTAAATCTAAAGCTAACCCTTGCCTTGGTCACTAACAGTCACATGATTCTTAATAACAGGTGTATGGCTCTTTGGAAAGGACTTCATACAAGACTTCTGGCACCTGACGAACACTCACTAAATATTACCCATTATTATTAAACATTATATATTATATTATGAATACAAAGCTTGCTATAAATCTTTTCCATTCTATATTTTCATTGGCTTCTTTTGTAAAATTTTAAATATAGTCTTCCAGTGTTTAACTGGGGAATAGTCTCTGAACCTACTGCAAAAAGACTAGATCAGAAGCGAAACTGTGAGCTCATTATAATGTTCTTTGGCCATCTCTAACTATTGATGATTTTCTTTGCTTTTAGTCCCACTTTGGTATGGTCTCACCCATAAAATCTTAAATTATCCACATTAGGCTCCTTCCTTTTGTCCTCATTTGAATCACTTATATAAACTGTATTGCGTTTGTTTTTATTAGTATACATAGAATACCTCCCCTACCTCCCAATATACATTTCCTCATTGGAGGAAAGAGATAGATTTATTTAGTTAGTTAAACTCCTCTCATTCTAAATTCTCTAAATTATAAAATGCAGACAGTATTAGCTCTCTGGAAGGAATGTTTTGAGGGTAAATGAAATAACATGTGTGAAAGCTCTTATGTGTACAGGTGCTAGTATAAAATAGGCCCTCAATTAATATTCCTTTATTTTCATTGTGCCTATAAATTAATATTAAAAAATACTTACATGAGTGCTTCCTTGTGCCAGGCTTAGTGCTGTGCTCTTTAAAGGCTACAAAATGAGTAAAACACAAGCAGTATGTCCAGAAAACTTGCAGACTCATTGGCATGAATTGGATTCGAATAAAAAAGACTGAAATACAAGGTAGTAAAGTTCTATAAGAGGGATACAGATACAGTGCTAGGGAGCCAGAAGTTGGGGAATAGATTTTATACAATGAAGGGAAATCAGAAAAGTCTTTAGGGTGTATCATTCTTCAGGAAACTAAGGCATGGAGAAGTTTATTAGTTTTCTCTAGATCACACTTCCAGGAAGGAATAAATTTGGAATTTGAACTCAGGTCATCCAGTTTCAGAATCTATGTTTTTAAAGTATATATATGACTTTTACTCCTTCTTAAAAAGGTAAGTCAGTGAGTGTTAACCTTGAAAATTATTGTGAAAGTAGTTTTTTTGTTTCTATTATACTCTAGAGATTGACAGTAGAAGATTCAAGAGAATGTGAATTTCTATGATTAATTTGTATGAATCAATAGAATTTTTATCTTGTTTTAATTTTAGATTAAATAATAGAATTTTCTTTTGGCTGTTTGTCATGAAAACTTAGAGTTACTAATTCATAGATTTTTGAACTATCCTAACCCATATAACCACTCATGCTCCAGTACAGTCATTCTTAGATGTCACAGTTAATCCCTATAGAGATTATGTTGGAATTAATGAACTGTTACACAAATTTGAAATAGAAGAATACGGTCAATTTGCAGCTTAATTTCTGTGTAGGTATTCCCTTAGAATTTTCTTTTTTAGTTCCTCTTTTTCTTTCCTCCTTCTTCCATGTCATCACGTTTGGATCATCATTCTATTTGCTACTGATATTAATGCTCAGCATTTATGAATATTCTCTTTATTCTTTTAACTGATTAATCTGTTTGTTCATTTACTCATTCATTCATTTATTCAACAAACTCAATTGACATTTGCTATGTGTCATGTGCTCTGCTAGGCAGAGGTATATAAGATTGAGTTATGATCTATATTATCTTCAAGATGTTTCTGATCTAGTGAACCTTCTGGGCACTGTAATTATTTTTATTAATTTTTTTCATTGCTCTTCCTACAACATTGAACATTATTTTAATTCAGAGAATACTCTATTATGCAATTTATTATTGTGATTTTTATATTTAACATTATCATAAATAACTTTGTTAACTCCTATATTGCTATAGCATATTCTGAAGGGTGATTTGATATCCATTTACCCTTTCCTCTTTGCTAATAGAACTTTAGTTTTGTTCAGATATCTTCACCTCTCATGTGACTGACATAAAGGTAACTCCTATCTCAACCTGAAGGGTAAATTCAGGGTGATCTAAATCCATGGTTCTCAAGTATGGTTTACAGACCCCTAAATGTCTCCAAGACCCTGTCAGAGGATCTTAATGGTCAAACTTTTGATAATGATAGTAAGAAGTTATTGTTACTTTACAATGTGTTCGCATTTAATGGTGATGCAAAACATATAGAGGATAAAACTGTTGGGACCTTAGCACAAATGTAAATAGTGAGATTAAACTATACTTATACTCATTTGAGTTCTTCACTGCCAAACACTTGCAGCATAAAACAATGACCTGGTGGCTCAGTTGATTAGACATCTGACTCCTGATTTCAGCTTTGGTCATGATCTTGGGGTCATGGGGGTGCATGTTCAGTGGGAAGTCTGCTTGGGATTCTCTCTCTCCCTCTTCTTCCCCTCCCCTCCACAAAATTAAAATAAATGAAAATAAAACAATGTCTGTTTTCCTTAAGAACAGAATTGATGAAGCAGTAAAAAGTAACTTTATTAAAATCTCTAATCCTGAATACACATCTTTTTTATATTCTTTGTGATGAAATAACACTTTTGCTGCATAGCAAAGTATGATATTTGTACTTGAGAAAAAACACCTGTTTGAAAGGTACGTGCTGAACTAGTCATTTTTGCAAGAACCATTTTTACTTGAAAAAAAACAAAACTGATGAACTATGGTTTTTCAGACTTAGATATTTTGCAGTCTGTTTTAAAAAATGTCATCATGGAGGAAGATAACCAACCAATAGCATTTGTTGCCAATGATAAAGTTTAAGCTTTTAAAAATTAGAATTTTAGAAACCATGTGTTATAGCAAATTTGACAGCTTTTCTATACTTAAGGACTTATCTGATGAATTTGGTGGTGGTATTAATTAATGTGAGTTTTTGGTGTTGAATAACAAAATATATCAACGTTTGGAAGATTTATATGTCTCACTGAACCAATATCTTTCAAATTACCAATGTGTGGTATTAAAAAATTATGCAGAGCTAATGCCATTCAAATTATAAGATATACCAATTGATATTTATTTAGCAGAGAATCAATTTCTTGCTTTGTGATATGATTTCTAAATCAGTGGATGTTTAAAAAATACTTATTTCTAAAATTTCAGTAAAACCAGTATCACCTAAAGTTTAATTACCAGTTAACAAATATTTCATTTTAGGGCTATCTTTTCATTACTCAAAAAGGTTAACAAATAGTAAATAGTTTCTAAGAAGCCACACTTAGCTTGCATTTTAATCATTCATTCCTTAAAAGCCATGAAAAAAATTTTTGTTGTTGTTGTTGTTATATTTGTGGATATACTTATGGATGACATGAGGAGAAGTTTTAAAAAAAGTTTAAAAGAAGTTTAAAAATTTTGAAAGAAGATGATAACCAAGGGAAGGACCCAGTATTGAACCACTGAATCATTTCTTCATAGTCCTTTGTCAGGAATCGATATTTGCTACTTCATTGAAATGAAATTATTTGGGTAGTTTGAAGTGTATACATAAACACATATTAAACACATACAGTAAAATATAGGCATGATGGGTTAGGAAGACAATTTATGGTACAGAAAATAAACATCTAGAAAGTTAAATATTTTGTAAAGCATTGTGATTAAACTACTTTTGGAGAAATTTAGTTAAGTTTGCCACTTGACTTGGGAATATTTTAGAGTTTTATAGGCAGCCAGGAGATTAGTGTTTGAAATCTACATATACAACTAGTTTACTCTGTACAAATTGTTTCAACTTCTATAGCCAGTATCTCCTCATTTATAGCATAAATTAACATCTACCTCTAAGAGTTTCCATAGAAATTGAATGAGATCATATACTACATGCAATTCAAATAGGAAGCATTATTTTTTAGGATATTCAGTGGGGTTCCCAATAGCACCAGTCATTCCATACAGTGGGTTTAAGAAGTCAGGGATAGCTCTTGATTAATGAAGAGACCTCAGTGTTGAGAGGCCATGTGGTCTGAGTAGTTTTTGACATAGTAGTGATATATTTGTGCTGGAACATAGTTATTTTCTGATATCTACTGAATAATTTAATTATCCATGCATAGCAGATATTTTATTTGAGTTTAAGGCCCAAAGTGTCAGCCATAGAGCAAATTTTCTCTGTAAAGTCAATTGTTCTGTATGCAAATAAATCATACGGAAGCAGTCTTCCTTGTGGTGAACCTTACTGGGCTGAAGACTGTCAGACAGTTCCCTTGCCATTTTTTTTCTCCTCTAATAGTTCAGAAGTTATAAGATGGGATTGGGAGGGAGACAAACCATAAGTGACTCTTAATCTCACAAAACAAACTGAGGGTTGCTGGGGGGAGGGGGTTTGGGAGAAGGGGGTGGGATTATGGACATTGGGGAGGGTATGTGCTTTGGTGAGTGCTGTGAAGTGTGTAAACCTGGTGATTTACAGACCTGTACCCCTGGGGATAAAAATATATGTTTATAAAAAATAAAAAATTAAAAAAAAAGTTATATGCTCTATTATTTTTCTAGAAATTTTAACATGAATGAGCTTAACATGAAACTCTAAAGTTACTAAAATTATATTTTGTTCCAATTAAACAAGGACCTTAGAAAACTTGAATTTCAAACCCCACTCCCAATTTATATTATCATTTTCATATATCTTAATTCTATATATTTAAAACCAAAATATTTTTATTTATAAATAATCAGTAATTGTTTATATTTACTCACATTTTGGCTAACTTTGCTCTTCATTTCTTTTTGTCTCTCAGATCTTCTAACTAGCGTTCTTTTCTTACCTCAAGACATGTTCTTAGTAATGATCTTTCTCTCAATTCTTATTTCCCTGAAATATCCTTACTTTTTACTCATTCTTAAAAGTATGCTTCCTGTGTATAGAATTCCAGCTTGACAATTCTGTCTGCTTAATGAAAACAAATGTTCAGCTTACATCTGGCTTCCATTGTTGCTGTTGAGAAGTCATCTGTCAGTCTAATTGTTATTTTTGAGAGCCTTCTATTATCTCTCTCTTCAGTGTTCTGCCACTGTCACTGTGATGTGATTAGGATTAGACTTTTAAAAATTATCTTGCCTGGGATTTTTGGAGTTGAGGTCTTCAGTATTTCAATTGGCTCTTTAATCAGTTCTGTACATTTAGCATTCATTATTTTTTTCCATCTTATTTTTGCTTCATCTCCCTCTACTCCCCTTCTGGAGGGACCTAAATGTGTTTTAGCATTACTCACTCTATCTTCTATGTCTTGTAACTTCTCAAAATCCCCATTCTTTTGTCTTCCTGAACTGCTCACCTGGATATTTTTTTCTAATTTAACTTCCAGGCCAAAAATTTTGGTGGTTGTTTGAAACTGTTTAGATCTGTTCATTGAAGTTTTAAAATTTTGTTACAATTAAAAAATTATTTATAGGCTTACTCTTTGGTACTTAAAAAATGTGCTTGTGGGGCATCTGGGTGGCTCAGTTGGTTAAGCATTTGCCTTTGGCTCAGGTCATGATCCTGGTGTCCTGGAATTGAGCTCTGCATTGGGCTCCCTGCTCAGAGGGGAGTCTGCTTCTCTCTCTCTCTCCCCCTCTTCATGCTCTATCTCGAATAAATAAATAAAATCTTTAAAAAAAAATCTAATTGCTTTTGATCATGTGTTTTAAATCTCCCTTTTTTTCTTTAAACTTAAAAAAATATTTTAAGCATTCTTAATCTATATTCTGTGTCTACTAATTCTAATAGTTATGTATATATGTACTTATATTTATATATCTACAAATGTGTGTGCTAAAGTTTTTCTTGAAATATAAGTTGACATGCAATATTATATTAGTTTCAGGAGTAAAACATGATAATTTAACATTTATATGCATTATAAGCATTACTGGATTCTTACTAGTTACCATAAATGTAGTTACTATCACCATAGAAAGTTATTACAATATTATTAACTATATTCTCTATGTTGTAATTTTCATCTCTGTGAATTATTTATTTTAAAACTGGAAGTTTGTACTTCTTGATCACCTTTACCTATTTTGCTCATTCTTCTACCTGTCTTCCCTCTGGGAACCACCAGTCTGTTCCCTGTATTTCTGAATCTTTTTGAGTTTTTGTTTATTCATTTGTTTTGGTTTTGATTCCACAATTACTGAAACCATATGGTATATGTCTTATTCTGACTTATTTCATTTAGTATAATACCTTGTAGGTTCATCCCATGTTGTTGCAAATGGCAAAATTTCATTATTTTTAATGACTGAATAACATTTCATTGTATGTATGTGTATATGTGTGTGCACGTGCGTGTGTGTATCACATCTTCTTTATCCATTCATCTATCAGTGGACATTTAGGTTGCTTCCATATTTTGGCTACTGTAAATGATGCTACAGTAAATATAGGAATGCATGTATCTTTTTAAATTAGAGTTTTTGTTTTCTTTGCATAGATACATAGAAATGGAATTACTGGATCATATGGTATTTCTATTTTTATTTTTCTAGGAATCTCTACAGAGTGACAGGCTGACAGCAGAGTAAGGAGGGACTTGCATTTCTCAAGTGTGAAATCAGTTTTCAGTTGCTTTTGAATGAGCCTGGCCTTGATATCTTTAAAATAGATTTAAAGGACTAAAGTAAAGCCCTGAACAAGTATAAACATGGTTAGAGAAGGGATTAGTATTGGAGGATTAGGCAGAAGTAAATTCACATAAAATTTGAATCAAACTAAATAGAGGCTGAAGGCTAGATGGAAGATTACTTAGGAGGAAATGTTAAACTAAAATTTGTTATTTTAGTAACAATAAGGATATAGTTCAAGATAGTTTTTCCTTATTAGTTGGGTGACTCAATATTCCTGTCTAAGGGTATAATGTTGTCTTCCTATGGTTTAAGCCCATACGATAAAGTAGCAACTGGTTTATTTTAGTGGTATTTTTGTTAGCTCTGGGATGGATTTATTACAACTGGTAGTCTGGAGAAGACAAATTCTATGCTTTTTTTTTTTTTTTTTGAAAGAGAGAAAGAGAGAGTGAGCATGCATGGGGTTTGTGGGGAGGGGCAAAGGGAGAGGGAGAGGGAGAATACTAAGCAGGCTGTGTGCTCAGTACAGAGCCCAATGCAGGGCTCAATCTCAGGACCCTGAGATCGTGACCTGAGCTGATATCAAGAGTTCAATGCTTAGCAAATTGGGCTTCACAGATGCCCCTATGCTTTTTTTTTATTGAGCATGGTGATAGTCATTGGGGATACAATGGTGATAAGAGACTGTCTTCTGCCCTCAAGAAGCTCACCTTCTGGAGAGGAAATAAGGACAAGTAAATTGTCAATTAACACACAGAGGGTTAAATGTTATGCCAAGGGTGAGGATAAGGTGATGTGAGAGAACTGAACCTGATCAGAAGGGGGATTAGAGAAGTTGGGGACTGCTTCTAAGGGGAGTGACACCAGGTCTAAGACCCGAAGTATGGTCATGAGTTATCCTTGTAACTGTAGGATGTGGAATTGGAGAGGCGGTAGAGAGGTGACTTTCCAGGAGAATGAAAAGGACTTCACAGCCTGGGGTTGATAGATACTGCAATATATAGAGAAAGGATGGATGGAGGCCAGTATATACAATGTGAGAAGGTGTGAGATCTGAGATGGGAGTGGTGAGCTAAAGGTGGAACATGGAAGGCTTTCAGTCATATCATTGGGCTTGAACTTCACACCAAGAACAAAGGAGAGTGACAGGATCATATTTATACTTTAGAAAGACTCTGATAGTAGGGCGAAGAATGGTTGGAAACAGGGCCACATTGCTAGCACATATGTCTTGTGTTAATTAGAAAAAAAAAACTTGTATGAATTATAAAAATGTGCTCTCTCTTGGCAGGCAAATGACCAAATAGTGTTCCCTCAACTTGATCTTGGGAGCTGAGTTTGGACTGTATTTTGTCCTTTTCTTCCTTACTACCAACATGACTCAATGCTTTTGGGACATACAAAACAGAAAAGGGTTATATAGGAATCCAGGTGACAGCTGCTGGGGGAATGAACTAAGGGATGAAGACAGGTGGACAGCTTTTTGAGATATTCAGAATTGACAGGAATTGGTGACATATTGTATATGAAAGGTAATAAAGGGAAAGTTTCTGTATTTGTATGTGCATTTGCATATTCAGCACTTTACCCTTCCCTCTCTCCTCTTTTATTCCTTCTCCTGAGGACATAGTTCTGTTCTCCAGAGAGCTCACAATATAGTTAAGGGGGCTAAAGGAGGCCTTCTGTCAGTTAAGTAACCAAGTAAATATATTTGGGAGTTAGAATACTATATGAAGAGTGGAGAGTAGGACACAAAAGAAGTGGTCCATTCTCTTAGAGTGATTATAAATAGACATAGTCTCTGCCTTCATGGTTTTTAGGCTTTATTGTGAAAGCAGTTCAGGAGCTAGTATAGTCTTTCTCTGATTACTTTGGGGGCAGTGTGGTAGATGTGTTGTGGGTAGACTGAAGACAGAGAGATCAGGTAGGGACCATCTTTATCCAGGAGATGATGATGGGTGCTGAACTGAGGCCACCTCACTGAAGGTGATGCAGGGAGAGATTAAAGTTAAGGAGAGGTCACTGATCAGACTCATTGACTAATTGGATATAAAGTGTGAGGAAACTGGAGGATCAGGGGATGGTTTCCTGGTCTCTGATATGAATGACTGGGCAGTAAGATATTTTTCTCTCTTGAGAAAAGAAATTTAGAAGGAGGTTTGAGTGAAGAAAATAAACTCTGTTTTATAGAATTTATTTTGTTTCCTGACCAAAAGTGATAAATTTATATCAAAATAATTCCCTAAACTACCCACATTCTTCAGGTTGGCTCAAAATTGTGTGTGTGTGTGTGTGTGTTTATGTGTGTTTGTTTGTGATGTTCATGGTGATGGGACAGAGAGTGGAGGAGGAACAGGAAACAAAGGGATTTTTTTCAATAGTACTCTGCCCTGACATTAGGCTCTCTGGAATCTGGAAAACAATGATTTCCTCTGTGAAGTAAGCTGGCTCATCAAGTTTCTAAATCCATTTGAAACAGCATGCCTATTTAGAGAAAAGCAAAAGATTTTCATAGTTGTTAGTTTCAAGCTTAGCCAGAGCTTCAAATTATGAAGTAAGTGATGGCTCTAGGTTCATGTCATCATTTGAAAAGGTATTTTGTTAGAATGTTATTATAGGTGCTTAGGTTTTAAAATAACTTCCTGGTTCATGGAACCATATAAAGTTATTTACAAAGAATACTTATTTTTTCATATGACAGCTTTAAAGGTAGGATTACCACGTAAGGAAATAGAGACTGTGCTTTGTGAAACTCCAGAAGTGCCATTCATGTAAGGTATGATTTGAATGGATCCCTTTAGTGTTGTGTATGTGGTGGTCCCAGATAAGGTTTAGGATTCTATGGAAACAGAAACAGAAACTGAGGGAAATGAGACCAATCTAAAAGAAGGACCCATGCTGGGCACCAGAAGTAAAGGGCTGACTAGAGATGAAGACAAAGACTTGCCAAGAAGTCCAGCATGGAAAATGACTGGACCTTTACCTACAGAAGGAAGAATAGATGGGGAGGTAAACACAAGTGTTGTTTTTGTTTTTGTTTTTTACAAGAGGGAATAAACTGGAAAGAGAGTAGGAGTTTAGTGTCCAGGGAATTGTTCTATGTATCAGTTGGTTTGTCACCATAAATTTGTTTAGTGATATTGTTGAATGTGGTCAATTATTGTGAAATCCATTTATTGAGCAGTATTAACTCATTGGAATATAAACATGAAAAAAATGATGTATTCCAGTAGCTATACTGAGCTGTGCTCTACTGAGGTCCCCTATCTTTTTGGGTAGCAAATTCTCTTACTGACATCATAACCCAATTCTATTAGTATTGTCAGTTTTGGTTTTCAGACAGTCCTAGTTTTATGGTTAAGACCCAAATCTTGTTGATATTAAAACTTGTGTCTTTTATTTGAGCTGTAGCTCTTTTCTTTATCTTCTCTAATTCAGACTTATCTTTAGTGACTTGAAATAGTGGGAGAAAGGGGGATATGGCCTCAGTCTCAATTAACTGTGTCTCCCTTGTCCTTGGTACATTCTACTTGAGTCTTAGGGAGGAGGAATAGGAGAGACTAGTGTCTCTAACAGCACTTAGTCCTGCTGTTGTGTGGTTTCAGGTATCACTCAGGGTAGTGGGTGCTCAAAAGCCAGTCTCTAGCAGGTTCTTAGGTGGGTTGTGTAAGGCTCTTCTCACTATGCAATTTTTTGGCATGGGAGATCCCAAGTAAATTAAACCCAGTCATCTTCTACAATTCCCCTCAGTCAGTAAGAAACTACATTCTTGGGCGCCTGGGTGGCTCAGTTGGTTGGCAACTGCCTTCGGCTCAAGTCATGAACCTGGAGTCCCGGAATCAAGTCCCACATCAGACTCCCTGCTTGGCGGGAGTCTGCTTCTCCCTCTGACTCTCCCCCATCTTGTGCTTTCTCTCTCTCTCTCTCTCAAGTAAAGAAATAAAATCTAAACAAAACAAAACAAACAAACCCATTTTATGCTGGTGTCACAGTACATGTTCATCATGCACTGTGTTTGGGTCCTACCATTTATACATGCTTTATTAGATCATTCTGGCCTGAAACACCGGCCACTACAAATAGTATGAATAAGTGCATCAGAAGGTATTTCTCACAGTCCCGGTTGAGCAGCTATGCTTGTGAATGTATACCACCCCTCAGTATTTAGCTTGTGACACTGCCCACTACCTGTCTCTAGGGGCAGCAGCCAGTTGGGTGGCTCCCCGTGTGAATCTTTTTTTCCATTCAGGAATCCTACAGTTACTTGATTCTTTGAGGTTGGTATAGAGGTTTTCCTTCTCCATTGTAGGGCTGTCTCTTTTCATTTACTAGGGAAATTTAGATTTATTTTCTGTAGTTAGATTCCCCATGAAAGGCAATAGCACTGAGGTTCCTTTTCCAAACCTGATACTTTCTTTGGTGATTAACTAGATCTAATTAACTATTAGAGTATGAATGATGCCATGGAGCCATTAAAAAAAAAAGCCCATGCAGAGATCCCATGTTATATATACTATCACCAGTTGATTCTAAACTACAGCCAGGATTGGCTTCATGGGCAAGAGACCTGTGCATTTGCATAGAGAATAGGTCTCATACAATGCTTTGCCATTGCCATCTTGAAATTCTTTTTGATTTTGAACAGGGATCCCTTATTTTCTCTTTTGCATTAGGTCCTTTGAATTATATAGCCTATACTAACTCTAACAATGTAACCATTCAGTGATTTGTCTGATTTTTACTAACTCAACAATTAGTGACTGATATAGATCTGAAAATAAAACTAAACTAGGATTTAACCTGGAAGTCTGACCTGAGAGTGCCCTACTGAGACCTTCCTAAGCATAGCTTTTATGCTGGAACATCAGGGCGATAATAACCTGGTTGGTGGGCTTTGGTTCTAGAGCAGGGGGGTGGGTAGAGAGGACACAGAGAATGTCTGGTTGTCACATATTATTTCTACTGCCAACATAGAATTTTAGGCTTTTATTCCCTGTTTGGTAAAAGGCCAGATGTCTTATACTTATCCCTTTCCTACCTTTTCTCCATAAAGCTTATAACTATGGCTTTCCACTGCGCTGAAAGAATTCCTATGTAAGAGAGTAGGTGCTTTATGTCCCATGTTGTTTGTATCATTATGGTCTCTGGCAGATTTGGCCATGGATTATAATGTGAACTTTAATGCTCTTCCCAATCTACATTCTCTCTTTAATTGATTTAATTTAATTAATCTCATTTATTACTTTGGTGTAACTTTTAGGCTATAATTGGAGTAATAATTAAAATGTTATATTTTAAATTTTTTAGTTTTCTTTCTTTATCTGAAAGCAAGGGCAGAAGACAGTACCTTCAATAATTCTTTCCTATAATAAAAGAAAAAGTACACAGGGAGGAATGGCTTTTTAACTGGAAAAAAAATATATATATATATGAATGATTGTATTGAGCTGAAATCAGGAAAAACTGTGGTTTGACAGATGGTTATTGATTTTTATTTACTAGTATTTTCCATGTCAATGAATTATAGTAAACATGAACTTATTCTTGTTTTATATATATTAGTATATAAGTGGAGACTTTAGGTGAAAGCAATAATATCAATTTAAACATAAAAGTACCAAGACCAAATTTATTTTTTCTCACGTATTATTTACTTGCTCTCCTACACTTGAATTTTGGCTACTGAAATAGATAATTTTAACTTCTTGACAGAATTTATTGTTCTTTAATTTATTTATTCTTCTTGAATTTTTGTTCTAGATAACTTTTGTATCAGAAAATCAACATGAATATCAGGTATCAATATAAAAAATCTTTATTCATCATTCTTTATGACAAATAAATAAACAAAATATTTGAACTTTAATATTAACTTATCAATTTTCCAAGTACCCCTGGACATTTATATTTAATCAAAGTATCCCTATTAGAACTCTTAAAATTATTTTTATGAATTCATGGTCACAAGAATGAACTTAGAAATTCAGTTTTTTGTTGTGTTTTTTAAAATCCTGTTCTAGGTCTTCTTGAAATTTTTTTCTTGTGTATGATACAAATGGTGGCACTTAAAATAAAACTGACAACTGCCACAGATCCAACCACTAACAACACCAAAGAAGAAATGCTAATTCCGGAATTAGGATGACTTTCATCAGAACCAGGTTCTGCTTGAGGAATAAGTAAAGCTACTTGTGCAATGTTGGATAGTTTTGATCTCAAATTGCTTTTATCCACACTTTGAATGGGAATAAATATGTGAGTTGTATTTTCTTCTGAGATATTTCCTGGTTTAAATGTAAAGGTTTCTTTGGAGTTGGCCTCGTTTGGTAACAGATCAGTAATGCTTACTTGGAGAGCATTATCAAAATTGTCTCTTAGGTCCAGGATTCTTCCACTTATTTTTATGATACACTGTTCAGCTAAGAAAAAAAAAATTAGGTATATCTTAGAAACTGGAGAATATCATGTTAAATTCTTTTTTATCCATTCTCCTCAAAAATGTTTAGTTGTGCAAAGCTTATACTCATAGCCAAAGTCTTACTAATTTTTCAGTGAAAGCTTAATTGATTTTTAAACTCCTAAATGCTATCTTCTTTGTCCGAAATGTGTACCACTTTATAATGTGTCATGTTTGATTGATTTGAAAATATCAGATTATAAAATTAATACTTCACTGAGCAGTTAATTAAAAATTCTTCTCCTCCCATCTACGCTTATACCCTTGCTTTTGCCATGAGCACCTTTCACTTAATCAACACTACATGTCATTTCATCCTTACCTTTTCCAACATCAAAATTATCTCCTAGTGCTGTCCATGTTAGACTGATCCCATCCCCCTCAAAGGTGGCCTCAATGTCCATGATTTGACTTGGTGGGTACAGGTCAGGCAAGGAAAGTTTTGAAACATTTGCAATCACAAATGCACCTCCAGATGCTGTTCTAGTGAAACTCTCCAAGGCTGTTTGAGTATCCTCGTCAATTTCAACTCTTGGTGGATTCCCTTCAATTTTTCCTGCATTAAAAATTTGCAGTATTTAATGAGAAAGTCTATACTAGTATTTTTAGAACTAAATGAATTAAATTCCTCATTCTACATTTCCCTGCTCCTCCCCTTTTTTCATATGTAGTGAAATATGAAATGTACACAGTCACATTTTACTAAGTTTGGTGACAGAGTCATAAACATCCAATTGGTGGCAGAATTTTTTCTTTAGCATCCTGACCAGGATATTGTGGGATAGAATTGGATAACAAATCACTTTAGAATTAAAGCTGCACTGAATGGGAATAATGTTATATAATTCAATATATGTCCTTTAAAAAACAATTGCTTTATTTCTCAAATTATCTTCAGGCTAGGAGTAAACCTGGGGAAATTTTTACTGTTTCCCTTTAAACCATTTGTGCCAGGCTTCTCTCTTCCTCCCTGCTACAAGTCTAAGGAATAATACTTCAAGTTATATTCCGATTGCCAAAGAGAACCCCTAAAGGTCATAAGATAAGGGACAAGCTGAAGGAAAGCTAACAAAGAATGCATTCTTAATCCAAATAGTCATCATCTTACTCTACACATTTTTGCTTTTGACTTACTAAAAACATTCAAAATAAATATTTACTTATTTAGTATCTTTATAAACTGAATCAGGTATCTATGTAACCCGAAAAATAAATTCTGCCACAAGCGTGTATTTAGGTACATAACCCATTTTTACACACATTAACCTGTTTTTCTTCATCTTGAGTTAGAAATTTGATATATTGTTGTTGATGTTGGTGAAATACCAACTGAGTATTACTCCCACCTTAAAAGACCACCAGAGACGTGAGTCAAAGCCAAGCAGCAAGCAAGGGTCGTTTATTGCAGGTTCGAACCTGGACCTCTGCACCGCTGGTTGCCGATAACACGGAGAGGTCCAGAGCTGGGTTGGTGCAGGGTTTTTATAGACAGATACAAACAAGTTTCGGGTGGGGCTGAGCTGATTGGTTGACAGTTTGAACAGGCATACTTGGCGCCAGCGGATTGGTTCAGGCGGCCCGCAGGCGCGAAAAAAGCAAGCGTTTGTACAGAAGCGAAACTAGCAGGTTAACAGGATAAAAATGCACTTCTAGCCAGAGGGGTTCTTTTGGTCTCTCATTGGTTTGGTGCTCCAAACTAATATATAATGGCTGACAATTATTGAGTGCTTGCTAGATGCCAGACCCTATACCAAAGCTTAGGTTATTTCGGAGGCAAACACAGTATGACTGAGAACTTCATTTCAGAAATGAGAAAAGCTGTACTTTGAGTTGTAAAATTTTCGAAGCTTTAATCATGTTAACTCACAATTATTCAAGCCAGATATCAGATATCATTATTTACCATCCACTACCCATCCTGGTATATGTGCAGCTCTAGTTAGTGGATGCCGTAAGTATTGTGCAGCCACATTTGTCCCTCTGTGAGCCCGTACTTTAAAGTTATATCTGCCGTTTTCTGAATAAGCTATAAAATATCTGGAGTACACCCCATAATTCTTGAAAGAATCGGTACATTGTCATAGAAATGAAGGAATAAAGTACTATTGTAAAGAAAAAGAAAAATTGTGCATTTTCTAAGCCAAGCATATGGACTTTATAAGCACATCCCCTCAATCAGGCTATTTTGTGGTTGACTCATTAGGGAATATTTCTATTATGCTTTACCAACCAGTATCTTGTTAAATTGATATACATTTTTGTTGTATATATGCATATATATATAAATCAGGTACTTATATATGTGTAGTAAATACCTTCACTTTATCAGCTTCTATGCAGACTATTATAGTACTTTTTTTACATATTTTAGCCAACTGGTTTTCTTACAGCTCTTACCTAAACACATAATTATCTCATCTCCTGTTCAAATCAAAAGGATCTCCACTAAGAAAAAGCATCTGCGTAGGATTTAATTCTTACCGTAGTCACCTCAAAATGACTTACTTTGACTTCAGCTACTTTTTGTTTTGTTTTGTTTTGTTTTTATATCCTTACCTCTTGCTCTATGATCCATTAACTCCCTGGTCTGGTGATGGAAAACCCCCATTTATTATTAGAATAAACATTTAGGTGAGCTAAGGAATATTATATCATAAGTATATTTCTTGGTATCACCAATACTAGAGTTATTCATCAAATTGCAAACACCTTTCTCAGGGGTTCAACCTCTAAGACAGCAGTTCTTGAAATGGGATCCTTAGACAAGCACTACCTGCATGCCTCTTGATCATATTAGAAATGCAAATTACTTAGATCTTCGAGGGAAGGGCGTAGCATTCTGTATTATAACAAGCCCTTCAGGTGATTCCTTTGCAGGCTAAACTTTGAGAACTTCTGCTCCAAGTCATTGTTTATCACCAACACATTCTTAGGTAAAGGCATACCAGTAGCCATCTGGTGAAACCTTGAGAAATGAAGCAAGATGCAGCTTAAGTTTTAATGTAGCATGTCAGGGTTTGGGAAAAGAGGAAAACTCAGGAAATAGTTGAGGAAAATATTATTATATCCGATGATGGCACATAGATGCACCAAAGAACATTTTTACCTTCTAAATTTTTCACAGGGCATATGCTATTTGATGATAGGATTATAAATTGACTGAATTAATTACATTGCAAAAGATACTGATAGAAAATTCTGACAACTCAGAAGGTTATCAGTATGGTAATTTCCTTGCTCACTGCCCTCTCAAAAGAAGGATCAGTTCCCAGAACAATCCAGAGTCTGGGAAAAAGGTACTGTTCACCCATACAGACCAGGGAAACAGAGCATGGCCAACTCTGTGTCTTGTTTTCTGCTTTTCAGACCTGGTATCTGATGCTCTAGAGATGTCTGCATCTGTTTTGGTGGTTCTACCTGTCCTTGGGCCTCAGTTCCCGAGACTACATGTTGTACTTTTTTCCAGCTGCTGGGAATTACTCTTACCTGTTTCCCCCTTCTCTGCCAGGGGCTCAAGTTCTATCACTTAACGCCATCTGCTTGCTTGTGTTTCACTCACTCCGCCTGGGCTTTCTTAGTGATTTGTGCCTAAGAAATTATTGTTCGGAATTCTTGCTGTTCTCAACTTCCTGAATCAGACCTTCCTGACTGATAACAGACATTGGTTGTACAGATGACAAAATAATACTGACAGTAAATAACGTTTATTGAGTGCTTACTATATGTAGGACACTTGATGTGTACTTCATAGGTTTTATGCAGACAGAATTTCCTGCTGGTCCTCCTGTTCATCCATAATTTACATCAATTCTTCTGGTGTCTGTCCTACTGCCCCATACTGCTGCAGGGACCCATAACATATCCTGAGTTATGAAATTACAGACTTATTCATAAAAAACTGTGAATTACCTGCACCGTTATCCAAAAGTTCCAAAACTTCTGTTTTTCCATTATTTGATTCAATAGAAGCAGTCACATTGGCTCTAAGAACTGGCACATTCCCTTGTAGAACTTCTGCATAGACAATCACTGGACTGGGAAAACTGTTTGTGTCTTTGTTCATTTTAGCATTCACTGTGATTGGAGGCACAGAAGAATTGGCTGCCTGAGAATTTACTGTAATAGTTCATGTTTCTGGGTATGCTTTGGGTTGAAGACTGTAAGTCCAAACACCCACCTAAAAATTCAGGAGAAATATAGTAAGTAGTCAAAATCAGGCTTTTCTGTGTTTTCACTATCCAACTCTGAAATAAATTTTATAAGCATGTTACTGAATACACAGGTTTTCGAGAGTTTTGAGGGTAAAGGAGGAGAACTGAGGCAGTTTAGACAGGGCATCCTGGCTATTGTCATGCATGATGTCCAAACACTGGGAAAAATAAGTTTGGGAAAGTTTGCCTTGATCTTGGCCTTATTCTTTGACCTCGCTGTCCATAGATCCTATGATCTGGTGATGGTACTAAAGAATGACTCTATAGCTATCTAAACACCAATTTGCACAGATTCTCCTTTCATTGCCTCTTTAAAGTTCTTAGCCTACCTAATTTGTTTTCCTTCTGTTTCCCCTAATGTATACATTTTTTCTTCCTTTTTCCTGCTATCATAATTTTGGAGACCACATAGGCATAGGAATTACATTCTATTTTATTATAATTTTGAAGATAATACAAATATTGACACCCATAGTTGTTATAGTAAACAATGTATTTTCAGCATATTTATTTTCACCATAAAGCATTTATTTTCACCATAAAACAAATGTGGGAGGAAGCCTAAAAGCTAACTGCTTACCTCTGCAATTCCTGGAATACTGAGATAGGCCATTTTTGGAAACTGCATCCCCTGTGAAATTTCTCATTGGTGTTCCATTGGGATCCCAGAGAGAAATAACAGGAGCCTGTCTGGTCCATGTGATGAGAATGTGTCCTTTCCCACAGTGCTATCAATTATTACAGTGCCATTCATCCAAGGATTATTGTTGAGTGTTAATCCCATACTTTCAAGCTGTTTAAATATATTTTAAAAATTAATGACTAGAGAAGAGAACAATTTTATTCTGTTTTCATTTTTCATGAAGTTTTTAATTTCTGACCTGAGAACAAGCTTATATAGTGCATCCTACTTTAGGCTTGTGATCTCTCTGAAAGCTGACTGGGATGTGACAGTCAGATAGTGTGAAATACAGAGTCTCAGGAAAGGATAGCGTATAATAAAAGCTTTAAAGCAGGAGAATGGGTTTTAGAGTTGGAGATATGACCCTATTATTTTTTTGCATTGTCTTGGCAAACACCCACTCAAGTCTTTAGCAGTGAAGAATGCTACAGCCTCAGAGAAGAATTAGCTGTAGGGTATAGGTGTCTGCACATGCGTGTGTGTGTGTGTGTGTGTGTGTGCGTGTGTGTGTGTTTTATCCTCAGTTTTATCCATCTAAATGATTAACTATAAAAAAATACTTATTGTGGTGGCTAGAGTATTTGAGTAAAGACACAGTAGAGAGGGGCCTCAAGAGAGACAATCAGGACCAGCAAATAATGAGACAAGGAAACATGGATTTTTCTCCTGATGTGAAATCTTGAATAATTTTCACAAATGAATGGAATGAGTAGCATCAGACAATAAACATGTCCAACAAGAGTGGAAAGGGGACAAACTGTGAGGATTGGAATCCTGTAAAGAGATGTGAAAGATAGGATGTTCTCTGAGAGGAGCTTTGAAGAAAGTTTTTCAAGTCTTTGTGGGTGGCTCTTCATCAAGGAAAGCCAAGTCTGTCCAGTGACCAAGAAGGTGCTTTCCCTAAGTGTGTCATTTTAGGAATGATGGGAAGTGTCTTTTCTATTCTAAACCAGTCTTAAACAAAAATATTTTCATACCAGTGCTGATAGAAGAGAGTGAATTCTACCACTGAGACATCATTGTAATGACAAAAATCTCAGTCCTATGTGAAGTGAGCATGTGTTTGAGTGGACCAAGTATTATCAAGTTACATCTGAATTGAGTAACTTTTTCAGGTACCCCATGAGGAAAGTCTAAGACAGTTGGAAGGCTTTGGCTACATGGTAGTACTAGGGGGAAATGACTGAGTAAAGAGTGAGATGCAGCCTTTTCTCTGTATTCTAGCTGCCACCATCCAAATTCAGGTTCCCATCTACTCAGATTATTGCTACATACCTCTAACTATTCTCACTATTCTCTCCCAAGACCTATATATCATTTACACAAACCCAGGTTAACATTTCAAAAATTTCTTTTATTTTTGTTATTTCTCTACTTAAGGACCTATAGACATTACAGGTGAGGGGAACAGAAATTTCTGCCCTTTCCACATCATTTAGAAAGCCATTCTTGAAACTTTGAGTGTATTCTGCATGCATGTGCCTCCTTTCTGGATGATATCCCATATTTTGCTCTTACTTTTAAAACCCCTTTGGAGTATTCCATTTTAATGTCCCACAATCCACTCAAAACCCAAGGTTAAAATAGAGCCGAAAATAATAGCCTCAAAATCACTTCTCCCTGTTTACATGTCAATTTTATCAGTGTTTTCTCAGTCATCCAGATTGAAACCTGGAGAATAAATGAACTTTATTCTCTTTCAGTTTATTCTCCATACACTGCCAAGCTAGATCTCAGATCAATTTTTAAACTACTTCCAGGGTGAGGCTGCAGACTGCAGACCCAACTTCCAAACCGATCTGCACATATTGTCTTAACTCTGAATCTTATACCTTCTTACTCTTCATTGTTGGAGAATAGAGGAAAATAGATTTGTTTTGGTGATCCTGGCAAGTTGTAATGTGGAAAGTGACTTAGTGAACTGGAAGGTGAAATTACATGATACACACTTGGTAGGAATGGATATTGATAGAAATAATTTTGTAAAAATATTTTGAAGGAAACAGGCTGTGTTGACATTTTACATGAGATGTGAATGAAGAATGAAGGAAGTTGTCAAAATTTTTTAATCTAAATAGAAAATGGTGGTATTGTTGAAACACAAATGAGAAAAGAAGTAGAATTCAGAAGAGAGATGAATAAAATAAAAAGTCAGTGAAAAAAGTGGTTGAAGAAGTAAGATAAGCCCTAAATTTGTAGATATGCAATGATAATTCACTGTCTTTTTTCTGATAAATTATTTCCAAGATACTTTGTTTCCATTTCCAAACTGGGTTCTTAAACGCATTCATCTAATTTAAATCTATTTCACAGCAGTGACAAGTAGAGGAAATCTTGGAAGTGTGAGATACTTCTATGCATTCATAGACAAATGAAAGCTATCTTACAAGACAAAGTCTATTTTTGGCAGAAAATTTAACATGGTTGAGTTTTGATGTTATCCCTTAACCAAACTCTGTGGGAAAAGAAAAAATATATATACATATATACTTCACTACTTAATTTAGTCATATTTAAAAAATAATTTCTATTTCATACTGAAATTTTAATTTTAATTAAAAGTGTACTTTTAGAAAAATATAGGACTCAAAACTTGTAACAACTGAATTATTTTTTTGGTTATGGCTAAATGTAAACACAAAGACCTGAGGAGTGGTGACTCTGACCTGAAGAGGCTGTTGGGAAAGATCAGTATTTCCTGATGCAAGAGCCCCAAAAGCATCAATGAGGCTGTTGTTCTGGGCTTCATCAGAAGCACAAAAATGGTTTCCTCCTAAAATTAAATACATTAAGTAGGCTGATTTCTAGAAAATACATACCTATCACATTTTAATGGTTAATAAGGTAGCAGGGTAAACAAAATCATAGTTTCAGTATATATTATTAATATAGAACAAAGTCAAGTATGTGTAAAGATTAACAATAAAATGTTAATTTAAAACTGTCATAACTAGGAAAAGTAAGCAGTCTTTATATCCCACTTACAGAAATATTCCTGGCTGAAATGTGTGAAATAATCACAGAATATGAAAGAAGATGTTATAATTCCATGTATTAGAGCTCACAAACTATGCTGCCCTTTAGGGTAATTATTGACTTTTAAGATACAGTTATGGTAGTTCTGGCCTTCAGATTTTTCAGCCAAAGTGGGTCAGAATCAGTTCAGAAAAGTTGAAGAGCTGTCATATTGAGGTATCCTGACAATAACTGGCAGTGGGGAGATAGAAAAGTGGTATGTAATAGAGACAAATTGAGATGGACCCTTGGAACAGAAATAAATTTTATAACGGCCATGAAAGTACTTTGAAATGATGGAAGTTTGTGCAACTAAGCATTAAAAAACAAGTATATATTTGGTAGCATTAGAAGTCAACCCAATACAATAATTCATATTCACAATGTTATAAATTTTGTTTATTCTACTACGTTTAAGAAGGCACTGAAAACATGTGGTCCATTTTCATTCAGTCTCTGTACCCAAGATAACATCTACCCTGTAGTTCATCAGGAAATTTTGTTGTTATTTAGATTTTTTCAGCCTGAGCCTCTATTAATCCCATCTGGCCCCTACCCCCAATCCCAAAGCCTATGCCCTGGTTTCATGGATTTCCCACTATCTCTCCACTATCACCCAACATGATTTTTTTGCTCATGACCTGATCATCTTCTCGCACTCCTCCTGTCTCCAGAAAAAGTAAACCTTGTTCAAGGCCCAGCTCAGAAGTCACCTCATCTTTCATTCCTTCTTTCTCTGACTCTGTACAAACCTGGGAGAATTTATGGTTCCTCTGCTCACATAGTGCCTTATTTCTGTATATTTCTCCTGTCATGAAGGGATGTTATCTGATTATGCTATTTGATTAGTAGTTTTTTATGTCTCTCCAGCCAGCTGGATTGTGAGCACCTTGTGAACAGAGATCAGGTCTGGTTTGACCCTGGTTTCAAGGTCTTGCAGAGCACCTACAGGGCAAGAGCTTGAGAGAAATCATTGTGAGCCTTTACACTTATGCATTGCTATCAAAGGACTTATATATATGGGTCATATTTCACCCGTTATAGCACTCATCTCTATGATGGCTTGATCAGCAGATGGTCCCAAAGCAATCAAATGAATGATAGCCTCACTTTGTTTCACTTCATCAATACAGTTCTTTGCAGAGTTATCCTCCCCATCAGTCAGCAAGACAATTTCAGATCCATTTATTTGAGGGTATACTTCTCTAATTACCTGCAGATACAATCAGAGCATAACTATTGGTGTTCCTAGACCAAAAGACTTACAGGATACTAGAAAAAATGTGCGGAGAAAATAAAAGTGTGCAGAAAAGAAGAGATAGCATCTGCTTTAAATAATAGAATCTACAATCAACAACTTTTAGGAGAACTTAAACATGATTTTATTTTCTGTCTGTCTGCTGCAGGGAATGTTTGCTCAAATGAAGTTATGTGGGTGCAGGTTAAATGACAATGACATTTCAGTCTGAGGACTCAGGTCAATCAGATACCAAAAATATAGCTGCAGAATGTAGCATTAAATAGTTCTCTGCTTTCTCTGACTAGATGGCACTCTAACAAGACTTTAGTGTATAAAATTTATTGCATATACAGCTAGGTGCCTTAAAACTCCACCTCTACTTTTTTTTTTTTTAATTTCTTTTCAGTGTAACTATTCATTGTTTTTGCACCACACCCAGTGCTCCATGCAATACGTGCCCTCCTTAATACCCACCATCTTAATACCCTCCACCTCTACTTTTAAAAAAGGTTAATGATTTCAAATTAGGGAACCGTTAGTATGTTTATAAAGAAAAGATATGGAAAGTTCTAAACAGGTCAAGATTAGGAATCTTGTTATATAACTTTTATTTTACCTCTAGTAGTAATGAGCACAAAACTAAGAGTATTAGTGGTGCTCAGAGAATACATGAATTTTATTTATTGAAATTGAGTTCTATTTGTGGCTTGAACCCATTTCTTATAAAGCCAAATAGTTTGAAACTCAGAGTGCTGAATCTGGGTGCCTATAAGAGAGGATAAAAAGAATTTATTTTTGGTTATAAACAAATGACATTATCAGTGGCTTTCATGAACTTGAAGTGGAGGTGTGTATAGATTTGCAGAAGAGGGTTTGGATAATGAGCACTGAGTATTATATAAAACTGATGAATCATAGACCTGTACTTCTGAAACAAATAATATATTATATGCTAATTAATTGAATTTAAATAAATAAAAAAACAAAAGAATTTAGAATTTAGATATTCCTAATAAAGCTGGTGTCAGGGAACAGAGTGACCAGACTCATCATAATTTTTGCATGTTTTTAGGTGAACAATGGCTTTTATATATTGTAATATATGTGAAATATGCTCTGACATACATTAAAATCAGACTAAAAGATAGAAAATGCTTTATACATTTATTGCATTTATACAGCATTCCCATCACACTCCCTTACAAGTCTGAGTGAAATATATATTTATGAATATATAATGAATATATATGAATATAATTATGAATCTTATTTTTATCCAAATATGCATGACCATTGTAATTATTATGACATTTGTGAAATATATATTTACTATATAATATTTTTCTGTATACATAAATATAGCATTTTATTTAATCTTCATAATAGTACTATGAGATAGGCATTCGTGTTTTCTTATATTTTATAGATAAGTCACTGGGAGTCCGAAGAGATTGCAAACTTTGCCTAAGATCACATAGTAGTAGGTGGTAGAGCCAGTACTCTGATGTTAAAATTCATGTTCTGACCAGTATTCTTGACCCTAATCATGACTAACAGCCCCTGCTACATCTGCTTTGATAAACTTCAGTTTTCCCCAGCTGAGTGTCATAGAAACTGAAATGAAGATTGGCCAAAAGTGGAATCATACCATATAACTTACTTCATTGTCTTAGGAGTTGTCAAGTTTTGCTGCCCAAACACACATATCTATTTAATATTTATTGAATACCGACTACTTCGTGGTAACAAAACAAAGCCCTGACTTGATTTGGTTTATACTCTAGTGGCATTTTAATAGTCATTTATTTACCCATCAGTTTATTCATTGATTTACTGATCCATTAAAAAATAATTCAATAATTTTTTTCTATAAGCTTAGTCCTGTGCTTCTTTGTATTAGTCATGTTAAAATTAGGCAGTATGTATGTGTGGCAGCATTTAACATAAAAATGTCCTAATCATACAAAAAGAAGAAACTACAGTTTGGCTATTATGGACTTTGCTGCTATGAGCATTGGGATGCAGAAGGGAACAGAGAGGGAAACAAACCGTGAGTCCAGGAAACAAACTGAAGGTTGTGGAAGGGGAGGTGGGTGGGGGGATGGAGTAACTGGCTGATGGACATTGAGGAGGGTTCTTGATATGATGAGCACTGGGTGTTACATACAACTGATGAATCATTGAACATTATATCAAAAATTAATGACATATTATACACTGGCTAATAGAATTTAAATAAAAAAGAATCTAGGTGAATGGATTATGAGGTACAAACTTTAAGTCATAAAATAAATAAGTGATGGAGATATAATGTACAGCATAGGGAATATGGCTACTAATACTGGAATAATTTTGTATAGTAACAAGTAGTTAACTAGACTTTTCTTTTTTTTTTTTTTTTTTTTTTTTTTAAAGATTTTATTTATTTACTTGAGAGAGAGACAGTGAGAGAGAGCATGAATGAGAAGAAGGTCAGAGAGAGAAGCAGACTCCCCATGGAGCTGGGAGTCCGATGCGGGACTCGATCCCGGGACTCCAGGATCATGACCTGAGCCGAAGGCAGTCGTCCAACCAACTGAGCCACCCAGGCGTCCCGACTTTTCATTTTATAATGTATAAAAATATCAAATCACTATGAAACTAGTAAGGTATTGTATGCAAACTAAACCTTATTTTTTAAAAAAAGAACAAACTAATTTTCAATATGGTTTGCACCTGAAATGTTGATCTAATTCCAGCACAGATGGAAGTTCCTCCATTAGCTTCTGTAGTTAAGCTCTCCAAGAAGTTGTTTCTTTCCTTGCTGCTTATTATTTGGATTAGATTTCTTTTAATGTTGGTGGTACTATCAAAGTGCACCGTTCCCACCCAGGATCCATTTTCAATGGTCTGCAGCAGGAAATGTTTTGTTGCTTGATTCATTTGATTCAGGCGATTAAAACCCTGAATAAAAAAGATCAAGAAAAACAACCAAAGCGTTTTCATTTGGGAAATAATAGCAGATTATGTAAAATGAGTGAATAGTATTTGTTGTTAATTTTTTACCAGTAGTAATTAGTGTTATTAAAGAACACAATTTTCTTTCAATTGATAAAACTGAAAAATATAGTTATACATATTAGGGAACACTTATGGCATAGTAAGGAACGTAGGCTTTAACTAAGGTATTCTTGGCTGCTAAGCACCCAAATTAGAGGTGAAGGATAGGGTGGGGGTTGGGTTGGAATTGGGGGGTGGTGACTCACACCTTAGAGACTGCCTAATAACTCCTGGGATCCTCTGTTCCAGTTGTGTCAAGATGAAAACGCTCCCCAGATCCCACAGTATCAAACCAGACTATCAAGGACTCCATCTAGAGACTGAAATTCCCCTTCCACTTGGGGACTTCCCAAAAGATGAAACTTACTCCAGCTGCAATCTGAGAGTGTCAGTACCTCTCTCCCCCCATTTCCTCTTCTGCTCCTAACCTCTCCTCACCACTTCCCTACCAATGGATTAAATGGAATTAATTGGAATTAATTACCAAAGAACTCTTTAAAATTCACATCCCTCTTTCCTAGGTGAATGCCCAGGATGTAAGCCCTTTCATGCGTTTGTCTTTTCCAGTCCCTCATCACCAACTGATCTGTGGTACCCCCCACCCCCAACACAATCCAAATTTCCCTCTGAACTACCTAGAACAAAGTCATCATGAAAAACTGCTCTTATATCTCCATCTTTGAGGGCTTTCTCTCTACCCCTTTGTTTTACCCTTAAACTTATCTCTACCCGTATCTTGTCCAAAAGAGGTTGCTCATCTTTTCCCAATAAGGAGCTTCCTCTCTCCCCAGCAACACTTCCTAGAACAAATCTATGGATAGGTTCCCAGCATTCTGATGCTCTTTCTGAAACTCTGCTATTGTGGATTATTTCATTCAACTGTGTCATCTTCTGTGCTTTTCAGTAACCACCCAGGCCCCTTTTGTTAGAAGACATTTCTGTTCTGCCTCAAATGTGCCATCCTTCTGGGTCCCTTATCACATATGTCCACTCATTTGTAGTCCATTTCAGCAATTATTTACTGAGTACTTATACATGATAAACTCCGTTTCAGGCAAAAGGAATGCAAAGATGAAGAGAACACTGCTTCAAGTCCTAGAGGAGTTCCTAATCTAGTGGGAGAGAAATGTGTAATTTCAATATAATATATGGTAATAAAGGTTTGCACAGGTCATTGTGGGCGACTGGCAGAAGGACCATTAGTCCAGCCAAGAGTCCAATATGTATGAGTTAACCAGATAATGGGGAAGAGAGAGAAAATTTTCAACTCTGAACTCTTTAAGGATATGAGTTCTATTCCTAGAGCCCTGCACAGTGCCCTCCATTCACTGAATGATAGAAGAAGGAATGAATGGCTGAATCTGACTGTATCTTCATTATAGTGATGATTTTTGTCTGTGTCTTTGAGTATAAAGAGGTCATTTATATAGATTATGCAAATAAGGTAAAGCCATATTAACAATTCTCCTGGTTGATCTTGTTCCTTGACTTGGAATGGAGTTCAGGGGCCCTAATACACTCTCTCCTCATGTCTATTAAGTGTTTCCAGTAGAAAGCATGTCCATGTTAAAAATCTTTAGTTCTGATCCTAAGGCTTTACTAAAGGGTCTAAAAGTGCCTCTCAATAAACTCTCCATTTTCTGGAGCTGGATCTTGGGTTAGGACTTTTTAACTCTATTGCCACACTTCTTCATTTACAATATTTACTGCTCCTCTTGAGATCATCATTGTAGGATGCAACTTGGGCCACCATGCAACTTAGAACAAGCAGGTAGTGTTCAGAGTATTCTTAGCTATTCAATCACTTCTGTGTCCCCACATCCAGGGAAAATGGGCTCATACACTTACACTCATGCTTCCAGACTTATCAAGAACTAAGCACACAATTCTTTCTCTGATCTTCAGCAGTGAGAAGACAGGTAGAGGGGGTGGTGCCACCAAAGATGTTGTGTTTTTAAAATCCTCACAATTGCTGATCACCTCCCATGTACTTCTGGAATTGCACATTTTGTTTTGTAGGCTTGGAGCTCCTCTGCTATGGTTTTCTTTATTACAGAATTCAACAACTTAAAAGGTTAATAAAGTGAAAGAAACTTTTTATATACAACGCATTTAAGATTCAATAACAAATATGAGAAACAAAAAATATGTTTGGCAAATATATCATTTATTTAATGAAATAAGATTTGTTTAAGGAATCATATAATAGTAACAGATTTTGAATAATTGTAATAATAACTAACAGTAGCTAGCTAACACTAGTTAGCTAACAGTAGTTGTGCTTTCCATAGGCCAGTTAATATTTAAAGAACTCTATTATTAATACATCTAATTTATCAGGTAACCTGCACAAATATTTTATAAAGATGATAACATCTCCTTTGAATATAAATATGTGCTGTTAAATTACAGTTGGCATATTTACAGAATTAATATCTCGCATGAACATTATGGTTGCCTTTTCAGTTTGTTCTTTATCAGGGAAGAATTGGCAATCTTTTTCATACAGTTTTGTCTCAGAATCAATCCTGCATGCTCTAATTGTACATCTGTTTCCTTGACACTTATAAACTCTGTTTATACCAGTAATGCCTGTGGAACATCTGAAAATATGTAACAATCAGTCTTTGAGGCAACTTAACAATTAAAATTTTTGAAAATCTTAAGTAGTCTTTCTATCAAGGTTTTTTTTTAATTTATTTTTAAAGATTTTATTTATTTATTTGTCAGAAAGAGAGCAAGCGAGAGTGAGCACAGGCAGACAGAGTAGAAGGCAGAGTCAGAGGGAGAAGCAGGCTCTCCGCAGAGCAAGGAGCCCGATGTGGGACTCGATCCCAGGACGCTGGGATCATGACCTGAGCCGAAGGCAGCTGCTTAACCAACTGAGCCACCCAGGCGTCCCTCTATCAAGGTTTTTAATAATGACCTGTATATCAAGACCTTTATTCTTACTTATGTACTATACACATTCTATTTTTGACAGCAACACTTAAGGGTTCCTACCAGAGCAATTTTGTTTTTCAGGAAATTGCAGAAAGAAATTTTAAGTGGGATGTCTAGTATATGCAAAGGCTGAGTTTCCTGTTGTGATTAAAGCTGCTGCTGTCTGCTGTCCTGTTAATAATAATGGCTGGAGACTCCCCTTTTCCAAACTTCTCTTCTGGAGGTCTTGTGATGATAAATGCACTATTGGCACCTGGAAGGGGCAACTTGTGAAAACATTTACTCTTGGTACTACCTTAGCTTGAAGTTCTTTGTAGAATTCTTTTCAAAGAAGTTATCTCCAAACGAATATGATATGACATAGCTACAAGTGTTTTGGTTTTTCAGGGATATTTTGATCCAAAGTGAAATGTGGCTTAAAGGAAAGATTGAGGTACTGCCTAAGACAGTAGTCTTTACTGGTAGGGACATTTTTGACATAAGTGCTATTGCATGGAATTGGCCGCAGGTTGTAGTGCTTGTGACATATATGCTGGAATGTGAATGTATCCCATCTTTTCAATGTGTTTCCAGTTCAAATTTAAGAAGCAATTACTAGATTTCATTCAGTCATTTAGGGAGTCTCCTAAATATGTGTATGCTTCTAGGAGAATATATGTATTCTCCTAAATATGTGTATGTGTATGCAATGGTGCCATGTTGTCCCAGAACTCATTGAACATAATGATATCTGTGTTAACAACCATGATGACTATTCTATAGCAGAGACTAGACATTTAGGGGGAATATGATATAAACAAATGTAATCAATGTAATACTTCTTAAATACATGTGCTAAAACTGGTGGGACAATAGAGCAGAGGAATGGCCTTCAATGAACTCAAGTATCTTTCAGTTTATACTTTTTCTGATAAGTCCATAGACCCAACAGGGCATCTAAGATTGATTAAGCTGGTGGTATTTAATTTAAACCAACTACCAAAAATCATTTTTCTCTCTTGATCTCAGAGCTAAGAGGCTCATCTATGATTAACCATGATATTTTTAGATCAGTATTTTTAAATGAACTTTACAAATCCCAAGAAATCCTTATCTGCCCCTCTGAAGATTGATTTTTAATTTAGTGTGCATTTACTACTATTTATTAACCATTTTTTTGTTCTTATGTAGTATAAATAATTTTGACTTGGCATATACTATACAACCCCTTACACAGAATACAATTTCAGCACACATGAGTTCTGGCAGCTATGGTAGAGAGGTATAAAAATATGCCAAATTGGCTACCAAAGGCTCTTGAAGTTATGTGTATTTTAAATAGATAAGTAGTTACTGTAAGGTGTATTTTCAAAAAAAGAAGGAGAGAAAAATAAAGAAAAAAAAAAACAGAAGAAGGAAACCCAGAAAAGCACTCTTTGATGACATCACATCTATTATCTGCAATGGGATTAAAAAAAAGAATGATTGGCATTGAAAAGAAATCAACCTAAGGAAATTAAGAAGTTATAACTTAAAGTAATTAAGAAAATTTAAATGGTTATGCCTTGTTGCTTCGATTTTTTTTTTACTTAGCACTGTAGAAAGGTGCTTCTTCATTGTATTCATCAAACAGTCCCCAGTGGAGATGGGCCCACTCATGGACAGTCTACTTGTAGAATAACATTTCAAATAAATGATCATAATTCAAGTGACAAAATTCTTCCTCAAATATTTTAAGAAAGTTTTCAGTAAAAAATTATATTTAGGTTTTAGGTTTCCTAGGCAAATGGAACCAGATTAATAAGTGTGAAATTGTACCTCTCAGTATGGGAGGAGAAAGCCCTCATATCAGTGACTGCAACAGGGATTTGGTGCATGGCAGGTTGTCCTGCCTCCTATGCCCACTTTAGTTTATTAAGAGAGTAGATTCAGGTTCTTTCATCACAAACATAAAATAAAATAGAAGATAAGATAAAATAAAATGGAAAGGATACATAACTATGTGAGGAGATATGTTAATTAGCTTGACTATAAGGGCTCTGTTTTCTCAATCAGGGCATCTGCCGATGGGATTGGAAAGAGTAGTTGTAGAGCTTTTTTTTTTTTTTTTTGCTTTTTTTTTTTAAGATTTTATTTATTTATTTGACACAGAGAGAGATCACAAGTAGGCAGAGAGGCAGGCAGAGGAAGAGGGAGAAGTAGGCTCCCTTCTTGATCCCAGGACCCTGACACCAGGACCTGAGCCAAAGGCAGGGGCTTAACCGACTGAGCCACCAGGCACCCCAAGAGTAGTTATAGACCTTGAGAAAAACAGAAGTTTGAAAATAGCTACTAAGGGGAATAAGAAAGGGGCCCAAGAATAAGTAAGTTCAAATATTGTTGGGTAGATTTGAGAGCTTCCCTGAGCTTGGAAAACCTGTTTATATAATAATGGCATTAGTTTTATAATTTTCTTTCACAGTCTTGGAAATTCATTAACAGGAGCCAAAGGAAACTGGCCAGAAACTCAGTACAGAGGATTTGGCAAGTTGAATGAAACATAAGGAAATGAATGGTGAGGGAATTGAGGTATTTACACTTATAGTTGAAATGACTGATTTTGCTGGATATACCAGCTAGGAAAGGTGCAAAGGATTAGAGGTGCCAAGGAGAACAGACATGATCACACTCAAGTTTGAGGGACAGATAAGATTGAGGTGGGATAGGATGATAGAGCTTGTAAGTTAGGGTGGGGAACAGGTCCAGGTGACAGTAAGGACCAGGGCTAGCTGAACATTTGACAGAGACAAGAGACTTACTATGTGCTCATTGAAAGGTAATGGGAGAAGGAGATTTTAGGATTTAGGAAGATTTCCTCTGAATGTTACATGTGAGTTGAACCTTCCTTTAACAATGATTTGTATCAATATGCTTTAGTGCATTTGAACCAATAATTTTAACTTTTAGATTGAACTAGATGAAATTGTTGTTTTTCTAGGTTAGAGTGATCACTTACAGACAGTTCATCTGGCTAAACCAAACAGGTTGAATGATAATATCAGCAACTAACAGCTTGTGAGTCTTTTCTTTTGGCCAAGAACTGGCATCCTGACTCTTTCTAGCTCGCCTTACCTTTGTCTTCCACGGAAGCAGCTGGTGATTGATTAATATCCAGCTGTGGAGAACTAAAAAATTTAAATCTAAAAAGTAAGTCTTAAAAAATGTATTGCTGGGGGTGTGTGTGCTTTGGTGAGTGCTGTGGGGTGTGTGGACCTGGCGATTCACGGACCTGTACCCCCGGGGATAAAAATATATGTTTATAAAAAATAAAAAATTTAAAATAAAAAAAATGTATTGTTGTCCTGTGTTCAAATTACTATAGACATTGTTCTGTCTACAGTTATATAGATCATCTAACTCAGTGTTTACAACAATTCCACAAGGCAGGAAACATTCTATTTACTGTCTTATAGGAGGTAAGAACAGAGAAAATAGGTCATTTGCCCAAGGTCACACACAATTGATAAGTCAGGATTTGAACCTAGAGACTCTGACTCCAAGGCCTGTAAGCTTAACGTGGATTCAAAGTTGCATGTTAGAATCATTTGCAAAGCATGTATTTTGCAAATTCCTACCTGATGGTCCATATTCATCTTGTTTTTTTCCAAGGATGAAGTCAGGGGTGAAATGAATGTATTCTCCTTTTTCTTCACAAGCTGTGAAGTATATGTATATGGTTCATCTCTACCTGGGAAGGTAGGTGGTGCAGCTAATACATCAGCCTGAAAATGTTTAAAAATATTTTTAAAACATCGGAAATAGAAACATTTGGTTAAATGTTCTAAAACATTTAACTCTAAACCAATCAGTGTACTGCAAAACTGGGGATCATTAGAAAATATAATTTTTTAAGAGAAGCATTTTGCCTCTTACGTGTTTGTAGCTTTCATGTTTTGGCCTCTGACAAGTGAGCAGGATCTCTGCTACACAGTTCCCACTCTGCTAACTGTCAGTCCAAAAATACATCTTAATCTTATACATTAAAGGCTTTGAGTTTTCTATAACCCTTCACTGAAAGGCAAATGCTTTTGTTTGATGTTAAGAAAAATGATGTAAAATGACATAGACTTTTTTTTCCTTTTTAGAGAGAGTGAGAGTGCATGTGTGTGAGCATTGGGGATTGGAGGGACAGAGAGACAGAGGGAGAGAGAGAATGTTAAGCAGGCTCCATGACCAGCATGGACCCCCTCACAGAGTTCAACCTCACCACCCTGGGATCATGACCTGAGTTAAAATCAGGAGTCAGATACTTACTTGACTAAGCCACCCAACTACCCTTACAAAGGCCTGGACTATAGAGTCATCTATTTGGTTCCAATATTGGCATTAGCAACTCCTGGGTAATAGAGTTTGAGCAATTTAACACTCTGAGGCTAGTTTCTTTATCTTTTAAATGGACTATTACAACCTTTCTTTAAGGTGAACATAACATGAAATGAGTTATATAGTACCCTACACATAGGCAGTCAAAAAACTGGTTGGTATCATTATCATTAATAAGTCTTAATAGAGAGCAGCCTTAGCTGATGCAAGCTGAAACAGCCTGTAGAGAAGGGACATAAGAGCTTTTTCATTATACTCTTACTCTCCAGGACCAGGCAGCTGGATTTGGGGCTGGGGGGTAGAGTGATAGAAAAATTCATAGGAGATACAGAGCTTTTTAGAGCAGCTGAAAATATCACTTTATACTGTTCAGTATCCTGAACCCAAAAGTGTAATGATTGATAAGGGAGATAGTAGGAGAAATACATGGATGAATGTTCTTAATGGTGATCTATTCTACATAATCAAAACCACCAAATAACTGAGGGATCCAGGGTGCTGGATGACAATATCAAACTCTTCGTCTTGATGGCAATATCCTGTAACAGTGTTGTTTCCTTCAGGATGGGCTCTTCTCCTCCATGATGCTTCCTGACCTGACACAAGCCCACAGTAGAATTATTCTTCCTCAGGAACTCCAGGGCTCTCTGTCTTGTTCTCTTGAAGAGAGTCCATTATGCTGACTCATATTTATCAGCAAACTGATTGGGTTCAGAGCCATGGGATCAGTCAGAAGCCAGAGTGCCGAGAACGAACGGTCCAAAGAATTGGAGTTAGGAAAGCTAAGAGTTAGGAAAGGGGCTTCAGAGATCTGCTGAAGTAGATTGGGAATTACTTCATCACTGACCTAAAGTGGATGAATCAATTCTTTACCTGTTCCTTAAGAATGCCTTTCCTCATTTTTTGTTTTGGAATATTTAGATAATCAGCCAGTTGTCACATTTTCCTTGGAGCAATTGTTATCTATTCTTCTATGAGATAAAAAATATATATGGTGATTTGAATTGTGGTACAGACTGGAAAAGTAGGTTGCTGTATACAGTTGTGTGGGTTGTGCATTGCATAACTCCAAGGGATTACATTTACTTTGTAGTATCTTTAGCTCTGTGCAACTGCCTTGGGTAGTGGTATATTCTCAAGTCATTGAGGGATTTTACAGACCCCTGTGTCAGAAGACTATGATCCCTTAGGCATGGTAGGGTGCCTAATAATTGTTCTCACAGGCTTTCTGAGCAAAATTTCTATAATATTCTTTCAATATTCCTTCTCAGAATTCCTATAATATCCTAATCAGATCAAAGATAATTAATATTATTATATTCCTATATTTCAAAAAAATAAGTACTTTTAAACCAAAAAGACACATGAATAAAAGGAATAAGGAAAATTGACAACTGACATCTCAGATCATGAGTTATGAGTAAGTTCAGCATGAATCTTACTATGGTCAGATAATATCCCCAAAGTAAGTTATTGTCCTCAAGTTGGTTCACCAGTTAGAAAAAGGAGTAGTTTTTGTTACTTTATATAAGCCAGAACTCAAGCCCAGATTTGTCAGCCTTCAAAGCCTATGGATTGGATCTCAGATGTAATTGTGTGCTACTTAATGTAACCTTAGAAAAATTATTTACTTCTCCAACTACCAGTTTTCTCTTCTGTATAATGTGGATGAGAGATTTTCACAAGGTTGCCTCATAATATAAATGCAAAGACTTTGTAGAGGGTTGGGAAAAATGTTAGGAAACATTGTGTAATCCAGAGGCATGTCTAACTACTAATAATTGAACTTTTACTTGTGGTGTTCAGTAGAAGACATTTTAATAAGCTTTTTCCCCCTATAAATAATTCTTTCAAATACTGATTTCCAATGTTCAGAAAAGTTTGAAACTGACTGATTATTCCTGAATACTAAGAAGCCATCATTCAGAATCAGTTAAATTAACTGCTATTCAAGCCTGTGCTCTTCAGTAAAGAAATCTTTATATTTCCCTGGAATTCAAAAGTTATCAATAAATGAATACCGCTATGCTTCAAGAGTTTATTCAGAGTGAGTAATAAGTGGCAGCCATAGAGTCACCTGCTCACGACCCAGGTCAAGCACATCAGCTTCTGATGGGTAGCAACACACACACAAAAGGCTAAATCAGTGAGCCTAAGGATACACTAGTGGAGGAATTGAATGTAAAGGATTAGTAACTGTTGATATCAGGGACAGGCAGAGCTAATTTGCGTGACTGGAACGCCAATCTCTTTATTACGTGAAATGCTATAATTAGAAGAAACTTTAGAAATCAAATTCTTTGGTGTAGTCTTGGAGAATTTCCCTTCTCCATCTGCACTTCCTAATGTACTCATTTAGTCCCATGGCTTTAAATCTCATTCTACACACTGATGACCCCCAGATTTTTATCTCCACTCACATTTCCCCCTTGAATTCAGATTCCTATCTCCATCTATATGTATGTCTAATAAGCATCTCAAATTCAAAATGCTTCATAAAAAGTCCTGATCTCCCACCTGCTATTTTTTCCCCCATTTACAGTCTTCACCTTTTCAACTGATGATAATTTCATCCTTCTTAATGTTCAGGCCAAAACCCTTGAAGTCTTCCTTGAGTTCTATTTTTCCCTCCCCCTCTCCCCCATGCTAAACCATCAGCATTTGCTAAACCATCAGCAAATCTGTCTATGATACCCTCAGAATATGTTCAGAATTATACCACTTTAATGATCTCTAGCACAATATCCCTATTCCTGGTCACCACCACTTCTCACCTACAATAGCTTCCTACCTGGTGTCCCTTCACACCTCTGTGCTGTAATAGAGCCATACAGGATGAATGATAAGTAGAAGCCCTTTACAGAATTTCTTCAACACTGCAGTCAGAGTGATACCAGAAAATGCATGAAAGAGCATACCCCTCCTCTGCCCAGAATCCTTCCATGGATTCTCACAACACCCAGAAGAAGAAAAGCCCAAGTCTTTCCAGTGGTCTGTGCCTCCTGTGTCTCCCATGTTCAGTTCTCCCCATCCTTCTTCCTTGCCATCATCTCCTGCTGGTCACATCAAGCATGCTTACTGTTCCCTCTTCCAGGTTTTCAGTGGGTTCTTCCCTTACTCATCTCAGATTGCCACTCAGATATCACCATCAACAGTGAGTCCTTTCCTGACTGCCATACATGAAACAGTAACACACATTAGCCTCCCACCCAGCCCCACCAGCACTGCTATCCCCCTTTGCTGATTTACTTTACTCCATGGCAACGTACTACCATCTGACGTGCTATATTTTGCATGTTTTTATTGTCTATATTATATAAAAAGAATGTGTACTGCATGAGAGCAAATAATTAATTAGGGCAAGGAATTAAGTCACTCTTTCATCTCCCTGCTATGTCCTAAGTATTCATTAAATCAGTGTTCAAGGAACAGATGAATTCAATTGCTCATTGAATACAGATGAAGAAACTGAGGATCAGGGAGGCTCTAGGCCTTGTCTCTGGTCTTATGGTCAAACAGGATAGAACCCGACCTTGAACTTCCAATTTCCTCTGCCATTCCAACATTATTTTTACTGTACCATGATGCTTTTAAGCTTCCTGCAGCATTCAGATGTTTCCATAATTATTAACAATGTTTTTCCTTCTCCACAATTCAAATAGAAACCCCATTTCTTTCTTACCTTTATCTGTTCAATTATTTTTCCATCTTCCAGCACTCGAGGGTCTGTAGCAAAGATAATGCCTTCATAGCCATTGTTACTCAGCTGAATGAGGGAAGTATTGGACTCCTGCAGCAGGTATAGGACTAAGAGGAAGACAAAACTTAAGAACCCCATTGTTCCTGTCAAGGCATTCCTGGCCCCAAAGTTGGTTTGTTCAAAGGCTTTTCTTTCACTTTGTTTCTCTCTCCATGTAAAGGTCAATGTTATAATATGTAACAAAATGTTTGACTTCAGTTTACACAATCATTTTATTGCATATTACTGTAAAAGTGACCTAAAGCAGAGATCTGATTTTTTAAAAAAAGATTTTATTTATTTATTTGTCAGAGAGAGAGAGTGTGAGTGTGCACAAGTACAGGGAGCAGCAGACAGAGGGAGAGGCAAGCTCCCCACTGAGAAGGGAGCCCAAGGCCTGCTGGAACCCAGGACCCTGGGATCATGACTTGAGCCAAAGGCAGATGCTTAACCAGCTGAGCCACCCAGGCATCCTGAGATCAGATCTTTTTGTAAAAAACTGCCCATTTTCCTCATGAAACATATTTTCTGTACTTTCTATTTCTGGTTCATTTTCTGCATATAGGAAGACTATATTTTCTATACAGTACAGTGTGAAAATCAATAAAATTTTCTAATTAAATGGATAGAAACAATAATGGGAATGTTGTTACTCCATTTTACAGAGAGAATTAATAAATATTTAGATTATTCACCAAGGGTATAATTAATGGAAGAGAATATAAGATTATTAAATGTAAATAACACCAAATGAGGTAAGGTGGCCTTGAAACCTAACCTAAAATTTATTTTATTTTATTTTAAAATTTAAGGATGTCTGGGGGAGAGAAAGGGAGAGAGAGAATGCAAGCAGGCCAGAGGGAGAAGGGAAAGAATCCTCAAGCAGACTCCCCATTGAGCATGGAGCCCAAGGAAGGACTCAATCCCAGGATCCTCCAGATCATGACCTGAGCCAAAATCAAGAGTTGGTTGCCAACTAACTCAACCACCCAGGCACACCCTAACTTAAAAATTTAAAGACAGACAAATTAAGGAAGATTTGATAGTTATTAAAGTAAATTTTTAAAAATCCTGTTCATAAAGAATGAATAGAGTGTTTTTAGGCAAGTATATCAAAAGAGTGTGGGAGTGCGACTTCCCCCACTCCCCTCTCCGGAGTAGAGGAACTTCGCCTGTGGGTGCCCACCTCCTCTTAGCGCAACTTTCTTGGCTCCCCTTCTCCTGAGCCCTGAAATTTCGAGGGAGAGTGCCTTTAATAAATCTTGCCTTGCACCCACTTAAAAAAAAAAGTGTGGTATATGCTAGTTATTATTGAAGCAAAGTGAGCAATTTTGATAGTTAACATTTACTTAGTGCTTACTAGGGCAGAGATTTCTCAATCTTCACTGTAACTCTCTTAAGTATAAATATTATCTTTTAAAAAAAATTTATTTATTTGACAGAGAGATCACAAGTAGGCAGAGAGGCAGGCAGAGAGAGAAGAGGAAGCAGGCTCCCTGCTGGGCAGAGAGCCTGATGTGGGGCTCGATCCCAGGACCATGGGATCATGACCTGAACCGAAGGCAGAGGCTTTAACCCACTGAGCCACCCAGTATGAATATTATCTTCATTTTATGTGTGGGGGAAACTGCAGCACATAGTTTCAGTAACTTACCAAGATCACATAGCTAGTAAATGGCAGAGTCAGGATCTGAATGCAGCATTCTTACCCTGAAGCCCATGGATTTAATTACTCCACGGTAAAGCAATATGGTTTCACAACACAAATAATATAAGATTTTTTTAGAAAGGGGAGAAAGGGGGTCAGCTTAGGAACTGTACTGATGGATAAAATAATGTCTAATTCTAAAACAAAAGAACCAGTACTCATCAGAAACCCAGAGAACTGGAAATAGAAGACCAGAAAATATATTTAAATTAAGAGTTTCAGTAGGAGGGTAACTATGTTGCATTCTGAACAAGTAACATCCTTACAAGAGGCATTTTATCACATGTGTCTAGACTTTGCCCTTTTAGGCAGTATCCTACACCATCACTCTATTTTCTCAGGAATATTATGAGATAAGTTTACATTTATGAAACTAATATGTTGTACAAGATACAGTATGGAGCTGTTATGCTGGCAACTCCATGGAAATGTGATTATTTGGAGTTGGTAGGGGCTGAGCATTAAGAAATATATCTGAGGCAGTCTTGTCCTGGTTCCCTTGCTGACCTCTCTTCTATTGCCCTCTACCTCTCCCTGAATTCTATCTTGGGGGCTTCAAATAAACAAAGTATACACCCATCCTGTAGAGTTTGTGCTCAGAAAATTGTTTTTGACTGATGGACTCACTGAATTAGTAAATGGTTATCATTTTAACCCCAAATAATGACATATCACAGTGGCTAAACAGAGGTTTGTCCAAAACCTTTGAAAGTTGGAGAAACCTGAGGGACTCAGATCCCCATTGGCATTTGCATGATATTTGAGGAGGTGCTATTACTCCCTCAATAAAAATTGGAGTTAGATTAAAAGAAAGGTGCTTCATCTTTGCCAGAGGGATTGGGAAAATCTCCCCGTAAGACCTGGGCACATGCAGCTCCATGAAAATAGATGAGTATTTGTAACAGTCCCCCTCTACTTGTCCCTGCTGGCACAGAAAGGAATGATGCTTCACGGGTCCTGCAAAAGGACCCCCATGGAATTAGAGATAAATGTATGCCCTTGACTTATTTTCCATCTATATCCCTTACAGAATTTATAATACTCTTCATAAAAAGGAAGGTAGGGGGCTGCTCTGGTGTCTCATAGCAATTTCTGCTTATTGCTAGTCTGCCTTTACAGATTTTCATTTGGCTGGTTCAGTCTCAAGGGCCACTGTCTCCATCAACTCAGACTGAATAGACATTCTGCAGAAGCTGGCTGGTCACAAATCAGAAAGGACTTTGCTAAATTGGTCTAAATTAAATCCTGCTCAAGCAGACAGGCTCACGTAGGGCATTCAAAAGGGTTGGGTTTGCTTATCTGTTGCTGGGACAAGGAATTTTGAAAAAATGTAGTCGTTGACTGACATATGATTTCACAGATACTACTGTTAGAAAAGCAGGGTGGTTTTTCTTTATTCAAGATAAACATATATTAAGATTTAAACATATATTTAGAAAATGTAAACATATATTTAGAAATATTTAAACATGTTAAGAAAATTGTAGAGTGGGTATATGAACATGACAGCAATCCTAAAGATGATAAGTGCATGGATGAAGTTAGGAAACCTAGTGTATAGTAGTTCATGTAGAATTAGCTCTTCTTTTAATTACCTATTACCATTTTTATTTTTTTGTTCTTTTAAATAATATAATTTTTTAATATGGATTAACTGTCATTTAAGAGTTCCCTCATTGGTGAACAGTTAGAGGTATTTATGTTTCTATTTGAGGGATTATATGACGTAAGACAAAGTTTTCTCCCTATACCTTTGCTAACCCCAGAAATTATACATTTCAAAACTATTTTTGCTGTTTTTGATTATTATTGGTGGTAATGCTCATTATTTCATTAACTCCTTTTATTATTAGTCATTGCTTCCATTATTTTTAGATTTATAACGCAATTATTTTTCTAGCCTCTTATGTTGATTGTAGGCTAATTTATTTTTATTTTATTGTTGTTTATGAATAAATACTACAACAAGTACATTGGATATTATTTTGGCTGTGTCTCACAAGTTTGTTTGTTTTTTTTCCCACAGTTTTAACATAACATACTCCATTGTAGATAGCCTATTTTATTTCATTGATATAGTTGACATTTATTATTACATAGCTTTTAATTTTAGTTTCCTCTTTGATTATATACAGATTGGGGATATGTGGGCCAATAATGCTGGTGCCTTTTTGCTTGACTCTTCCCCATGTCCTTAATTATCATATAATCATTCCAGATTTGGTGGTATTAATTTTTATTTCACTTTTTTGTAAGATCTCCAGGTTGATATAGCAATACTGCAAAATTGGTAATTTTTTTGGTAAATATAATTACTATGCATTGTTTCTGTATAAAACATTTAATATATATTAAAAAGCCTATACTAAACTTCAAAATACAGTTTTTATAAAGTTTAGTTTTTAGATCTTAGCCCCAGAAGGAAAATAGTTGGTGAAATTTGAATAATAATTGATTCCAGTGGATAACACTTTCTGTTATGCAGTATTAATTGTTTGGCTGTGCATTTAGGATCTCAGGAGAATTTACCTTTACTGTGTTAATAATTCCCTATCCTAGTCTCATTCCATCTCTGACACACATTTTATTGGCTGTGTTAAGCCAAGATGTATTCACATTTGAATGAGTAACACTGTTTCCGTAAAGCTATAAAATAAACAGATTTCTCTTTTCCCACATTAAATTTGTCAATGATAGAAATTCCTTGTATTCCTCACAGGTTGAATGTCAAGTTAAGAAAATGGGATACTAATTGGATGTTCTTTCTTTCTTTTTAACATCCCATCCCAGATTTTCCTCTTTTCTGGGAATTTCACTGAACAACTCTGAGTTATCCAGGGAAAGAGATTTCTGATCACAATGGTGACAGAGGTTTCTTCATATAGGATATTTAAATTATGAGTCAATCACATGCTAAGAGAATAATAGCATTTTTTTTTTCCTTATGGGAAGAGGATTTGGATTGTTACACTGAGGCAGGCATATGGTCTATGATTTCATTTTTTATTTCCTGGATGGAATGGTATTTCTTCCTCCTTCTCCTTTGGATCTGCCAGTCCACAGTATATATATTCTATTCTAAATTTTTTGTGCTAAGCACACATGGGTCTGGATTCATTCCTGCCTTCTGGAGCCAGATCTGGAAACCAGTCTCCTGCCTTATGACTAGTGTTCATTTTATGTGAGTTTGTGATTCTCTCCACACCTAGTCAAGTAACTTTGCAGGCTGTGTTTGCTACTGTTTTGGGGGATGGCAGAGGAAGTATCTGAATTCTAGACTTGGAGAGAAGCATTAGAAATCCCAATTGTGGCTTCAGGTCAAGTCATATTTATTAGTCCAACTTCACCACTGATACAGTCAATATTTTGGTGACCTGTCTGACTCCTATGTCTATTTCCAAAACAGTTCCAGTCTTTGAAAGGGAAATGACTGTTTTTTGTTTTTGCTTTTTACTTTAAAGCCCAAAACATTAAGTGGGGAACAATGTGAAATCACATGTTCTTTTATGTCTTGGAGACATGCCTCCATTAAGGGGATCTCATATATTTTTTTCTAACTAGTGCCTAGTTCTCCCTTTCCTTCTATCACTCTCTGCTTCTCACTCTTTCCTTCCAGGATTGTTAAATTCCTAGAACTCCAAATACATTTTTTTCTGTTCCACGAAGTGATACTTAAACTTCCTGCCCTTACTCCCAAATGTGCATATCCAAACCCATAAGGAGATGTATTTATGGTTGTAAACAGCTATATAGTCTTACATAATCAAGGGAAGTCTGCTTTCCTACGCATTCTTTCCATGGGGATGTACAGATGGAGATGATTCTATTTTCTCTCCCTTTTGGGGAACTATGCCCCATTCAACTGATTGCTTTACAATATCAATCTAATGGTATAAACACCTCAATTTTTTTTAAAGATTTTATTTATTTATTTGACAGAGAGAAATCACAAGTAGATGGAGAGGCAGGCAGAGAGAGAGAGAGAGGGAAGCAGGCTCCCTGCCGAGCAGAGAGCCCGATGCGGGACTCGATCCCAGGACCCTGAGATCATGACCTGAGCCGAAGGCAGCGGCTTAACCCACTGAGCCACCCAGGCGCCCCAACACCTCAATTTTTAAGGATTGTTCATCTCATAACCAGGGAATTTGGAAGCTTTCTTACAGATTACTTAGCCAACAATAATGTGAGTTCAAGCCAACATGGTGCTTGAACTCATGAGCCTGAGATCAAGAGCTGCATGTTTCACCAACTGAGCCAGCCAGGAACCCCTTTCTCTAATTCTTCAAGAACTTATCATTATCTTATATTGACATAGTTCTGTTCTTGCTGCTCAGAATATACCACATTCTGGTCAATTTATAACTTACAGTTTTATTTCCTAATACTATCTATAATAAACCTTTCCCTCTAATCAAAAAGGTTTCATATTTTATGAAAAATTATTTTTACTTTCCACTCTTATGCCCTAGACCATACTTATTTTTCTAGTTCTTGCTTATTCTTCAATATCTAGCTTGAATTCTACTACCTTAATCCAGCCTGTCATTTCACTTCTCTGAACTTCTCTACATTTTATACATAGGAAGTCCTCCAGATTTCAGGATTTAGGACTTGAGATTTGAATATCCATGTATTAGAGTTTGGGTGCTGGAAGATACGTGACAGACCATGTAGTGGAACCACTGATGTTTTAGAGGACATCACATGTCCTAGGAAGGTAAGTGGCAAAGCCCAAACCAGGGACATCTAGCTTTTAGCCCAGTATGACCTCTTCTAATGCCTCCCTGCTCACCAAGACTGAGCCAGCCCCTCCTTACTCTTCCCGGCTGCTGCTTCTGCTGCTATTTGTTAACTAGCTGTAGTCTGAGCCCAAGGCACCCCTTTCTTTTTAGAAGTTGTAAGGTTAGTGGAATATTGTAGAAATATTATAAAATAGAATCCTAAATTGAAGAATTTCTCTTCATGTAATCAGAAGAATTGAAAGAGCCATAAGGAGAAAAATCCTTTGAACAAAATTGCTTTCAACAGAAAATTTGTCCAAAGAATTTTATGCCACAAGGAAGTACTTACAAATTCATGTGTTCAAAGTGATCTTTATACTCCATTCTTCTTATATAGAGTGAATCTGTAAGATTAGGGAGAATTAATGTTTGTTCTGTACCCATTCTAGCTTAGATACTCTGCTACTTTTTGAGAATTGGTTTATTTAAAATTTTTTATTTGATTTTCATTAATTTACATTGAATTTTGTGAAGGTTTTTTTTTAAATCAAAATTTCAGTTAACATACAGTGTAGTATTGGTTTCAGGTGTACAATACAGTGATTCAGTACTTCCATACAATCCTGGTGTTCATCACAACAAATACACTCTTTAATCCCCATCACCTCTTTAACCCATTTCCTCACCCACCTCCCTTTTGGCAGCCATCAATTTGTTCTCTATAGTCGAGAGTCTGTTTCTTGGTTTGCCTACCGCTCTGCTTTCTTTTTTCCCCCTTTGCTAATTTGTTTTGTTTCTTAAATTCCACGTATGAGTGAAATCATGTCGTATTTATCTTTCTCTAACTTACTTCACTTGACATAATACATTCTAGCTCCATCCATGTTGTTGCAGATGACAAGATTTCATTCTTTTTTATTGCTCAGTAATATTCCATTGTATATACATACCACATTTTCTTTATCCTTCATCAGTTGATAGACATTGGGTTCTTTCCATAATTTGGCTATTATAGATAATGCTGCTATAAACATCATGGTGCATATATCCCTTTGAATTAGTATTTTTATATTTTTGGGTAAATACATAATAGTACAATTGTATTTTTAATTTTTTGAGAAACTTTCATACTGTTTTCCAGAGTGGCTGGACCAGTTTGTACTTCCACAAACAGTGTAGGAGGATTCCCCTTTTTCCACATCCTCTCCAATAACTGTTGTTTCCTGTGTTAATTTTAGCTATTCTGACAGGTATGAGGTGGTATCTCTATCTTTTGATTTGTATTTCCATGATGATGGGTGATGTTGAGGATTTTTTTCATTTGTCTATTTGCCACCTGTATATCTTCTTTGGACAAATATCTGTTCATACCTTCTGCCCATTTCTTAACTGGTTTATTTATTTTTTGGGTGTTGAGTTTGGTAAGTTCTTTATAGATTTTGCCTTCTAGCTCTTTATCTGATATGTCATTTGCAAATATATTCTCCCATTCCAAAGGCTGCCTTTTAATTTTGCTGATTGTTTCCTTCACTGTGCAGAAGGTTTTTATTTTTATGAAATCCCAATAGTTTATTTTTGCTTTTGTTTTCCTTACCTCAGACATCTAGAAAGAAGTTGTTATGGCTAATGTCAAAGAAGTAGTGTTCTTTGCCTGTGTTCTCCTCTAGGATTTTTATGGTTTCAGATCTCACATTTAGGACTTTAATCCATTTTGAATTTGTTTTCCTGTTTGGTGTAAGAAAGTGGTCCGGCTTCATTCTTACATGTAGCCATCTAGTTTTCCCAACACCATTTGTTGAAGAGACTGTCTTTTTCTAATTGGATGTTCTTTCCTGCTTTGTCAAAGATTAATTGACCATATAGTTGTGGGTTCAGTTCTGGGTTTTCTGTTCTGTCCTATTGATCTATGTATCTATTTTTGTGCCAGTAACTACAGCTTTGTAATATAACTTGAAGTCTGAAACTGTGATGCCTCCAGCTTTGCTTTTCTTTTTCAAGTTTGCTTTGGCTATTTGAGGTCTTATGTGGCTTCATATACATTTTAGTATTGTTCTAGCTCTGTGAAAAATACAGTTGGTATTTTGAAAGGGATTACATTAAATGTGGATTGCTTTGGGCAGTATAGACATTTTAACAATGTTTGATCTTCCAAACCGTGAGCATGGAATGTTTTCACATTTCTTTGTGTCATCTCCAATTTCTTTCATTGGTGTTTTATAGTTTTCACAGTATAGGTCTTTCCACCCCTTTGGTTAGGTTTATTCCTAGGTTTCTTATGGTTTTTGTTGCAATAATTTTCATAATCACTTTTGAGATAGTATTGTCATTCTCCTTCTATAAATGGTGAAACAGAGATCGAAGATGTTAAATAAATTGTCCACGTTTACATAACTAGGAGAGTGAAAGACATAGAGGTGATGACATTTTGCCTGGTTGGTTACAGCTTGGGGTATGGTGGTAGATACTCAGGGCTCTCTCCCAATGCCCTCATATTCCTTTTACTGTTCCTGAATACTCCTTCCCCCCTGCATCAGGGTGCTTTTGCTTTCAGTTGCCCACACTGAGACAACTCTTCTCTGGAGAAGGGTCATCAGGCTACTGGAGTTGCTTTGTCCATTTATGCAGACAACCAGAGATAGCTTATATTCTCCCAGGTGGTCCTTAGTCAGTGAATAACAGATGCAGAGATGAAAATCTCAGTGTCTCTGCTTCAGATTGAAACAAATTCCAGAGTGTAACATATACACTAAAGGTCCCTGTGGGATCAGCCTGAAACCACTTCCACTAGATTTTACCTTCAATCAGCACACCTGCTTGATTTATTCTTTCCCTGTCCTGCTTCTCCTACTCCCTTACTTTTTTTTCCTTCAAGAATTTCCTTAGTAAATCGCTTGTACCCAAATCCTTGTCTCAGGATCTTTCTGGTGAACAGAACCTATGATAGAGCATAATACCTCTAAACTTTTCAAAGTATTTACTAAGCATTTACTATGTACCAAGCACTATGTGACATTCTTTGAATCTGTCGACTATTTAATACTCATGATAACCCTATGAATACATGTTTATTCATTTAAAAATGAGAAAATTGAAACTTAATACCTTGTTCAAAGTCCACAGCTAATAGGTGTCAGAATGAAGCAGAAACCCTGTTCTGCTTCCCAAACAATATTTACAAGCCCTATGCTGTACTTTTGAGGACACATAATTTTCCCTGGTAAGGAGGCCAACTCATCATCTGTCAAGCCCTCTATCTGTGGAAGACTGTTAGAAATAAATGGTGAAAATTCCGGTGCAAAAACCAGAGTCTCACATATTTCTCATTAAAATATTCTTTTCCAATCCAGAAGACTAGATTTTTATAACTGGGGAGAATAAGCAGTCTCATCTGGGGAAACATATTACAGCCATTCCTTGGAGATATTTCAGGTTCAGTTCCAGATCACTGCAATAAAGTGAATATCCCAATAAATTCAAATGAATTTTTGGATTTCCCAAGGCATATGAAAGTTATGTGTATACTATATTACAGTCTGTTAAGTGTGCAATATAATGATGTCTGAAAAACCATGTACATACTTTAATTCAAAATATTGCTAAAAAATGCTAACCATCATCTGAGCTTTCAGTGAGTCATAATCTTTTTTGAGGTGGAAGGCCTTGCCTTGATGTCAATGGCTATTGATTGATCAGGGTGGTGGTTGCTGAAGGTTTGGGGTGATTGTGATAATTTCTTAAAATAAAACAACAAGGAATTTTGACACCTTGATCCATTCTTCCTTTCACGAATGATTTCTCTCTGGTATGCAATGCTGTTGGATAGCATTTTACCCACAATAAAGCATCTTTCAAAATTGGAGTCAGTTCTCTCAAAACCCCTCCTCTATTTTACCAACTAAGTTTATGTAATATTCTAAATCCTTTTTTGTCATTTCAACATTTTTACAATATGTTGACCAGTAGTTTCCATCTCAAGAAATCACTTTCTGTGCTTATCCATAAGAAGCAATGCTTAATCCACAAGACTGCAACAGTTCAGTCACATCTTCAGGCCCCACTTCTACTTCTGGTTCTCTTGCTGTTTCTACCACATCTGTAGTTACTTCCTCCACTTTGAGTCCCTCAAAGTCATCCATGAGAGTTGGAATCCACTTCTTCCAAATTCCTGTGAATGTTGATATTTTGACCAGTTTTCATGAGTCGCAAATTTTTTTGTTTCTTTGTGTTTTTCATTTGTTTGTTTGTTTATTTTTTACTAAACTCTACATCCAAAATGGGGCTCGAACTCACAATCCTGAGATTATGTTCTATGTACTGAGCCAGCCAGGCATTCCACCAATGTTCTTAATGGCATCTAAAATGGTGAATCCATTCCAGAGGTTTTTAATTTACTTTGCCCAGATTCATCAGATGCTGGTATAGCCTTAAGATATATATTTCTTAAATAGTAATACTTGAAAGTCAAAATGATTTCTCAGTCCATGGGCTGCAGATATTGTGTTGGAAGGTATGAAAACAACATTAATTTCATTGTACATCTCCATCAGAGCTCTTGGGTAATCAAGTGCATTGTCAGTGAGCAGGAATATTTTGAAAGGAATGTTTTCTTCTGAGTAGTAGGTCCCAACAGTGGGCTTAAAACATTCAGTATATCATGCTGGAAACAGATGTGCCATCATTGGGCTATTGTTCCATTTATAGAGCACAGGAAAAGTAGATTTAGCATAATCCATAAGTGTCTTAGGATGTATAGAATGGTAAATGAGCGTAAACTCAAGTTAAAGTCACCAGCTGCATTAGTCCCCAACAAGAGAAGCAGCTGTCCTTTGAAGCTTTGAAGCCAGGCATTAACTTTACCTCTCTAGAGATGAAAAGCCCTAGGTGGCATATTCTAATAGAAGGCTGTTTTATCTACATTGAAAATCTGTTGTTTACTCTAGCTGCCTTCATTAATTATCTTACCTAGATCTTCCGGATAATTTGCTGCAGCTTTACATCCACACTTGCTGCTTCTTACAGTATAGAAAGAGCTTCTTACCTTAAACCTCATGAACCAACATTTACTAGTTTCCAGCTTTTCTTCTGCAGCTTCCTCACCTCTCTCCACCTTTACAGAATTGAAGAGAGTTAGGGCCTTGCTTTGTCTGGCTTAGGCTCTGGCTTAAGGGAGTGTTGTGGCTGGTTTGACCTTCTATCCAGACCACTAAAACTTTCTCCATATCAGCAATAAGGCTATTTTACTTTTTAACATTTGTGTGTCCTCTGGAGTAGCACTTTTAATTTCTTTCAAAAACTTTGCTTTTGTGTTCACAACTTTGCTAACTCTTAAGCACAGAGCCCGAGCTTTTGGGGTGCCTGGGTGGCTCAGTGGGTTATCTGCCTTTGGCTCAGATCATGATCCCAGGGTCCTGAGATTAAGCCTTGCATGGGTGGGGGGAGTCTCTCTGCTCAGCAGGGAGCCTGCTTCTTCCTCTCTCTCTGTCTGCCTCTCTGCCTACTTGTGATCTCTGTCAAATAAATAAATAAATACATCTTTTAAAAAAAAAAAAAAGCCGTAGCTTTCAACCTATCTTGGGTTTTGACATGCCTTCTTCACTAAGTTTGATAATTTCTAGCTTTTGATTTAAAGTTAGAGACACGTGACTCTTCTTTTCACTTGAACACCCAGAGGCCCTTATAGGGTTCTTAACTAGACTAACCCAACTTTGGTTGTGTCTCAGGGAACAGGGAGGCCTGAGGAGGTGGAGAGAGATGGAGGAATGGTTAGGACAGTCAGTCTTTGGGGAGCCAGAACATGCAAAATATTTATTATGTTTACTGTCTTATATGAGCACAGTTCATGTTGCACCCCCCCATTACAATATTAACATCACAGTTCACTGATCACAGATGATAGTAACAAATACAATAGTAAGAACAAATTTTAAAGATTACAAGAATTACCAAAATGTGACAACAGAGACATGAAGTCAGCAAATGCTGTCAGGAAAATGGTGACAATAGACTTGCTCAATGCAGGGTTGCCATAAACCTTCAATCTGTAGAAAACACAATTATCTGGTAGTGCAATAAAACAAAGCATGATAAATAAGTTATGACTATATATACATGTCATACAGCCTTTAGACTTGTTCCCAGAATTTTTGCAGGGGATTTGCTTTGCGATAAGCTAGAAGATAAAAAAAAAAGTGCTTGCCCTTAAGAAATCTATAGTTCAGTGAAGGAGGTTGACCTATGAAGTTCTAGAATACAAGGTGATAAATGCGGCAATAAAAATCTGTGATAGCTGGCAGACAGAAGGAGCAAGTATTAGGTCCCCCAATAATGGGTCCGTGATTAAAGGAGCGAGAATGATACAAAGTGAAGGTCAAGCAAAGCTTTTTTTTTTTTTTTTAATTTATTTTTTATTTATTTTCGGCATAACAGTATTCATTATTTTTTCACCACACCCAGTGCTCCATGCAATCCGTGCCCTCTATAATACCCACCACCTGGTACCCCAACCTCCCACCCACCCGCCAATTCAAACCCCTCAGATTGTTTTTTAGAGTCCATAGTCTCTCATGGTTCACCTCACCTTCCAATTTCCCCCAACTCCCTTCTCCTCTCTAACTCCCCATGACCTCCATGCTATTTGTTATACTCCACAAATAAGTGAAACCATATGATAATTGACTCTCTCTGCTTGACTGATTTCACTCAGCATAATCTCTTCCAGTCCCGTCCATGTTGCTACAAAAGTTGGGTATTCATCCTTTCTGATGGAGGCATAATACTCCATAGTGTATATGGACCACATCTTCCTTATCCATTCGTCCATTGAAGGGCATCTTGGTTCTTTCCACAGTTTGGCGACTGTGGCCATTGTGCTACAAACATTGGGGTACATATGGCCCTTCTTTTCACTACATCTGTATCTTTGGGGTAAATACCCAGGAGTGCAATTGCAGGGTCATCAGGGAATTTCTATTTTTAATTTCTTGAGGAATCTCCACACTGTTCTCCAAAGAGGCTGCACCAACTTGCATTCCCACCAACAGTGTAAGAGGATTCCCCTTTCTCCACATCCTCTCCAACACATGTTGTTCCCTGTCTTGTTAATTTTGGCCATTCTAACTGGTGTAAGGTGATATTTCACGCCAAGCATCAAGAATCAAACTGAACGTTCGGGGCCATGCCTCTTACAGGGAGGGTGACCGCTCTCTGCTTCACAGACGAGCTTTTAAGGGCAAAGGCCATGTGGTTGGGCCCGGCCACGCACAGGCGGCCAATGAAATTTTAACACACAGAAAAAACTGTATAGTCATGTTAGGTCACACATAAGTGACCAATTGAATTATAATTTACCCTAGTAGATATTTGCCTATCACCTTGGTCTGAATTGGCACCCAAAAGGTTCCCCAAGGGGTGGGGTCCATACTCCTTGGTAACTAGGGAGACAGTATGCGCCCCCCTACTGATCGGATGTCTCCACCTCATCTGACCCATCCTTGTACTTGGGCTTTGTTACCTGGGACTGGTTTCCAGGGACTTGTTTTTAAGTAAGTCCCCTGGGGGAAGAAGGGTAGGGACAGTTTAAGGGTTAAACAACAAGGTTATTGTTTAACCTGGGTAGAAGTGCTCTGGCTAAAATAGGTCCTTACACAAGGAATTCTGAGTCAGGGCTAAAGATGGATTTAGGGAGTCAATCTGAGTCTTAAAGAATGGATAGGATTTTAATGTTTTATTTTATCTTACTTTAATTTTACTAGTCTAATTTTTTTTGTTTTATTTTTAAATTTTATTTATTCTTTTTTTTTTTTTTTTTTGACAAAGGAAGAACATGTACCAGAATTTTGTTTGCTCTTGTAGTCTGAATAACAATGCTTCTTTCTCTAATTGACTGATAGAGTAGTCTGGGTCATGACTGTCTTTAAGTGACCCCAAATTATTTTATAATTAGAATTTTTGTGCCCAAACAGGGATTGGTTATATTCATAGCTCTATTAAATGTCTGATTCTAAAATTGAAGTTTTAAAGTTTCAAATGTTTCTTATCTGGAGAAGATAAACTAGAGATGTTAATGGCAGAACCAGATCAGGAGAGTAATTTCCTACCTGTGGACTAAGCCCCTCGGGGACTGAAGTTTATTGAGATGGGTGTTCAACTCCATATACACATATGCATTCCTTTTTCAAGCCACAGATACCAGAGGTCTTTTCTTGTGTGGCTGGAATAAGACAAAGTAGTTGAGAACTCAAGGTTTTGGAGTTGTGTTGCCTGAATTCAAATCCCAGCTTTATCATTGAATGAGTGAACTTGGTTAAGCTACTTAATATTTCCGTGCCTCAATTTCCTCATTAGTAGTGAGGAGAATATTAAACTTGCCTCAAAGAATAGTTTTAATACTTAAATGAATTACAAACATATATGGGATGCTTAGAACACTGGCGGACACTGTAAGGACCTATTTAGAAACTGTCCCTGCTCCTCTTTCCCCAGGGGATTTACAGGTAACAAAGTCCAGATACAAAGGTGGGTCAGGCCAGGTGGAGACATCCGATCAGTGGGGGGATGCATACTGTCTCCCTGGTTACCAAGGAGTATGGGCCCTGCCCTTTGGGAGCCTTTTGGGCACCAATCCCAATCAAGGTGTAGTAGGCTGGTTCAAATGTCTACTAGGGTAAATTGTAACTCAATTGGTCATCTAGCATCACTGTGGAGTTTCCTGTGTGTGTTACAATCTCATTGGCCACCTGTGCGTGGCCAGGCCTGACCGCATTGCCTTTGCCCTTAAAAGCTAGTCTGTGAAACAGAGAAGGGTCGCCCTCTCTTGTAAGAGGTGTGGCCCCGAATGTTCGGTTAGATTCTTGATGCTTGGCGCGAAATAAAGCTTTGCTTGACCTTCGCTGTGTATCACTCTCGCTCCTTTAATCACGGACCCATTATTGGGGCATAACAGACACATGGTAACTACTCAGTAAATATCAGTTATTATATATGTGAGTTGGGAAGGCAGATTACTGACATTATTTTGACATTACAAGGAATTCTTTTTGGATTATTTCTGAAAAAGCCAGAGCTCACTTGTCTACAGTAGATGCTTGCTTATTCAAAGAAGCCTATCTCAGTGGATTCCCCATGTCCTTTGCTTCTCTTCCTACGCCCTTCCTTTCCTACTTGTTTTGTTTTCTTTGTCGGTTTGTTTTTTGGTCCATAGTTTACACATTGGTACCTCTAACCAGTATGTATTAACTAGGAGTGTTTTCACCTAATTAATAGTGGTGTCAGGGAGGAAGACCTGATTGCCCTTCAAGGTCCTTTTAGCTAGACTTAGACTCAAATTGATACAAGACGGGAGAAAATCAAATTTAATAGATGTACGTAGAGGGAATACACACAAACATGAAATTCCAAAGATGAAGCAATACGCAGCTTATATGAGCTAAGGAGAGGGGTATAGCTTAGGCAACGAGGATACGAAGGGGAGGAAGGCCATAGCAGGAAGGTGAAGGGAGATGGTTTGAGAAACTGAGGTCTCTCTATATACAGATGAAGCTCTTAGGTAAATGGGATTCTCTTGTTAATAGCTCTCCTCTCCAAAGTAAATTTAGGTAGTTGAGGGGGAGATGGAGAGCTTTTTCTGCATCTGCAGGGTTTTGATGACTTTTAACTCCAAATAATATTCATGCTAAAGTGCCCTATCTTGGTGCATCCTACCTTTGACCTCTACAGTTGCTTAACCAAATATGGATTTATTTTCTTTACAAGGCATTCCAAGCACGGTACAGTGGCTTAAAGATGACATCAAAGCCAAAGGCAATTTCTACATTTCTTTTCTACCAACCTTAGGTTGGTGGCTTTTTACTCATGATTGCAAGTGGCTACTACAGAAACAGGTCCTGTATCTGTGCTGTAATCAGAGGAATATGGTGGCCTCAACAATGTCTACTTTACTATCAAAAAAGCAAATACTTTACCAAAAGCCCTCAAGAGTTCAATTTCCACCCAATTTTTCTGTACTTCTAATTGTATACGCTATGGATCACCTAGATTAGCATCACCTAGGAATCTGTGCAGAATCACAGGCACTATCCTAGACCCACTGACTCAGAATCTGCATTTTAACAATGATTTTACAATTACATTTTACAAGATTTCCAGGTGATAAATATGCACATTAAATTTAAGGACTGGTGTTCATTATATTGACCATAGTTGGTGCATTTTTACTTTGTGGGTCTGACTTTGATGCAAATGCATTTTTATTAATCACCTCTCTGATAAGGTAAAATAGACTATGGTGGCATTCCTGGCACCCACATAATCCTTCATGCTTAATTTAGTTCCTTTACTAGAATTTACACTTTGCATTTCTTTGGTAGGCATGGCCTTGTTCTTGGTACGGAGTCAACTTGTACCACTGATGCCTTTGTAGGACTTTCTAAATATTCTTGTAAAACCTCCTTTGATGCTTCTCTTCTTTCTGGTTGATCCTTGCCACCCAAGGTAGGGATGATTAGAAGAGGAGGAATAGACCTCTTTCACTGAACCATTTGTGCAATTAATTATTTGTTGAGCTGCTTGTTTGTTTTCTTTCTGCATTTATGTGCTTCAAAGTAATCAAGTTCAAAGTTACTGAGCTCCTTATTCAGTGAAATATATTGTTCTGTGCACTGGGTTTTTCCTCTATTTAGCCTATTGCTATATACTTTGAGATATTTTATTAGGAAAGTTGTCAAAAAAAGGTTTGATTTTAATTTTCTTTTAGGCAAAGTGCCTTTCACACATGAAATCAATAAACTCTGTTCCCTTTCTTTTTAAAAGTAAATTTTCTTGGAACAGTGATTAAAGCAAATATACCTATAACTTCATAAAGTTATGACAACAGTATAATACAAAATGTTTTAAAATTTGCTCTTAGATTTAAAAAAATGCAGTTGATAAGTAATATGTTTTTTTATTAACATGCCAGTGACTCTTGGATATAGTTGCCTGGAGAACTGGATGAACAGAAACAGAATAGGATCAAAATTAACTATATCATTAAAGAGAAGACAAAGGCTAATTTAGGACTGACACAGTAGGAAAAAGCTGTGTATTAACCACAAAATATCAGGTATTTCAGCACCTCCGTATCACATTGCAGAAATGAAGAAAATATTATTCTATGGGAAATGTCCCTCATTCATATGATTTCAAAGAAGTTTTTTTTCAGTTTAGAACTCAAGAGTAGTATGAGATTTATAGGGGACTTAGAGTGACCAGAAAAATAAACATCGGTCCAAAAACCCAAGGAACTTCACAATGAGGTATCACTTCACACCTGTTGGTATAGGTATTATACAAACATAGACACACATGCACACACAGAAAATAACTGTTGGTAGGATGGAGAAATTGGAACCCTTCCTTGTGGATTGCTGTTGGAACAGTAAAATAATGCAGCTGCTATGGAAAACACTATGGTGACTCCTCAAAAATTAAGCTTAGAATTAGCATATCATCCAGCAATTTCATTACTGGGTATATACCCCAGAAAGTTAAAAGTAGGGTCTTGAACAGATAGAGGTACACTCATATTCATAGCAGTATTATTCATAATATCCAAAAGTAGAAGTAACCCAAGTGTCCATCAATGGATGATGAATGGATAAACAAAATGTAGAGTATGCATACAATAGAATAATATTATTCAATTTTAATGCTACAACATGGATGAACCTTGAACAAATTATGCCAAATGAAATAAGCCAGTAATCAAAGGAAAAATACTATATGAGCCCACTTATAAGAGGTACCTAGAATAGCCAAATTCATAGAGACAGGAAATAGAATGGTGGTCTGGGGGCTAGGAGGAGCGGGGAAGAAGGAATTGTTGTTTAATGGTTATGGCGTTTTAGTTTTAGAATATGAAAAAGTGCTGAATGTGGATGGTAGTGATAGTTGCACAATATGTACAACTTAATGTGACAGTACAGTATACCTAGAAGTGGTTAAAATCATAACTTTTTATGTTGTGCATATTTTGGCACAATAAAAAATTAGGAACTTAAGAGGATGAAGGTTTAACATTTTTTCTTTTATCTCACATATTTAAGTTCATAAGCTTAGCACTTACCACAGTGTTCTTTCCTTTATTCAGCAATTTGACTGCAACTGGGGTTGCCAATAGTTCAACAAACATTAGCTGAGTCCCTATTGACTAGAAACCAGGCATGGTAGGCCTTAGCAATACATAAGAAATTAAATATAGTCCTTGGTTTTAATGAAGGCACAGATTATCATGTTAGATGTGGAGATCAATGATTGCAATTTATATTGCAGTGCAATATGTTACAGAAATACATATGAGATTGTGGTTGAGAGTGCAGATTCTAGAATAAAACTGCCTGAATTTGAATGCTAGATTAGTCACTTGTTGCCAGTTGGAAATCTTAAACAAGTTGCTAAAACCATGCCTCACTTTCCTCATCTGTAAAATGAGTGTAATAACACTTTCTACCTCACGGGGTTATTGTGAGGCTTAAATGAGTTTATATTGTAAAGTGCTTAGAATAGTGCCTGGAACACGAATTCTTTTTAACTCTAACCAGCATCAGCATCATGGATAGGACGGAAGTAACAGTAGAATGTAAGACAGAAATTTTTTCTTTTTTCTTCACTGCTGGATCTCCAATGCCTAGGCGATTACCTGACACATAAACAGTGCTGAAGAAATGTTATTTTATGATGAGAAAAGTGAGGCTCAGAACAAATACAGAGAAGAGAGTTTGAGGCCTGTGGGGTAGGTGGCTTGAGAAAAAATCAAGAAGAAGTAGCACTTCAAAAAATTTGATGGTTGACTCTGTTTTCCTTGTAACAGTGGGGAGCAAACCTTCCTCATAGAAGGAACAAAACTGCAGTCATGTGGCTGAAACAGCATCGACCATCTGGGGAATAATGATAAGTTTGGTATTGTCAGATTGTAAAGGATTAGGTGGGGAATAGCCTGAGAGGAGGCTGGAAAAATAGAGCATTTTTTATTTAAATAATTATTTAGTCATTACTATTTGCCTGACGATGTGCAAGGTGTCAGGATTGAAATGGTGACCATGGCACTATGGTACCCCTCAAGAGCTCATGTGAGAGATCTGAATGCCATGCAACAAGAGTTAGACTTCATGGGGTTAACTATGGAGTCAATGAAGAACCCCAAAAAGATTTTAAGAAAAAATATGACTTGCTTAGAATGTAGTTATAGGTAGAACTCTAGGATCAGGTAGAGGATGGGCCAGGCAGGGGCTGGGGTGTCCTGCTCCTGGTGCTGCTTACATGGCCACTCATGATGAGGTTTTGCTCTGACCCAGATAAAAGAGTGTAATGCCCAAACTAAGGTGGTATCAGCAGGGAGAGAGAGGAGAGATACGGATTCTCTATGATTTGGTGACTGAGAGTGAAGAGACAGAAAACCAGATGACTCCCAGTTTTCTGGCTTGGCTATCTAGGTGGATAGTTGGGACTCCTGACTCCCGCTCATTTAAGGAAGAAGATAAAAAAGAATTTAGATTAGAGAGAGAGAGGCAGAGACAAAGTCAGTAATTCAATTTTGGACAAATTATGTTTGAGGTATCAAAGGCTTATCTAGATGGAAAAGACCTGTACAGCATATGTGCGCACACACACACACACACACACACATTAATCTGTTGTGTGTATTTATGTGAGTTGGTATTTGGCAGGGTTATTGCTAGAAACAGAGATATGGAAGTAATATAGCACACATTTACTTACCCAGCAAATCTATTTATTAATGTCGTTCAATAAACCAAGCTCTGTGTTCAAAGCTTGCCAATGGATATGTGTAGCATCTGGGCTTGGGTTGAAAAATCTGAATATTAGGGTTAAATATAATGAGAATGGAGACCTATCTCTTAAAATCAAATCACTCCTATCCTACTGTATTAGTTTCCTCTTTCTGTTGTAACAAATTACCACAAATTTAGTGACTTAAAACCACACAGATTCATTGTCTTATGATTCTGGAGTTCCTAAATCCAAAATGGGTTTCACTGGGCTAAGCTGTCAGTAGAGCAGATTTCTTCTGGAAGCACTAGAGGAAAATCTGTTTCATGGCCTTTTCCAGCTTCTAGAGATGACCTGCATTCCTTGGCTCATGCATGGCCTCTTTCTCCATCTTCAAGGCCCAAAGTACAGCATCTTTAAGTTCCTCTTTCTATATGTCTCTGTTTCCATCATCACATCTTCTCTGCCTCTCCCACTGCCATATTTCCTTGATAAGGACTCCTGTGATTATACTGGGCCCATCTGGAAATCCAGGATAATCTCCCCATTTTAAGATTCTTAATTTAGTTACAACCGCAAAGTCCCTGTGCTGTGTTAGATAACACATTCACAGTTGTGGGGACATGGACATCTTTGGGAGGCCATTATTCTGTCTTCCACATTTTCTTTTATTTGTAGGGTTCAAGTTCATTTTGAGTTTATTCACCTTTAACCCACTGAGCCACCCAGGCGCCCCATGAGTTTATTCACCTTTAGTATTTAGATGCCTCTCCCATTTGTTATGATGGCTGCTTATGTAGCTCTGCAGTCTATAACTAGTCCTTGTTCCCTTGACCTTGAGTAAGGTCATTAAATCTTTCTTCACCTCCCAGGCCAAAGAAATCTCTCTCCTCTGAACTCCTATAATGTTTCTATCTGTCTTGTTCATTTGCACTAATAATTTACTAGTATAAACTTTCCATTCCAACAAACAGAAATTTACCTCAAATTGGCTTAAAGAATTTAGTGGAAGTTTTTGAGTCAGAGAATCCAAAAAAGGATTGAACATGTAATTATGGGAGGGCGAAGATGCAGTTAGGAGCAGCCAAAACCAGGGACTTAAAAATTATCTCTCCTTTCTTTGTTGCTACTTCTCTCAGAGTCACTTCCTTTCTCTCCTATGAAGGCTGACTTTGTCCATATGACAAGAACAGAGCCGAGAACAGGGAGTAAGTTGTATACTTTAAAGCTTCTCTTACCAGAATCACAAATCAAAATGGACCTACAGGAAGAAATGTTGCTTCATTTTCCTTTAAGAGTTGTGAAAAAGAAGAGAAAAGCAAGAAACAACTGATGGCTACCGGGGGGATGTGGATGGGGATATGGATTAAACAGGTGATGGGCATTAAAGAATACACTTGTTGTGAGCACCAGGTAATGTATGGAAGTGTTGAATCCCTGTATCAGGGGCGCCTGGGTGGCTCAGTGGATTAAGCCTCTGCCTTCAGCTCGGGTCATGGTCTCAGAGTCCTGGGATGGAGCCCCGCATCGGGCTCTCTGCTCTGCAGGGAGCCTGCTTCCTCCTCTCTCAGCCTGCCTCTCTGCCTACTTGTGATCTCTATCTGTCAAATAAATACATAAAATCTTTAAAAAAAAAAAATGAATCCCTGCATCACACACCTGAAACTAATATAACACTGTATGTTAACTAACTGGAATTAAAATAACAACTTAAAAAATTAAATAAAAGAAAGAGTTGTGGAAAAGAAATACAATGCTTCAATTGCATGTTTAAGAACATCTTGTTTGTTCTAGAAGATGTTTTTGTTCTTTGTTCTAGTCTAAAGGGATATCCAAAATATTGGTCTTAACTCACTTAGTTCCTTAACTATCAACAAAAGTCCTTAACTCTAATTTCACAAGGAAGATAGAAGCTACTAGCATATACTCCCCCAAATGCTTTCTTTCCGTTACATCTACAAATATACCTTTATCTGGACTGTCCCTTTCCTCATAGCCCAGAAAACACTGATAATCACTGTTTGATCTCCATGTACCTGTGCTCTTTGTCTTCCAGTCTCCTCTAGAACCTCAACAAACCATCATTTCCCCTCTCTCTTCCTCTTTCTTCCTCTCTTTTGGTTTCCTTCTGATCTCTGCTCCCTCTCAGCAGCATTTGAAAGTGATACAAACCTTTCTTACCTTAAAAAAGAAAACTCAATAATTTGGACATACTGTTTTATGCAGTGAGCATTGAGTATTTAATCTTACTCCACCTCTCTATAATAATGGATGTTGTTGACCATTCAGTCTTTTTTGAAACTGCCTCTTTTCTTGGTCTACATGATGCATTCCTGAATATATGGACAAATCTCTGGCTGTTCCTTCTCAGTCTAGTTCACAATGCCTCTTTCGTTATCCCCTCTTCTCACTGAAATGTTGGCTTTTTTCAAGAGTTCTTTCTTGGCTCTCTTTTATTCCTCATCTCTAGGTTCCAGTGGGTGATCTCACTCACACACATGGCTTCAGTTATCCTTTGTACTCTGATGATGACCAACTACAGATCTAGCTCAGATTTCTCAACAGAAGTCCTAAATGCAAGAAACAATGGAATACTATTTTCAAAATATTGAAAGAAAAAAAAATTAAACCTAATATCTTAAATTATTACTTAAATATTAGAGTGAAGTAAAAATAATGTCAGAAATACTAGGCCTTACATTACCTAGTAACACTCTAAAAACTCTCTTGAAGGAAATTTTCCAACAAGAAGCAAAACAAATAAAAAAGAATCAATAAAATACGGGTGATAAGGATTAAGGAGGGTGATTTTAATGAGCATTGGGTGTTGTATGTAAGTGATGAATCAAAAATTCTAGTCCTGAAACCAATATTATACTGTATGTTAACTAACTAGAATTTAAATAAAAACTTAAGGCATTAAAAAAAATAAGATATGGGAACGAAGGCTAATATATAATTCAGTTAAATTTCTTGCCTAAATAAACAAAGAATAACAACAACAAAACCCTGTCTATTTATAATTTAAACTCTAGAAAATATCAAGAGGCAGGTTGCTGTTGGAGTGCAGAGAAAGATGAAGACCTGCTAAGGCATTTCTGTTAAAAGTGAGAGGGATAAGGGGACTAAAGATATTGATAAGCTTTTGAATTCTATTACTATAGGAAACAAATAGATGAATAATAATTATGAATTGATCTTATTAAGTAGAGATAACCACCAGAAGGCTAAATGTATAATGTCTAATTTTCAAACCAGCTGAGCAAAATTCAGTCTATCTAATGGAAGTTAGGAAAGAAGGGAAACAAAAGAAAGAAAAAGGAAACTCATGAAATAGAAAATATAAAAGAAGATGGCAGAAATAATTTTTAACAGATAAACCTTGTGTGAATTCATTAAATTCACTCTTAGTAAGACAGGGACTCTCAACTTAGGTTTTGAAAAGATGCAGTAATATGCTGTCCACAGAGACACATTTTAAATGATAATGTTATAACAATTCCCAAACTACCTGTGTGTAAAAGAAAATGTAATAAAGGTGAGTATTTGCAACAGGTAATGAAAAAGACAAAAGCAGTTGACCCTGCAAGATTTTATTTTGCCTCTTTATAATTTTGCATACTAGCTCACTAGCTCAGATTGTGATCTCTGTCCTCACAGAATTCCTCCTGTCTCTCTCCAGTTTCCTCTCAATATATTCTACAACACAATCTCTTTTTTTTTTTTCAAAGATTTTATTTATTTATTTTGGCAGAGAGAGAGATCACAAGTAGGCAGAGAGGCAGGCAGAGAGAGGGGGAAGCAGGTCCCCCACTGAATAAGAAGCCCAATGCAGGGCTGAATCCCAGGAACCCGAGACCATGACCCAAGCTGAAAGCAGAGGTTCAACCCACTGAGCCACCCAGGGGCTCCAGCACAGTCTCTTTAAATAAAACATGATCTTGTCTTGCCACAGCTATTTTACTATCATTCCCTGATTGCATACAGGAAAAGCACTAGATCTTTGTCATTTTATTTAAGGCCTTCCTTGATTTGTAGCTTAGTTACTTCCTCATTGTCTCCTTATTTCTCAGCCTCTTGCCCTCTCTTCTTTCTGCTTTGGGTATACAGAAACCTTTACATTTACCTAAAGGGAACAGTCTCTCATTTTTATGCCTTTGCCTATTTGGCTCTTTCTGACTGAAATTTCCTTCTTCTCTATTTGTCCTTTAAGACTTAGATGGGTGCCACCTCTTCTGTAATGCTTTCTCCTTTAGCTCCTGTATTTATTTTACTTCATATCACATCACATGAAAAATTACTTTGTCTCTCTCTCTGAGTAAACTGTAAGCCACTGGAAGAGCAGGGACCATGCAATCCCAGCCTCTAGCATGGTACTTGTTATACAGTATAAATTGTGCTCAATGAATAAATGAATCCAAGTCAGCAAATATATTCCAGGTGCTGGATGGTACTAGACTCAGACCAGTAGGTAAGGATAAAAAATTAGGAAATAGGTTCTGTGTATCAAGGTTATAATGAGTGGTTTATTCAACTCAAAAAAGAGGATTGAGATAAATTACGTTCTGAAATATTAATTGTATGAATGTTCTAGGCATACTCTTTGGTTGCATGTGACAGAAAGCCAACTCAAATAAGTTAGTTATATATATTTATATATAAAAGAATATTAGGCACATTTCACATAGTGTTGCAAAGGTGAGGTTGCCCCTAAGAGCTCAGATTCATGGGGAAACTAGGAATATGAATGTAGCCAGGCTTTTGCCCATCTCTTGTTCTACTGGCATCATCACCCCAGAGAAACTTCCCCTTTCAGCAGGAAAAAATGGACAGAGACTAGTCCTGAGCCTCAGAATACATAGCTTTGGGTCAGAGAGACAATGATCTTCCCTAGTTCCAGTTCAAAGAAATGCTGGAGAAGGGCTCTGATAAGCTTGTTCTGAGTCAAGTGCTTATACTGGGTGAATCAACAACAGCAAGGATGGCAGGGGCAGACAGTAAAGATATGAGCAGTCTGGGGCAGTCTCAATCCTTGCCACTCAAACTCAGGTCCTGAAGTATCATCTGAAGGGTGTTAGAAATGAAGAATCTTGGGCCCTCAATCCACTGAACCATAATCTGCATTTTAGCTATGTCCCTAACTGATTAGTCAAATTTGAGAATCACAGGACCCATTAACTAGCAACAATTATTCTCTGTTTCTTCTGAGGCTGGGAAAATTAGTACCGGTTTTAAATTGTTGGAGGTATTTCAAGGAGATGTCTGTGAGATGATCCCACGTATTTGCACATAACATACAGTATTTTGAAAAGTTTTGGACTTTTCTTTTATGGGGCCAAATTTTATAGAGAAATATTATTCACTATTTTTCTCTGGGATAGTTTACCACATATGTGAAGAAATAGACATTTCAGCCTCCTTTGCTGTTCCATCATTTTAATAGCAAGCTTACCAACTGTTATCTTACATCCCATAGACTAATGACTGTCTCCTGAAAATAGTGATTTCTATACCAGTGACCTGTTTTCTCCTTGGGCCCCACTCCTGCTGTTTTCCCCAGATGGTCCTGGGGAAAGGTCCAGACTTTTGAGGGGATTCATTTGTATACAAATGAATGTAAACAAATGATGGTCCAGATGATTAAACATTATGGGCATTGACTATGGTGACTCCTAGAATGGTCCTATGGTGGTATGAACATTCTTCTGGACTTGTTTAACAGTGACCTATGTCAACCAGTCAACCAGTGTGAGACTCTGGGTCCTCAGTACTCAGGGCTTTGTCTAGTGATATAGAGGCTCCTTTTGGGAGGAATAAAAAGGAAGAATTCATTTGTACATCAAGCTAATAACAGTTCATTGAATTTACCAATCTTCTAGTGCATTCCAGATGAGGTCTAAAAAATGCTTTTTGAACAAAGAATTTTTTCTTTGATTGGGTAGAGCAAGAAACATTTCTAGGAATTGACCATTTTCTTTATCATTTCTGCATATCAGGATTGCGTCTTGGGTACTAGTCAAAATAAGCATCAATTAAAAGTTCCCAAATGATTAAAGACAATTCCTGAGGAACACTGACTTTTTACAGAGAGTTATTTATATCACTTATTGTCAGTGAATTTAATCAAAATATGATAGATTTTTTCCATTAGACCTATTTTTTTAGTTGATGATTTAAATAATTTTAGATGGCTTTTTTTTTTCTTTTTCAAGCAGAGAACTGTTAAAACTGTAAAGTATCTAAAACCATTTTCAGGATTCTGATTCAAAGACTCATTAGGCTTTCTTACCAGCTAGCCCGTGGTGATAAGGATTTAGCACAATGCTAGGTCTCCCGATTTAAGAATTCTATCTAATTTTTTTTGAGAGAGAGAGAAAAAGAAGGTGCATAAGTTGGTGAGGAGTGGCAGAGGAAGAGGGAGAGAGAGTATTTTAAGCAAAGCTGCATCCCTAGCATGGAGTCCCACATGGGGCTTGATCTCTCAATCCTGAGATCATGAGCTGAGCAGAAACCAAGAATCTGATGCTTAACTGACTAAGGCACCTAGGTTCCCCAAAAAATATATCTATTAAGATAACTCTATTTAATAACTGTTTATGGAGTGGCAGGAGGGCTAATCAGGCTAGTTTTAAATGCAGACTTTTGAGGGGATTCATTTGTATACAAAGATAAATGGGATATTGAGAGTTTTTCTAGGTAACAAAATAAGCTTCTGAACTGCAGTAAATGAGCAATTTTGTATCTGCCTTCTCCAGTTTTCATGCCTTGTGCAATTGGCTATAAAGCCACCAAATGCTCTGTGCCACTTTAGGAAGACATTGTTCAAACCTGTGGAGGGGAAGCCAGTTCTGTAGGATGCATCCCAAATGATACTATTTTTATTATTTGTGTGCCATTGAATCTATGATTTATAGGACACTTCATGGAGAGTAAGAAGTGGAAGATAAAGGAACCATATTGCAACAGACAGACTGAAGAAATAGATACCATTGAGCTTGGTTGAATTATATATGTGACCTGAAATCACACTGACCTGGATTATGCCACCGGTACAGTAATTTTAAGTCATATGGTTTGTCTTATATTGAATCATTTCTCTTTCATTTTCTGAAGGCATGGTTGTATGATTTCCAAAGCAACATCTCTCCATTTGATTTATAATGAAACTAGAGTAGCCAAGAACCCTCTCCATTTGATCCAAATATTTACTGAAAGGCAACTGAATCATTTCTTGCTCAGGAAGTTAAGTCCCTGAGAGAACTTGGAACCAGTCTGACTTCAGATGAAGGATAATGCAGGAATAATAACTCATAAAGTGCAAAATTCAATACAGATTAAGGAACCAATGCATAATTAGTTTTGCTGGGAACTTTTTCAATCCAAATCAGATTCTGAAACTATCTGGGGAATGATTTCCTAAGGTCTGGAATGGAAAACACCCTGGTTGTCAGATGCTTTAGGTTGTGGTATAGGCAGTGCCAGCCAATCTGATATTCCTTGCTTTTATTTGTAGGGTATATTATAACCTTAATGATCTGTAATCGATCAGGAATAATGTCATTGAAACTTCCAGATAACTAAAGCCTAATTCATATAGCTCGAAAACTTAGTTTTAGCTATTTTCATGCCTGTCTTTCTAAAAGAGAATACATTGAGTAGGATGTGTTGAAGATAGTTTAGGTAATATAATTGGACCTGAGTGAGTGCATATGGCAAGAGTCTTTATGAATGTCCTCCAGTAGGCGCTAGGATAAGTCTTTATCAAAAGGGACAGATTTTATTGAGGTACACACATATTTTTACAGAGGGAAGTGACATATTTTCAGTTATTTTTAGTAAGCAATATCAAATAAATTCATATGGTAATCAGTAATGGGGCAAAGGAGTGGAGAAAACTCATTTCCTTGACATCTTCTCTGAATGGTTGGGCTTGCCTCTGTATGGCATCTTCTAGTTAATGTTAGAATTTGTTTAGCTGAAAACTTGAGATCATCATTCTCTAAATCAACCTTTGAAGTCTCCTCTGGAGACCAATACAATATTCTTGGAAGTTTGCTTATCTTCGTAGAGGTGTGTGGTGACCCAGGTATCTTTAACATGGCACGGTAGCCCCTGAAGGCGCTACTGAGATGTCCTTATGCGGCAGAGTTTTAAATTCTCCATTTTTCTCATTTCTGGTTCTGTTCTGTCTTCCTAGTGCTTATTCTTTGTTGTCATTTTGAATTTCTAAGATCACTCTTCTGGTTTTTTTTCCCTCAATGTTTTGGCTTTTGTACTGTGTAGATTTTTTTTATGTCTAAAATCTTTGCTCAGATTGTAAGTAATATTTATTATTAAAAATTGGAAAAAAATTATAAGGTTTAAAGAAGGAAATTTTAATCACCTTCTATTTTACAAATACATATACCCTTTTTTGTTAAACTATTAAGACTATACTATACTTTCAATTTTGTAAACATTTAAAAACTGGACATACTATAAGCATTCTACAAAAGATTATTTTGGGTTTTCTATTCTGTTTCATTGATCTATGTGTCTGTTTTTGTGACAGTACCATACTGTCTTGATGGCTACAGCTTTATATTAGAGCTTGAAGTCTAGGGTCATGATACTTCCAGCTTTGCTTTTCTTTTTCAGGATTGCTTTGGCTATTCAGGTTCCACACAAATTTTAGGATTATTTGTTCTAGCTCTGTGAAAGTTGCTGGTGGTATTTGGAATAAGGATGAAGATGAAGGAAGTAATGAGGTAACTAATATTGCCTTAGTGATTCCTCTGTGCCAGGTCCTGCTCTAACCACTCTATTTGCGTTTGTTCAATTAATCTTCTATCACCAATCCTGTGATAGGACTTATTATCTCCATTACAGATAAAGAAGCTATAGTAGGGAGGAGGAGTCAAGATGGCGGAGAAGTAGCAGGCTGAGACTACATCAGCTAGCAGGAGATCAGCTAGATAGCTTATCTAAAGATTGCAAACACCTGCAAATCCATCGGCAGATCGAAGAGAAGAAGAAGAGCAATTCTGGAAACAGAAAAACAACCACTTTCTGAAAGGTAGGACTGGCAGAGAAGTGAATCCAAAGCGACGGGAAGATAGACCCCGGGGGGAGGGGCCGGCTCCCAGCAAGCGACGGAGCAACAGAGCACAAAATCAGGACTTTTAAAAGTCTGTTCCACT